>NC_092717.1:188361004-188685018 GCF_047496885.1 Scyliorhinus torazame
AAAGTAGACAGGAATGTGCGTAAAAAGAGGACAATCTCTGTGCAACTGTCACACTGTCAAATCCTTTAAACTTTTGCCATTTAAATTTTGAGCAAAAACAACTGCCAGTATTTGGCTGAAAACATATTGTTGCTTGCAATTCCATTAGATGCTTGTTGAGATACATCTGAGGATTATCGTCATAGACTTAGTGCTGCCTGATTACTTCCACAACCTATCATTTTCACAGTGAGGGGTGGTAGTTTGCAAGTCCACAGTTAATATAGAAACATAGAAAATAGGAGCAGGAGTATGCCAGTAAGCCATTCGAGCCTGCTCCACCATTCATTATGATCATGGCTGATCATCCAACTCAGTAACCCGTTGTTGCTTTCTCCCCATAGCCTTTGATCCCTATATGGCGCAAGGATTACATCTGACTCCTTCTTTAAAACATACAGGGTGGGACTCTCCGTCCCGCTGCACCCGTTTTCTGGTGCCGGCAGCGGGGTTCTCTGCCCTGGCAGCCGGCCAATGGGGTTTCCCATTGTGGCCATCCCCACACCGTTGGGACAACCACGGGTGTGAATGCGCTACTGGCAAAACGGAGGATCCTGTCGATGGAGAATCCAGCCCACATTATTTTGACCGCAACTGCTTTCTGTGGTAGCGACTTCCATAGGCTCACCACTCTGCGGGTGAAGAAATCTCTCCTAATCTCAGTCCTACATGCTTTATCCTGTATCCTTAGACTGTGACCCCTGGTTCAGGACTTCCCTGTCATTGATAACATTTTTCCTGCATCTAACCTGCCTGGTCCTGTTAGAATTTCATAGAATCCCCTTCATTCTTCTAAACTCCAGCAAATATAAACCTAACCGACTCAAGCTCTCCTCCTACATCAGTCCTGCCATCCCAGGAATCAGTCTGGTAAAGTTTTGCTGTGCTCCCTCTATAGCAAGGGCATTCTTCCTCAGACAAGGAGACCAAAACTGCACACAATATTCCAGGTGTGGTCTCACCAAGGCCCTACATAATTGTAGCAAGTCATCCCTGAACCTGTACTGGAATCTTTTCTCAATTAAAGCAAACATACCATTTGCCTTCTTTACCGCCTGCTGCACCTGCTTGTTTACTTTCATTAACTGTGTATAAGGACACCCAGGTCTCGTTGCACATTCCCCTCTCTCAATCTTTTGCCATTCTGATAATAATCTGGCCTCCTGTTTTTGTTACTAAAGTGGATAACCTCACATTTATCCACATTATACTGTATTTGGCATGCATTTGCCCACTTGTCCAAGTCACACTGGGTGTGATTTAATCAAAAAAATTAGAGTTCATTCTGGGCAGGATTAGCAGGATTGTTCCCAGTGCTTGTAGCGATGGAAACAAACCCGCTATCTAACTGTGCTTTGTTGCTATTTTGGTCCCCAGTGGGGAACACCCCCCCCGCCCCCCCCCCACAACGCGGCCGCAATTAGTGTAATTTCCTGCACTGAATATGCTCCGACGAGCGGTGCTCCTCAGTGAAGGAAGAGATCGGCCACCATTTTTATATAGCACCCAGATCTTTTGATCGCTGACATAACCCCTGGACCCCCCAACTCACCTACAAAGGGGCCGTCGCGCACCTCACCTCACACAGGCATGGGCCTGGTCTTGATCCCTGGCACAGGCCACATGCCACCCTGGCACCTTGGCACTACCAGCCAGACACCCGGTCAGTGCCCCAGCCAACCTGCCAGTGGCACATGGGCACCCAGGGTGGCAATGCCAGGGTGTCAGGCTGGCAGTGCCAGAGTGCTAACCTGGCCAGAGGCTGAGTATCCGGGTGTCTTAGATTGCCTGGGAGAACTCCCCAAAGTGTATTTCCGCCTGGTCCCCATTTGTGGGGACCAGTGCTAAACTGTGCCCAGCTGGGGTCTCCTCATCAAGGGAAATAGATGCCTGGTGGCCATTCGATCCGGCCTAGACATAGTTAGTGGGCTTTTGAGCCATGCAAGTCTGGGATCCAGATCGCGACATCTCAACGAGATCTGGTTAGATCTCGTGAGGCGTAATGACTGTCAGGGTACCCAAAGAGGCTTCTCCCAGGATCTACCGGCCGCGCCCTGTCCCGATTCCGGCAGGACGCGGCTGATAAATCGCGCCCGTGTTCTTGACCTGATCATGTGGTTTCAATGCTGTTGCATACGAGATAAATGTTTGCCAGGGCAGTCAGAGAACTCCCCTGTAAAAGAACTGAAAATTATATTGTATACTCATTATAGCAATGACATTTTGCACTTAAACAGTGTCCCTAATACAGAAAAATGCACACTTTTTAAACATATTTTGCTTAATATGCATAAATGATACTTGATGTCTCCAAACCACTTGACGGCTTCATGGCCTCAGGATGTCTCAAAGCAATTTAAGTGCTATTGTGGTGTAGAGACCGTCGTGGATGTTGTGTTATGCTGCTTCGGATAACACAGGCTGCTCCTTGATGCAGTCTTAACTAAAGGATGCTCTAGACTCTGAAATGAGTACAATGTGTTTATTGAACTATTAACACAGTTCTCAAATGAGTTTGACTCTCTTCTAATCTAACTGTAGTAACTCAGTCTAACTGTACCAGCTTGCTCTAAGCCACGTGCTGGGGTGTGATGCTGCTGATCAACCCTGTCTAACTCTCTAGATGTCTGTCTGTGGAAAGAGGCAGGGTGTGAGTGCCTCATCCCTTTTATAGTGTTTATGTCATGCCACCTCTGAGTGTCCTGACTGCCCATTGGTTGTGTCCTATTCTGAGTGTTCAGTGGTTGCATGTTTGCATATCATGACAGTGGATAGGAAAGTGAGCAGCCAATTTGAACACAGTAAGCTCCCTCAAATAGAATTGTAAAAAAAAAAATCACATCTGTTTCTGGTGGTACATGAGGGCCAAATATTGGCTGGGAGACATCCCAGGGAGACATTCCTAATCTTTTTTCAATAGTATTGTGGGATCTTTGACAACTACCTGAGTAGAGACAGCGTCAATTAAATGTCTCATTTAAAAGACAGCATCTTCCAACAACATAGCACTCCCTCAGCGCTGTGCTGAATTATCAGCCTGGATTATTTGTTCAATTCTCTGGGGTGGGTGGTAACCTTCTGACTCAGAGGCAAGATTGCTGCCTATTGAGCCACAGCTAGCCTCAGGCAGTGTTTTAAAAAAAAAACAATTCCCACTTGTTCTATGGCAGTGTTTGCTCTTTGGTATTTAACGATGCAATTCCCAACACATTTGGGTGTAAGTTCCTGTCAGCAAGATCAATGTAAAAGCCAATGTAGATTTTGGCACTATTTCTGCGTGAGTCAGATTCAAGAAATTATCTTTTGACAATTGTGGTGGGGGTGGAGGTGTTGGGTGGGTTGGAAAATTTGAAATCTAATAATGGAGTGCAAAACCGTAAACCTAAGTAAATGCATGGAAATTGGAAGATAAACACTAACCCCCCCCCCAATCCGACTTGTGCATAATTTAACAGATACCTCGGGGTTCAATGCCCCCTACTGGTGATCTTCAATCATTTCAATTTTCCTTAAACTTTAAATAGAATGAAGTTGTATTTAGCACCCAAGAAACATCTTAAAATGCTTCACACATAATTTTATGATCTGAACTGCGCTATCTGAAAGAGTGATGGAAGCAGATTCAAGAGTCACTTTCAAAAGGGATTTAGATACATACTTGAAGAATAAAAATAAATGACAGAGCTGTGGGGAAAGGGTGGGTGAGAGGGTCTAATTGGATAGGTCTTCCAAAGAGCTGTCACAGGCACAATGGGCCCAACAACCTGCTTCTGTGCAGAGATTGTCGGTACAAATCGTGGTAGCAAATTTATACGCAGCTTGGAATATCCATTTAACGTGATTGTTTTCTGGCGATTGAATGAAGAAAAATGATTCCTAGAATTTACTGCACTTCTGCTAGGTCACAACACCCAGCTGAGCATTACGATAGGCAGAGGAGTCTGCGTTAGTGAGGTTTGAATCCACAACCTCTGACTCAGAGGTGAAAATACCACCAATAGAGGTGTTCTGATGCTAAATAGTGGTTCTTTTAAGAATTCTCCTGATATCCTGCCCTGAAGCGCCATTCCAGAGTCCTGAGCATAAATTCTAGCCTGTGTTGCATCATCGAAGATGACACATTAAGTTGGGGCCTCACCTGCTCTCTCACGTGGATGTAACAGATCCCATGATACTATTCTGAAGAAGCTTGAGCAAGGGAGTTTTCCCTGGTGTCTCTAACCAATATTTATCTCTCAACCAACAAAAGCAAACAAATCATCTGGTTACCAGCACGTTGCTGTTTGTAGGTTCTTGCTATGCGAAAATTAGCCTCCAGAGTTCCACGGCACCACTGACCACATTTCAAAAGTACTTTATTTGTTGTAAAGCAATCTCCTGAGGTCATGAAAAGTTACTTTGGGCGAGATTCTCCGACCCCCCACCAGGTCGGAGAATCGCCGGGGGCTGGCGTGAATCCCACCCCCGCCGGTTGCCGAAGTCTCCGGCACCGGATATTCGGCGGGGGCGGGAATCGCGCCGAGCCAGTCGGCGGGCCCCCCGCTCGATTCTCCGGCCCCGATGGGCCGAAGTCCCGCCGCTAAAATGCCTGTCCCGCCGGCGTAAATTAAACCACCTACCTTACCGGCGGGACAAGGCAGCGCGGGCTGGCTCTGGGGTCCTGGGGGGGTGCGGGGCGATCTGGCCCCGGGGGGTGCCCCCACGGTGGCCTGGCCCGCGATCAGGACCCACCGATCCGCGGGCGGGCCTGTGCCGTGGGGGCACTCTTTCCCTTCCGCCTCCGCCACGGTCTCCCAATGGTGGAGGCAGAAGAGACTCCCTCCACTGCGCATGCGCGGGAATGCCATCAGCGGCCGCTGACGCTCCCGCGCATGCGCCGCCCGGAGATGCCATTTCCGCGCCAGCTGGCGGGGCACCAAAGGCCTTTTCCGCCAGCTGGCGGGGCGGAAATTCATCCGGCGCCGTCCTAGCCCCTCAATGTTGGGGCTCGGCCCCCAAAGATGCGGAGCGATGCCCGTCTGATTTGCGCCGTTTTGGGCACCAGTCGGCGGACATCGCGCCATTTCCGGAGAATTTCGCCCTTAATTTTTGAAAATCTGGAACTCTCTCCACTAAAAGGCTGTGAATACTGAGAGAATGAACATTTTCAAGGTGATTGAGTTTTTGTTGGACATGGGAATGAATGGATATGGATCGAATGGGAATAAACCTATCTGAGGTAGAGCTCAGCCATGATCTGCTTAAAGATTAGAGAAGTCCCAAAGAGTTAAATTGCCGCCTATTCCGAGTCTCATTCAATTTTACTGGGCCCTCATCAGTCTGCTATTAAAGTATTGGGCCAAGAGGAGAATAGTGGTAGCAACTGGGAAAGAAGCAATTTGTGTGAAAGGACAGGCAGAATCAAAAGGTTAGGGGAGGAAGGAGCCGAGAATCCAGAACAAAATTAGAGTCAGGTCTTGCTACTTCGTCACACAAACGGTTGTGGAAATGTGGAAGTTATCTCTCATAAAAGGCTTTGGAAGTTAGGTCAATTGAACTTGGTTTTCGGCATGGTTTTAGGTTTGAAAATTACTAGAGGTTTTAATTTTGTTTGGCAGTCATGCAGGTAGGTAGCACAGTGAATCAAGTCTTCTCAAGTCTTGTGTTTTTCACTAGAGTTGTTTCTGAACCTTTCTACTTCACAGTTTAGCTGCTGGATATTTAAATATTCATGAGGCGGGATTCTTTGTCGGCTGACATTGGAATCGAGAAATATGATTGGGTGGAGAATCGCTTTGACATCAAAATCGTGATGGGCGCCCGTTTCACGCCAAATCGCAATTCTCTGGTGCCTCGAAAGCAGTGTGAATGCATTCCACTGGGCACGTACAGTAAACGTCATAGGCCTATCATTAGCGGGACTGACCCGGTGTTCTCTGGGGTCTCCGCGATTCTCTGCCTCCACTTGGGCGAATTTCCGACTGTAAGGTGTGGTGGTATGTATTAGGGGTAATACGTTACACCACGTGTCGACAGGCTATTGGTGGAGGGATGCCAGGTCCTGATAGGATCTGCCGCCTACTGGACTCCACCCAGAAATGCCGGTATAAGAACCCAGTTTTTCCCTCCATTTCCCTCAGCAGCTGCATTCTGTAACCACGCTGCTGGGGATAAAGTTCTGCTTAATAAAGCCTTCAATTGACATTACCTCAACCTGCCTCGCGTCATATTGACGGTGCTACATAAGGTTCACTTGTGCTTTTAAAAATCGTGAAATAGGCGCCGTGCTGAGGGAGAGAGAGGGGGTTAGGAAAGTGTCCAACATCACCGTGGCGGCACACCATCGTTTGCTGACAGTTGTGCTGCTGGCCGGGGGGAGGGTGTAGTGGGGGGTGGCCAGGAAGTGAGCTGTGGAGTTGGGATGAACAGGGTGCAAAGTAGCTACGCAGCTGCATACGTCGCCGACTGCCTACTGTGAACCTATGGCCACAGGTCATATGGCTGTCCCCCCAGGCCACCCCCCCCCCCCCTTAGGTGCCCTCTGGCCCCAGCCGACCCATCAGCGGGATGGTTGGGCTCCAGTGCAACCAGTACCATCTTGTTGGCTGGGATGAGGGTGTGTGGGGAGTGAAGTGTATATATGTGGCTGCGGTCTGTCAGCCTTCTGAGTGTCAATCGCAAATCTGGCAAATCCTACACCACTTATCAATGGAATCGATTATGTTCCACGTGGCGCCTGAGGTCGCTGAATCGGTCCAGGTGCGGTGCCAGTTTTGCTGTCGTAGATGTCCACGAATCCTGCCCCAGCGTCAACATTAGTTTCAGGAACGGAGAATACCGCCCATATACTTTTCATCCATCTTGTCTATGTGGCATAATAGTTGCTCGTGTTTTTGATGCTGTCTGGGACAGCTGGAAAAAGGTCATTTTGACATTGAAATCTTTTCGTAGTTTCTTTCTTTTAAATTTAGAGTACCCAATTATTTTTTTCCAATTAAGGGGCAGTTGAGCGTGGCCAATTCACCTACCCTGCACATCTTTTGGATTGTGGGGGTGAGACCAATTCAGACACGGGTAGAATGTGCAAACTCCACAAAGACAGTGGATGCGATTCTCCACTCCCACGCCGAAGTGGCCGCGCCGTCGTGAACGCCGTCGAGGTTCACGACGGCGCGGAACGGCCCCGGTCCCGACCGATTCAGGCCCTGACAATGGGCCAGGATCGGGGCCGCGTCATCTACACGCGCCAGGCCTTGTCGCCCGCGTAAAAGCGGCGCCGCATAGATGACGCGGCCGGCGCCGCATAACGGGCGTCATATGTGCATGCGTGGTTGCCATCCTCTCTAAGTCCGCCCCGCAAGAAGATGGGGGACGGATCTTGTGGGGCCGCGGAAGGAAGGAGGTCCTCCTTCAGAGAGGATGGCCCGACGATCGGTGGGCGCCGAGCGCGGACCACCCCACATTTCAGGTAAAGCCCGGTGCAGGATCCCCCCTCGCCCCCCCGCAGGCCGCCCCCCCAGCGTTCACGCACCGCTCACGACTGCAGTGACCAGGTGTGGATGGCGCCGGGGGGAACCCGCCGTTTTGACCTGGCCGCTCGGCCCATCCGGGCCTCAGAATAGCGGGGGTGCCGGAGAATCGCCATTTTTGGTGTCTCCGGCGATTCTCCGGCCTTCGGCCCGCGAAACTCGACCGGGCCATTCCCGCCGCTTGGGAGAATCGCGGGAGGGCGTCGGACCGGCGTCCCCGGAAATATTGGCGGCCCAGGCGATTCGCCCAACCGGCGTGGGAGTGGAGAATCGCGGCCAGTAACCCATGCCACGATCAAACCCAGTCTTTGGCGCCATGAGGCAACAGTGCTAACCACTGCACCACTGTGCAGCCCATCTTTTGCTAGCCTCTGAGCATCTTCTGCTGCAAAGCTTGACATATTTGCTCCATAACGTGGCGATACTAACTAGTTGTTGCTCTGAATCTTTGCTGGACACAGGGTTTGATTTGACCCACTTACGTGCATATCTATGTGTTGCATTTCTGGTGATGATGTAACTATTCTGACAATTTTCAAGGCTGCATTCCTATACATGTTTCTCAAGACCAGGCCAGTTGCTGGTCCCTGTTCTCATAGTGTATTTGCTCTAGGGCATCTTCTTCAGGACAGATTCCTTCTTCCATTCCCGCACCTGTTTTTTTTTAACTAACACCAAATTTCCTTACTGCAGCACAGTTCTTTGACAAGGTAGAAAGTTTTATGACTTATAGCTTGAAAGCAGCTTCATACTTCATTCCTTCTTTTTTAGAAGACTTATTTCTCTTTACTGTTTGTCATGTTTTATCTACTCTGTCTTCAACTCACACGCATCTTGATAGTACAACCTGTGTCAGCTGGTTATAATGTATGCAAAAATATACATTTGTGGGATGAAAAATCTAGGATGACTGCTGTTATGGGCCAGGGTTTAGAAAACTCCGAAGTATATCATGGAGTTCACCTACCCTACAACTGTTTATAGATTTTGGTTATGAGGAGCATAAGGGCCTACCTTTCAGGTGTTATTCAACAGAGGCCTTACGCATTTTTAATCAAAAACAAAGTTTATTCTACGAATTCAGTTAACATTTCTATAAACGCACACAGTAAACATTTTTATCAACTACGAACATAAATACCCCACACAGCTACAGTTTTCTCTATAATATATAAAACCCGTAATAACTTCCCTTTCAACTGTTTCAATTTGATAACAACATCCAACAGATCAGAAAGACCCTGGGCGGGATTCTCTCAGCCAGGCCGGGCCGGGAAATCGCCGGGATGGGCGTGAATTGTGCACCCCGGCGCCGGTCCACCGTTTCTCCGCCCGGGATGGGCCGAGCAGCCACGCAAAAAAACCCGAGTCCCGCCGGCGCCGTTCACACCTGCTCTTACCTGGCGGGACCTCAGCGTGCATGCATCTGGGGGTGGCCTGGTGGGGGGTCCGACCCCGGGGGGGGGCCCTCCGCTGTGGCCTGGCCCACGATTGGGGCCAACCGATCTCAGGCTGGGGGCCTCTTTTGTTCCGTGCCAGCCCCTACGCCATGTTGCGTCGGGGCCGGCGGGGAGAAGGGAGCCACTGGGCGTGGGCAGACACGCAGCGCCCATCTGATTGTGGGGATCGGCAGCTGCAGCGGCGTGGGCCGCTCCAGTGCCGTGCTGGCCCCCTGTAGGGGTCAGAATCGCTGCTCCTGAGGCCACGTTGACGCCGTCGAGAAACGCGATGGCGTTTACGACGGCGTCAACACTTAGCCTCAGGATCAGAGAATCCCGCCCCCTTTTACCAAAACACTCAATTTGAATTCTTTCCAGAAAGCAGTTATCACTTTTAAATTATCAAGTGATCTGGACACCTTTTAACATGCTGAGAGAGAGGGACACACACACCAGACTTCCCTGTCTGAATCCAGTTTCCAAAATGTAAACCGAAAGTAAAACTCAGAGCCACAGCCAGCTCCCAGCTCAAAACAAAAGTAAAAGCCACAGCCACAGCCCAGCTCCACCCACACAATGACATCACTGAAGCCATTTGAGAAGTCAAACATTCCTTAAAGGGACACTCCCATGACACTGCTAATTGTTTGTTTGTGTGTTCGGGGTCTAGATGTTGTGTGTTTGGAGTTTCTGTAGTTCACTAAAGCCATTGCTTCCTTATTTGCAGCTCCATATACATCTTCTGAACTTTGCACAAGATTAGACTTCTCCTTCTTCCATAACTCTGTTACTTAGCCATCTGTCATTACATCATAGTTACCTCAACATTAGGTGCTTCTAACGTCAACCTTTTACTCTACATCTCTCCCCTAATCTTTATCCCAACTATATAAGTATATTCCTACATCTCGCCCCTCCCTCCACATGTTAGTCTCTCAGGTGCTTTGACTAATCTCCATGAAACTGTTCTGATTTCTTTCTGAGGTCAAAGATATTCTGCATTCTCTCTTCCTTCAATATGAATACAGTAAGAAGTCTAACAACACCAGGTTAAAGTCCATCAGGTTTGTTTCGAATCACTAGCTTTCGGAACGCAGCTCCTTCCTCGGGTCCATTTTCCTAGATTTGGTGTTGTAAGACTTCTTACGGTGCTCACCCCAGTCCAATGCTGGCATCTCCAAACATAGGAATATGTTTATCATTCAATATGAGTGTAATTCTTCTGGATAGTCAAAACCGGAGTGTTCTTGGAATGACTATTCCAACATTAAAAATGGGGAGATCATCAATGATTGTGAAGTGTTTTCACTGTTTGAGACATGGCCTGAGGACTGGGTTGTTAGGAGTAAAGTCTGGCCATCCATAATCTTTAAATTCCAGATTTTGTTTTATCAAACAATTTGCCATGGCGAGATTCGAACCTGGGTCCCTAGAGCATTACCGTGGGTCTTTGAATCCTGTAACAATACCACTACGCCACTGCCTCCCCCTTGTAGACAGTATTCCTTTATCTGGACACAATTGTCATCTTACTATTGTGCTTGTTTTACCTCCTGTAGTTTTTTTTTTGCAGGAGCTAGTTTGGTAATGAGTGATGTATAAACTTTCACCTCCACTATGAAATTCAAATCCTCTATTTTGGTTCCTTCAACTGATATTCTTGACAATGCGTATTGCTGTTGTCTGGTACTTCCCTTGAACATACCCAGTTATTGGATCATGCCTCATTAATCTCAGTCCAAAGCATTGAATTCTAGGCCACATCATTGAAGCCTCAGAAAATAAAGATGATTGAAGAGTTTCCGTAAACCAGGAACTTTGCAGAGCTACGTTCAGAGGAAACCAAGTTTCTACCAAATGTGCAAGAAACCAATGACTTGTTTAAACAACTGTTGAGACAAGGCCAACAGTTTTGCTGGAAAGTGGACTAGCAAAATGTTTTTGAGATCAAAAATCTTCTAATTTCTCCTGACATTTTAGCACACTATGATCCAAAACTACTGCCAATAGGTGCAGCAAATGCAACATTGACAGGTCAGAGTGTAGTCTTGTTCAAAATACAAAGATGGTAAAAATAGACTAGTTTATTATGTCTCAAGATTACTCACAGACACAGGAAAAGATATTCTACAATTGAGAAGGAAGCATTGGCAGCAACATGGGTGTGGTAGTCACCACTGTTGTATATATCACATATGAGATGTAATACGGTAAGGCTCCTGTACTACAGGTACGGGGGTAGATCCCTGCCTGCTGGCTCCGCCCAGTAGGCGGAGTATAAATGTGTGTGCTCACCGAGCTGCAGCCATTTCGGCAGCAGCTGCAGGAGGCTGCACATCTCTGCTTAATAAAGCCTCGATTACACTCTACTCTCATCTCGTCGTAATTGATAGTGCATCAATTTATTAAGCAGAGATTTTAAAACGATGGACCCCCGCATCAAGTCGGATCGCCTGCAGCTGCACCCTCAAGCAGACAGCGCCAAGTCGGCCTTCGCACATTGGCTAGCTTGCTTTGAAGCCGACATCGGATCTGCGACAGAACCACCCTCAGAGGCACAGAAGCTCCAGATCCTGTAAACGCGGCTGAGCTCCGATATCTTTCCCCTCGTCCGGGACGTGCCTACCTACGCTGAGGCCATGGCGCTACTGAAGGAGAACTACACTCAGCAGACCAACAAGCTCTACGCCAGGCACCTCCTGTCCACGCGGCATCAACTCCCCGGTGGGTCTGTGGAAGATTTCTGGCATGCCCTGCACGCCCTGGCGAGGGACTGCGATTGCCAGGCCGTTTCGGCTGTTGAACATTCCGAACTCCTAATTAGGGACGCTTTTGTTACGGGCACAGGGTCGGCGTACATCCGCCAGCGCCTCTTAGAAGGGGCGACCCTCGACGACCAAGAAACTCGCGATCTCACTAACGGTCGCCTCCCGTAATGTACAAGCGTACGCCCCCGACCGCACGGCGCCCCCTCCTGGACATCGTGGACCCCACCAGCGAACACCCCATCGTGGACCACACCAGCGACCGTCCCCCAGCCAACCCCAAGCCTGCGCCGTGCGGCAGCCAGCCAACCCTGGGGGACCCAAGTGCTACTTCTGCAGACAGACAAAGCACCCCCGGCAGCGCTGCCCGGCGCGGAGCGCACTCTGCAAGGCCTGTGAGAAGAAAGGACATTTCGCTGCTGTGTGACTGGCCCGCTCGATCGCCGCTGTAACCAGGCCCATTGTTCCTGCACCCCCCACGTGCGACCCGTGGGCGCCGCCATCTTCCTCGCCTCAGACTACGTGCGGCCCGTGGGCGCCGCCATCTTGCTTGTCTCAGGACACGTGCGGCCCGTGGGCGCCGCCATCTTGCTTGCCTCAGGACACGTGCGGCCCGTGGGCGGCGCCATCTTCTCCGCTTCAGGACCCCTGCTCGTCGGGCACCTCATCAGGCTGCTCATCGCCTGCCGACCAGCCAGGGGCCTTCCAACACCAGCGACAGCTCGCCTCCATCACGATCGACCAGTCCCGGCCACACAACCTCGCAACCGCGTCGACGACGGTAAAGGTCGATAGGCACAAGACATCATGCCTTCTTGACTCATGGAGAACAAAGAGCTTCATCCACCCTGATACGGTAAGGCGCTGCTCCCTCGCGGTACACCCCATTAACCAGAGAATCTCCCTGGCCTCCGGATCCCACTCCGTGGAGATCCGGGGGTACTGGACCGCCACCCTCACCATCCCAGGGCATAGAGTTCAGCGACTTCCGGCTCTATGTCCTCCCCAACCTCTGTGCTGCCTTGCTACTCGGCCTGGACTTCCAGTGCAACCTCCAAAGTCTAACCCTGAAATTCAGCGGGCCCCTACCACCCCTTGCTGTATGCGGTCTCACGACCCTTAAGGTCGACCCACCTTCTCTGTTTGCAAACCTCACCCCGGATTGCAAACCCGTCACCTCCAGGAGCAGATGGTACAGCACCCAGGACAGGACCTTCATCAGGTCCGAGGTCCAGCGGCTGCCGCGGGAAGGCATTATCAAGGCCAGCAACAGCCCCTGGAGAGCCCAAGTGGTAGTTGTGAAAACTGGGGAGAAAAACAGGATGGTTGTTGACTACAGCCAGACCATCAATCAGTACACGCAGCTCGACACGTGCCCCCTCCCACGCATATCTGATATGGTCAATCAGATTGCACAGTACCGGGTCTTCTCGACGGTGGACCTGAAATCTGCCTACCACCAGCTCCCCATTCGCAAGGCGGACCGCCCGTACACCACATTTGAAGCGGACGGCCGCCTTTACCACTTCCTTCGGCGTCACTAACGGGGTCTCGGTCTTCCAACGGGAGATGGACCGAATGGTTGACCAGTACGGACGGCGGGCCACCTTCCCGTACCTGGATAACATCACCATCTGCGGCCACAACCAGCAGGACCACGACGCTAACCTTTCCAAATTCCTCCACACCGCCAAACTCCTCAACCTAACGTACAACAAGGAGAAGTGCGTGTTCAGCACCAACCGCTTAGCCATCCTCAGCTATGTGGTGCAAAATGGAGTTCTAGGGCCCGACCCCGATCGCATGTGCCCCCTCATGGAACTTCCCCTCCCCCACTGCCCCAAGGCCATCAAACGATGCCTGGGGTTCTTCTCATACTACGCCCAGTGGGTCCCTAACTATGCGGACAAGGCCCACCCACTCATTCACTGCACCGTTTTCCCCTGACGACCGAGGCTCACCAGGCCTTCAACCGTATCAAGGCCGACATCGCCAAGGCCGCGATGCACGCGGTCGACGAGACGCTCCCCTTCCAAGTCGAGAGTGATGCATCAGACGTCACTCTGGCTGCCACCCTCAACCAGGCAGGCAGGCCCATGGCATTCTTTTCACGCACCCTCCATGCCTCCGAAATTCGGCACTCCTCCGTCGAGAAGGAGGCCCAAGCCATCGTAGAAGCTGTGCGGCATTGGAGGCATTACCTGGCCAGCAGGAGATTCACTCTCCTCACTGACCAATGGTCGGTTGCCTTCATGTTCAATAACACACAGCGGGGCAAGATCAAAAATGATAAAATCTTGAGGTGGAGGATCGAGCCCTCCACCTACAATTACGAGATTTTGTAAGCTCAACAAGCCCCCCGATGCCCTATCCCGAGGTACATGTGCCAGCGCACAAATGGATTGAAAACCGCACTTCTACCGGCCAGACCGTGCGCGCATCTAGAGAAGGTCTCCCGCCTCTTTGAACGCCTCAGCGTGGATTTCAAAGGGACCCTCCCCTCCACCGACCGAAACACATACTTCCTTAACATGGTCGACGGATGCTCCAGATTCCCCTTTGCCGTCCCATGCCCCGATGTGACGTCTGCCACCGTCATCAAAGCCCTCAACGCCATCTTTGCCCTGTTCGGTTTCCCGGCCTACATCCACAGCGACCGGGGAAGATCCTTTATGAGTGATGAGCTGCGTCAGTACCTGCTCAGCAAGGGCATCGCCTTGAGCAGGACGACCAGCTACAACCCCCGGGGAAACGGGCAGGTGGAGCGGGAGGATGGGACGGTCTGGAAGGCCGTCCAGCCGGCCCTACGGTCCAAAAATCTCCCGGTCTCCCGCTGGCAGGAGGTTCTCCCCGACGCCCTTCACTCCATCCGATCGCTACTTTGCACGGCGACTAATGCAACCCCCCATGAACGTCTCCTTGCCTTCCCCAGGAGGTCCACCTCCGGGGTTTCGCTCCCAACGTGGCTGGCAGCTCCAGGACCCGTTCTCCTCTGCAAGCACGTGCGGCTCCACAAGGCGGACGAGTTGGTCGAGAGGGTACAGCTACTCCATGCAAACCCGCAGTACGCCTACGTGGCGTACCCCGCCGGCTGCCAAGACACAGTCTTCCTCAGGGACCTGGCACCAGCTGGGTCCCCACCCTCCCACCTCCTCTGCCCCGGCGCCACCCTTCCTCCCCCCAACGCACCTCACCACAGCCCCCGCTCCAGGACAATCTGTCCTCCCCTTAGTCCCACCCGGGGATGAAGATGAGGACTACACGCTCCCGGAGTCACCAGCGACCGAGCCAACGCCTGCATCGCCACCGGGACTGCGGCACTCACAACGGAGGATCAAGGCACCCGATCGGGTGAATTTGTGAACTTTCCCCAAAATGTTTAACTTAAAATGCATGTAAATAGTTTTCCACCACCCCTGCTGGACTCCTTTTTAACAGGGGGTGAATGTGGTAGTCACCATTGTTGTATATATCACATACGAGATGTAATACGGTAAGTCTCCTGGACTACAGGTACGGGGGTAGATCCCTGCCTGCTGATTCCGCCCAGTAGGCGGAGTATAAGTGTGTGTGCTCACCGAACTGCAGCCATTTCGGCAGAAGCTGCAGGAGGCTACACATCTCTGCTTAATAAAGCCTCGATTACACTCTACTCTCGTCTCATCGTAATTGATAGTGCATCAATGGGCATGTGAGAATTTTTCAGATTACGTGAAGAGATTGCTGTTTAAAAGTAAAACCATCCACAAACCATTAATCACTATTCTTAACATGAAGAGATTTTGAAGATACTGCCCAGAAACACCTGCACCTGTTTCTAATTTTAACTCAGTGGAGTGTAGGGCAGCACGGTGACGCAGTGGGTAGCACTGCTACCTCACGGCACCGAGGTCCCAGGTTTGATCCTGGCTCTGGGTCACTGTCCGTGTGGAGTTTGCACATTCTCCCTGTGTTTGCATGTGTTTCGCCCCCATAACCCAAAGATGTGTGGGATCGGTGGATTGGCCATGCTAAATTGCCCCTTAATTGGAAAAAATGAATTGGAAACTCTAAATTTAAAAAAAAACCTCTGTGGAATGTCCATTCACATCTAGTTAATGTCCCAGTGTTTAATTTCTGTTTTATTCATTTCTCCTAGGAAACATATTTCCTTTTCCTAGGGTTCTTTGACAGCTTGTATGTGGTTTGGGGCAGTGTGGTGGTATAGTGACATTGTCACTAGATTAGTAAATCAGAGATGTAGGAAAAGATTTGCAGACCTGGGTTCAAATCTCATCAAGGCAGTGACCGCTAGCTTTCAATTCTCCGACAAGACGAAACACCCTCACCACATCTACCCTGTCAATACCCCTCATGATCTTAAAGGTTTCGATCAAGTCGCCTCTTAGACTTCTAAAGCCGAGAAACACCCCTCTATTTGCTGTTTCGTTTGGCCTTGGGGAGTTTTGCTCCGCCCAGACTGCACTTGAGTCATTTCCTGCTGGCAAGCCTAGCAGGAAAGCCTCCTTGCAGATTGAGGCGCCATTTTGGAAGGCTCGCAAGATTCAACGACATCGTCCTGACACCAAGCTGGGCATGACGAGGCTACTGAATCTCACCTGTGGTCTCACCAATGCTCTAGACAAATGAAGCATAAACGCTCTACTTTTGTAATCAATTCCCCTCACAATAAATGATAACATTCTATTAGAACATAAGAACATAAGAACTAGGAACAGGAGTAGGCCATCTGGCCCCTCGAGCCTGCTCCACCATTCAATGAGATCATGGCTGATCTTTTGTGGACTCAGCTCCACTTTCCGGCCCGAACACCATAACCCTTAATCCCTTTATTCTTCAAAAAACTATCTATCTTTATCTTAAAAACATTTAATGAAGGAGCCTCCACTGCTTCACTGGGCAAGGAATTCCATAGATTCACAACCCTTTGGGTGAAGAAGTTCCTACTAAACTCAGTCCTAAATCTACTTCCCCTTATTTTGAGACTATGCCCCCTAGTTCTGCTAATTAGTTTCCTAGTTTCCTAATTAGTTGCTGTACCTGTATACCAGCCTTTTGTGATTCATGCACTAGGACACCCAGATCCCTCTGCATCTCAGAACTCTGCAAGCACTCTCCATTTAGATAATTTGATTATTTATTCTTCTTAGCCAAAATGGGCAATATCTCATTTGCCCACATTATCCTCCAACTGTTACTTAGTCATGTGTTATTGCATCATATTTACATCAACATGTAGATGTTAACCCTTTACTCTATGCTGGTGTCTATGTGTTTACATTGTGTACCTTGTTGCCCTATTATGTATTTTCTTTTTCTTTTCTTTTCATGTACTTAATGATCTGTTTGAGCTACTCGCAGAAAAATACATTTCACTGTACCTCGGTACACGTGACAATAAACAAATCCAATCCAATAATGCACGTGCAGCATGTCATGGCTGAACAGAGGGATTAACTTAAACAATGAGTTTGTGCAAAATAATGTCTTTTGTCGTCGGAAAAATGAGGTTGTCTGGTACAACCAATCAATTTAAATGCCACGACCTATAGTGAAGTTATTTCTTTACATTGGTAATGGTTTCTCAACAGCAGAAAAGTGACAATCAATTTTTTAATTGATTATTAAACATTAACATGGTAAACGGCAGCAGTGATCACTCTGAAGGGCCTCAGGGTGATGTACACATTGTACTGCTGTAAGAGTCCCAGACTGTTCTATGTGCAGCATCAGGATTAACGCATTCTCATTCATACTGACTGAAGCTGATAGGAAGAACAAGAAAGAAAAGACCTGCATTGATATAGCACCTCCCAAACTCCGAAGACATCAAAAATCACAACTAATATGGTACTTTACAAGATTGGTCACTGTTGTACTGGAGGACATATGGCAGCCAGTTTGCACACAACAAAGTTTCCATGCTACGGTGGGGCATTATCTAATACCCTGTAATCTGTTTCAATGATGTTTGAACGATTAAAAACGAGCTGGGATATATGGGATAACTACTCTGCTCTTTGACAGATAACGCCATTGGATCATTTATGTTCACCTGAAGAAACACTTGGAGCCTTGTCTTAACACCGTATATGAAAGACAGTACTGCACAGATGTTTTAACCTAGATTGTGTACTCAATTCCTTGGAGACATGTGATGTGGTCTAATTGTAAATAACCACCTCTCTCTCAGGATCTCCTTTTACCTCCTGACATTCAATGAGAAATCGATGCCTGCTGTATAGACAGGCTTCAGTTAACAAAACCCCTACCTTTTCTTCAGCTCACCTCACTTAAGCATGTAAATATGGCTCAACGCTTGAGGGAAATTTGAACAGAAATAATAATATCGATAGATTTCTTTGTTAGGTAAAAGTATCAAGGGAATATGGAGCAAAGGAAGGTTGGATAAAGTTGAGGTGTAGGCCATTCTGATCTAATAGAATGGCGGAGCAGGCCCTGTGGACGGAATGGCTTTAACATCTTTAACTTCTGGAATCTTGGAATGAACAAGGGAGGGCAGCAGCAAGAAACAAAGAAATAGAGTCGAATTGAAACTAGAGCAAAAGGCACATTGTGAAACAGAAAATCAACCTGCGAGGAAGGAACCCAACCACCTGCATGCTAACTGCACTGACCCTAGCTCCCACCCCCATCCTCCTCTACTCAGGTTTCCACAGTGTGCTCGTGACAATGCGTCCTCTTGTCAAACGAGGTCAGCACAATAATATTCCACGCACCGCCAGAAGGCCGTTTATTGTTCCTCGCACTGCACGCGACCCTTCCAAGAACCAGCCCCATCCCCATGGCCCCGAGGAAGGGCGACCAAACTCCCAGGGGTGGCTCAAGTGTTATGTGTAAGCACCACGTGTAGCTGGTGCCTTGGCACAACATCTTACCATTGGGCTGCAAGGTGGCCTCCGGTGCGATCTGAACAAAGGAAGTGCATTTTTTGAGACTTCAAAAGTGTGCTGTCAAACAGAACGAGGGGTTTGATATGCTTGATCCTATTGCTTTTGGCTAGGTGTCTGGAAAAACTTGGCACAGAAGTCACAAACCAAACTTCAGACAATATCCCCTCTTACCTGGTAAAATAGTTTGTAAAAGAAAAGTCTTAAACAACTCGATGTAAAACACTTGCAAACCAGCCAATGTATGGAATTAAACTGAGGGCGAATGGTAGTGGAAGATAGGGTGGTGGTGGTTGGGGGGTTGGGTGAGGGTGACGGTTGTGGGGAGGGGGAGGGGGGTCAGAAAAAAGGAGAACATACAGCGCAAGCCCTTTAATGCTGGAAGGCAAAACAAAATGTTTACATTTACATGTTGCTTAATCCCATCTCTCAAAAACATTTTCAAGCGATTCATACACCATGAAATACACACTTTGTCACCTCTGAAGCAGGAAGGGCGAGATAGTGTAGCATTAAAGCACTGGACTAATACTCCTGGAGAATGTAGATTCAAATTCAATTCAAAACATGGCAGTTTAAGAATTTGAAGTAACTTGGGTGAAATTCTCCTACCCGCCCCGCCACATTTCTGCCCCGACCGGCCGGCGGGAGTCTCCGTAACACCGGCCGGTCAATGGGGTTTCCCATTGTGGGGCAGCCCCACGCCGTCGGGAAGCCCCCCGGTGCCGGCAAAACGGAGACTCCCGCCGGCGGAGAATGACGCCCCATATCTGGAAATTAAGAAAGACTGGCCATACACATCAGTCGCACATTTAACATATAATTCAGAGAAGATGAGTTCAAGTCCCATTGTTGGAGTTTGAGAATTAGCATATAGGTTTCAATGAACTAAAATTAAAATGCAGGTAGATGTGACCATACGGATATTAGAAACCCAGTTGGTTCATTTTAAGGAAGAAAACCCACGGTCCTTAGCTGGTCCGATTTTATATATGGGGCAGAATTTTACGTCGGTGGGTTTGATGGTCCGGCCAAAGTCAATGGACTTTGGAACAGTTTGCCACAGTTCCGCCCCTCCATGACAGGACCATAAAATTCAGCCTTTGTTTCCAATCCCACACCGAAACCTGGGCAGCTAAATTGGACAGCTGAGATTGCAATTACCCCATGCCCTCCAACTTTGTGCTGACTGCTCTTTCGGATGATTGTAGCATGTAAGGGCCAATCACG
Source organism: Scyliorhinus torazame (assembly GCF_047496885.1). Classification (NCBI taxonomy): domain Eukaryota; kingdom Metazoa; phylum Chordata; class Chondrichthyes; order Carcharhiniformes; family Scyliorhinidae; genus Scyliorhinus; species Scyliorhinus torazame. The sequence continues at coordinate 188,380,897 of NC_092717.1, forward strand.
GTCTGGAGTACACAAAAGTCTGGGGCCCCAAGACTGTGAGAGACAAGCACAGGTTAAAGCTAGCTTGCATTACTTCAGGTTTTGTGAGGGGAGTATTGGCTGGAATAGAACAAAAACAATTGCCCCTATACAATGTTTTACATGATCACTGGATGCTTTAAAGCACTCTACAGTCAATTAGCTACTTCTGCAGTGTAATGTGGGAAAAGCAGCAGCCAAAGTCTCTCCAAACGTTCCCCACAAGCAGCAATATAATAATGACCAGGTGATCTGTTTTTGTGATGTTGATTGAGGGATAAATATTGGCTGAGACACCAGGGATATCTTTCTTCCTCTTTTTTGAAATAGTAGCATGGGATCTTTCACATGCTCCAATGCAGGCAGAATGTGCCTCACTTCAACATCTCACCTGAAGGACAACGCGACATGTCCTTAGTACTACACTGGATTGCCAACCTTAATTTTTGCATTCAAGCCCTGGAGTGGGACTTAAACCCTAAACCTATCAACTCAGAGGCAAGGTTATTACAAACTGAGCCATGGCTGATGCTGATAGATACTGGAAATCCATCTACAAGTCACTCTAACCAGGTAAAAGACTGAAAAAGAGTGCAGAATAGGCGAGCGGCTTTTGTACATGACACTGAAGGCCGTGTTAGCAGTGACACAAAGGAGGAATGAAGTGGGGCAGGATTCTCCAGTTGGGAGACTATTGGCATGATCCTATGGCCACACTGTGGCAGAAAAGCAGCTCGCCGTGGCACAGCATCGCCATTGAAAGTCAGGAGATCGCGCTCTGGGAACTATCCGGCTCACTACGCCTGGCGAGATTCAACGCAATCCCACCCTCAATGGGTGGGATCACCTTTCAGTAAATCTGCATATCAGAGCGAGGCAGTAAGCCTTCCTCTAATGTGCAGATTCCAGAACTACCTGAGGCTTTGGGTTCAGCCCTTTGCTACTGGTAGATGAAATGGCACTCGTGGGGGGTCTCCAAAGAGATCGGAGGCCCCCAGCAGCATGCCCTTCGGGCTGTGTGATGCCCTGGCACTGCTGGTGCCCCCTGGGTACCCTGGCAGTGCCAGCCTGTCACCCTCCCATATTGTGTTCGGGCTGTGGGGGGGGGGGAGGTCGGGGATTCTTTTGGGGGCCAAGGAAATCGGGACGCAAAATGGCTACAATGAGTAATTCCGGCGAGCAGAGCTCCCACTGTAAAAAACAGGGCTATGTGCGGCCTGGGCTGCCCGTTCCCCGTTTGACTCCTTATTCAACTCGAGTGCCGGGAAACAAGCTGCTAAACGCCCTCGCGAGAGGACTTTGTTCCCTTTTCGGAGAATCGCGCCCTATGTTCCCCCGGCAGAGCTGCTTTGCCCCAATTTTCACACACGCTTGGAACACAAAACAGGAAACTATTCCCAATCCTTTGCCATGCAAATTTATGCATGGTGAGGCCAGCAAGGAATTCCTTGGGGAATCCCGCTGTAGGGCCACGATTTTGAGCAAGCGGCCCAATAGAAAACCCTAAATCGAGAGACCACCAACAGAGACTCTCTAATTTGAAAGACCCCCCACCAGAAATGCCCTAATTAGAGAGACTCCCACCAGAGACCTCCCAAATCTAGATACCCCACCAGAGATCCCCTAATTAAAGAAACCCCCACCGGAGACCTCCTTATTAGAGAAACCCCCATCATAGACCCCCCACAAGCGAGTGCCCTGCCTGGAAGCTAGAGTAAGAAGTCTTACAACACCAGGTTAAAGTCCAACAGGTTTGTTTCAATGTCACTAGCTTTCGGAGCGCTGCTCCTTCCTCAGGTGAATGAAGAGGTATGCTCCAGAAACATATACATAGACAGATTCAAAGATGCCAGACAGTGCTTGGAATGCGACCATTAGCAGGTGATTAAATCTTTACAGATCCAGAGATGGGGTAACCCCAGGTTAAAGAGGTGTGAATTGTGTCAAAACCGGAACCTGTGTAGAGGGTGCCATCTCCGCTACTCCACTACTGGGCCGATATCTGGGGTTTGAATATCTGTGTGTGTCTCTCTCCAGCTGGCACTGAAACTTCAGAGGCCAGGGGATGTCGCACTGGGACACTTCCACTGAAGAGAGCACTGATTCAAGCCTGCCGTTTATCCCTAACCGGCAGCCTGAGGCTTATATCACACAGATCTCCAGACCCCTACCAATACCCAGGTGATTCTCTCTCTTGCCGGTGGTGCAACACCCACCCGGTTCCTACTCCACTAGAGTAGCTTTCCCAAGAGAGAGAATAGGACGCTGCTGTTTATTACCTAACCAGCAGTCTGTCCTGAGTGAATCGCTCAAGATGACCCTCGATTCTTGAACCCGGAATTAAGGTGAGGAGTATTTTAACAATGACTTGGTCAGAGATCGCTGGTGAAAGATTGAAGAATTTAAACGACTCCAATTATCATCAAATCAAGGTTTATTGCAAAACCCAGGTCAAAATCATCAACAGAAGAAACACAATAAAATCTTATGCTCTAATACAAACTAAGTCTATTCAAAAGTACTATAACGGACACAACGAAAATTCTTATGATTACACAGTTTTTAGCAATATCACAAGGCACAAAACAAGTTCCCTTCCCCAAAGCCTCAACCACTATTAAAGTCAAGGGAGTTTCGCAAGCTGCTGCAGGGTACTTACGGTCACAGGCTGCAGAGGTCAAGTCAGGGGTGCAGAGGTCGAGCCAAGAACGAAGAGACCCCCAATCGAAAACACAGCCCCTTTTATATTGTTTTACCTGGCTTTGTCCTGTGATCGGCCAGCCCCTTTTGCATTGAAAAAGGTAAGATTTAAAGTTCCCGCTGGTCCCGCCCCCTTTGAGCCGGTCAGACCTGTCGAGATGGGAGTACCTCCCCTAGGTCCGCCTCCAGTATGTTTTTTTGAGATAACGAGGTTGAGCTCCCTTGAAGATTTTCAAAGACTTCCATCTGCTCCGGAGATAGCTGCTATGTTGATGGGGTGTTGATTGGATTCTGCTCTGGTGGAGGCCAGGTCATTTACATCTGCATGGGGCTATGACCATCCCATTGTCCTGCTTGCAGGCAGGCCCCCTGTGTATTCCCGTGCCCCTTGGTCTGTGTTTTGATCTTATCTCGTTGTCTGGCTCCTTCTTCCTTGTAGCTCCTAGGGGGGGGTTTGTAAATACTTATGTCCCTACTCAGCTCAGCGGACCAGGCCTGCTGGGAAAACTGGTTACGTTCTCTTGGCTGAAAAGTCAGTTTACAGTCTCTGAGTTTTATTCTTGGGCAGTTCCAAAAAAGGCCGAATTGCCCGAAAACCTTACACCTGGGATTCATGTCGCATTGCATTCATCCCCCACCATCTGGCCTGCAAAATCCTACCAACTGTCCTGGCTTGACACAATTCACACCTCTTTAACCTGGGGTTACCCCATCTCTGGATCTGTAAAGATTTAATCACCCGCTAATGCTCGTATTCCAAGAACTGTCTGGCATCTTTGAATCTGTCGATATATATGTTTCTGGAGCATACCTCTTCATTCACCTGAGGAAGGAGCAGCGCTCCGAAAGCTAGTGACATCGAAACAAACCTGTTGGACTTTAACCTGCTGTTGTAAGACTTCTTACTGTGCTCACCCCAGTCCAACGCCGGCATCTCCACATCATGGAAGCTAGAGAGCAGTCCAGTCCTGCAGCAAAAAAAAAAATCACTGTTTTAAAACTCACCTGTTGCAATACACAAAGAACAAAGAACACTACAGAACAGGAACAGGCCCTTTGGCCCTCCAGGCCTGCGCAGATCATGGTGCCTGTCAAAACTAAAACTTTCTGCACTTCTAAGGTCCGTAGCCCTTCATTCCCATCCTATTCATGTATTTTTCAAGCTGCCTCTTAAACATCTCCAGCGGGTTCCAGGCATCCGCTACCCTCTGTGTCAATAACTCGCACATCTCCTCTAAAGTTTCTCCCTTGCAGCTTAAACCTATGTTCACTAGTAATTGACTCTTCCACCCTGGAAAAAGCTTCTGACTATCCACTCTGTCCATGCCCCTCATAATTTTGTAGACTTCTATAAGGTTGCCCCTCAGCCCCCATCAAAACAATCTGAGTTTATCCAACCTCTCCTCATAGCTAATACCCTGCAAATCAGGCAACATCCTGGTAAATCTCTTCTGTACTCTCTCCAAAGCCTCCACATCCTTCTGGTAATGTGGTGACCAGAATTGTGCGCAATATTCCAACTGTGGCCTAACTAAGGTTCTGTACAGCTGCAGCATAGAATCATAGAATTTACAGTGCAGAAGGAGGCCATTTGGCCCATCGAGTCTGCACCGGCTCTTGGAAAGAGCACCCTACCCAAGGTCAACATCTCCACCCTATCCCCATAACCCAGTAACCCCACCCAACACTAAGGCCAATTTTGGACACTAAGGGCAATTTATCATGGCCAATCCACCTAACCTGCACATCTTTGGGCTGTGGGAGGAAACCGGAGCACCCGGAGGAAACCCACGCACACACGGGGAGGATGTGCAGACTCCGCACAGACAGTGACCCAAGCCGGAATCGAACCTGGGACCCTGGAGCAGTGAAGCAATTGTGCTATCCACAATGCTACCGGGCTGCCCGTGCTGCAAGCATGACTTGCCAATTTTTATACTCAATGTCCCAACCGATGAAGGCAAGTATACCGTATGCCTTCTCGACTACCTTATCCACCTGCTTTGCCAGCTGCTGGCTCAGGCACCTGTCAATTCCTCACAAGATCACATCAGCTGGGTTTAAAGACTTATCTGGATAGGCACATGAACAGACGGGATATAGAAGGATACAGGCGGTTGGTCTAGATAGGACACGTGAACGGCGCAAGCTTGGGCCTGTTCCTGTGCTGTATTGTTCTTTGTTCTTTGTAAACCCCACCAGATCTTTGATCTACAAGCTTTTCATTCATTTCTTTGTGAAATTGCTTTCACTAAGCTGTTGACAGCTTTCACACACACCCATCTGTCTTCATTGTTTAATTCATTTCCCTTCACACTTGAGTGGCTTTGAAGAACCCAGTTGTGAAACTAACCTCACTGTTTATAAACATTTAGCTATGATTGACTGCTCCAGCACCACATCAAAGACAATTAAGTGCTTTCTGTTAGTTTCACGTCTTGGTACTGTGCCCTAAGCTGGATTCCCTGATGCATCAGGAACTCCACTAGCAGCGGTGGAGAATCCAGACTGCAATGTACCCATAGCGGAACAAAAGATCCAGCAGAGAAATTCTGAGAGGCTTGTGGGAACAGATAACCATGGTGGCCAGTGACAGGAGCCAAGCCCCATCCGTCCATGGGGAAACATTAAGAGGAGATGTGCAAGGCAGGTTTTTTACACAGAGGGTGGTGAGTGCCTGGAATGTGTTGCCAGGGGAGGTTGTGGAAGCAGATACGTTAACGGCATTCAAAAGGCATCTTGACAAATACATGGATAGGATGGATATAGAGGGATACAGCAGTAGGAAGTGCTGAGGGTTTTGGCCAAGGGTTGTATCATGACCAGTACAGGCTTGGAGGGCCGAAGGGCCTGTTCCTGGGCTGTATTGTTCTTTGTTCTTTGTTGTTCTTTGACCTGGATGCAGTGCTTCAAAAGTTCAATAACTTGACACGAGTGGTCAAGGTCAGTGAATGTATCTTCAAATGCCATATCCCACCAACTATACCACTTGCTTCAGGTATTGCTCAAATCACTACACTCTCATCCCTCACCCACCAACAATCATGATCAATCAGGCTTCATGCCTAAATTTCATAGTTTCACCTCACCCTCACACACTTTGCAATGCTGCAAGCCTCATGCCCTCACAGTTCACAGCTTGCATACATTGTTAGCTATTGAACTTCATCCAAATAGACTCACTGACGCACTTCCCTCTCATTTTCTAAAGGAGGTGGTGCACAACCAGAGGTAGCAGCACATAGAACATAGAACAATACAGCGCAGTACAGGCCCTTCGGCCCACGATGTTGCACCGAAACAAAAGCCATCTAACCTACACTATACCATTATCATCCATATGTTTATCCAATAAACTTTTAAATGCCCTCAATGTTGGCGAGTTCACTACTGTAGCAGGTAGGGCATTCCACGGCCTCACTACTCTTTGCGGAAAGAACCTACCTCTGACCTCTGTCCTATATCTATTACCCCTCAGTTTAAAGTTATGTCCCCTCGTGCCAGCCATTTCCATCCGCGGGAGAAGGCTCTCACTGTCCACCCTATCCAACCCCCTAATCATTTTGTATGCCTCTATTAAGTCTCCTCTTAACCTTCTTCTCTCCAACGAAAACAACCTCAAGTCCATCAGCCTTTCCTCATAAGATTTTCCCTCCATACCAGGCAACATCCTGGTAAATCTCCTCTGCACCCGCTCCAAAGCCTCCACGTCCTTCCTATAATGCGGTGACCAGAACTGTACGCAATACTCCAAATGCGGCCGTACCAGAGTTTTGTACAGCTGCAACATGACCTCCTGACACCGGAACTCAATCCCTCTACCAATAAAGGCCAACACTCCATAGGCCTTCTTCACAACCCTATCAACCTGGGTGGCAACTTTCAGGAATCTATGTACATGGACACCTAGATCCCTCTGCTCTCCACACTTTCAAGAACTTTTCCATTAGCCAAATATTCCACATTCCTGTTAGTCCTTCCAAAGTGAATCACCTCACACTTCTCTACATTAAACTCCATTTGCCACCTCTCAGCCCAGCTCTGCAGCTTATCTATATCCCTCTGTAACCTGCTACTTCCTTCCACACTATCGACAACACCACCGACTTTAGTATCGTCTGCAAATTTACTCACCCACCCTTCTGCGCCTTCCTCTAGGTCATTGATAAAAATGACAAACAGCAACGGCCCCAGAACAGATCCTTGTGGTACTCCACTTGTGACTGAACTCCATTCTGAACATTTCCCATCAACCACCACCCTCTGTCTTCTTTCAGCTAGCCAATTTCTGATCCACATCTCTAAATCACCCTCAATCCCCAGCCTCCGTATTTTCTGCAATAGCCTACCGTGGGGAACCTTATCAAACGCTTTGCTGAAATCCATATACACCACATCAACTGCTCTACCCTCGTCTCCCTGTTCAGTCACCTTCTCAAAGAACTCGATAAGGTTTGTGAGGCATGACCTACCCTTCACAAAGCCATGCTGACTATCCCTGATCATATTATTCCTATCTAGATGATTATAAATCTTGTCTCTTATAATCCCCTCCAAGACTTTACCCACTACAGACGTGAGGCTCACCGGTCTATAGTTGCCGGGGTTGTCTCTGCTCCCCTTTTTGAACAAAGGGACCACATTTGCTATCCTCCAGTCCTCTGGCACTATTCCTGTAGCCAATGATGACATAAAAATCAAAGCCAATGGTCCAGCAATCTCTTCCCTGGCCTCCCAGAGAATCCTAGGATAAATCCCATCAGGTCCCGGGGACTTATCTATTTTCAGCCTGTCCAGAATTGCCAACACCTCTTCCCTACGTACCTCAATGCCATCTAATCTATTTACCTGGAGCTCAGCATTCTCCTCCATAACATTATCTTTTTCCTGAGTGAATACTGACGAAAAATATTCATTTAGTATCTCGCCTATCTCTTCAGACTCTACACACAACTTCCCATCCCTGTCCTTGACTGGTCCTACTCTTTCCCTAGTCATTCGCTTATTCCTGACATACTTATAGAAAGCTTTTGGGTTTTCCTTGATCCTTCCTGCCAAATACTTCTCATGTCCCCTCCTTGCTCGTCTTAGCTCTCTCTTTAGATCCTTCCTCGCTACCTTGTAACTATCCATCGCCCCAACTGAAACTTCACACCTCATCTTCACATAGGCCTCCTTCTTCCTCTTAACAAGAGATTCCACTTCTTTGGTAAACCACGGTTACCTCGCTCGGCACCTTCCTCCCTGCCTGACCGGTGCATACTTATCAAGAACATGCAGTAGCTGATCCTTGAACAAGCTCCACTTATCCAGTGTGTCCAACACTTGCAGCCTACTTCTCCACCTTATCCCCCCCAAGTCACGTCTAATGGCATCATAATTTCCCTTCCCCCAGCTATAACTCTTGCCCTGCGGTGTATACTTATCCCTTTCCATCCTTAACGTAAACGTCACCGAATTGTGGTCACTGTCCCCAAAGTGCTCACCTACCTCCAAATCCAACGCCTGGCCTGGTTCATTACCCAAAACCAAATCCAATGTGGCCTCGCCTCTTGTTGGCCTGTCAACAAACTGTGTCAGGAAACCCTCCTGCACACACTGTACAAAAAACAACCCATCTAATGTACTCAAACTATATCTTTTCCAGTCAACATTTGGAAAGTTAAAGTCTCCCATAATAACTACCCTGTTACTTTGGCTCTTATCCAGGATCATCCTCGCCATCCTTTCCTCTACATCCCTAGAACTATTTGGAGGCCTATAGAAGACTCCCAACAGTGTGACCTCTCCTTTCCTGTTTCTAACCTCAGCCCATACTACCTCGGAAGATGAGTCCCCATCTAGCATCCTCTCCGCCACCGTAATACTGCTCTTGACTAGCAGCGCCACACCTCCCCCTCTTTTGCCTCCTTCTCTGAGCTTACTAAAACACCTAAACCCCGGAACCTGCAACATCCATTCCTGTCCCTGCTCTATCCATGTCTCCGAAATGGCCACAACATCGAAGTCCCAGGTACCAACCCATGCTGCCAGTTCCCCTACCTTATTTCGTATACTCCTGGCATTGAAGTAGACACACTTCAAACCACCTACCTGAACACTGGCCCCCTCCTGCGACGTCAAATCTGAGCTCCTGACCTCTATACTCTCATTCTCCCTTACCCTAAAACTACAATCCAGGTTCCCATGCCCCTGCTGCATTAGTTTAAACCCCCCCAAAGAGCACTAACAAATCTCCCCCCCAGGATATTTGTGCCCCGCAGGTTCAGATGTAGACCATCCTGTCTGTAGAGGTCCCACCTTCCCCAGAAAGAGCCCCAGTTATCTAGAAATCTGAATCCCTCCCACCTGCACCATCCCTGTAGCCACGTGTTTAATTGCTCTCTTTCCCTATTCCTCATCTCACTATCACGTGGCACGGGCAACAACCCAGAGATAACAACTCTGTTTGTTCTAGTTCTGAGCTTCCATCCTAGCTCCCTGAAAGCCTGCCTGACATCCTTATCCCCTTTCCTACCTATGTCGTTAGTGCCAATGTGGACCACGACTTGGGGCTGCTCCCCCTCCCCCTTAAGGACCCGGAAAACACGATCCAAGACATCACGTACCCTTGCACCTGGGAGGCAACATACCAAACGTGAGTCTCTCACGCTCCCACAAAATCTCCTATCTGTGCCCCTGACTATCGAGTCCCCAATTACTAATGCTCTGCTCCTCTCCCCCCTTCCCTTCTGAGCAACAGGGACAGACTCCGTGCCAGAGGCCCGTACCTCATGGCTTACCCCTGGTAAGTCACCCCCCCCACAAGTATCCAAAGCGGTATACTTGTTTCTCAGGGGAACGACCGCAGGGGATCCCTGCACTGACTGTTTTTTCCCAGTCCCTCTTACAGTTACCCATCTATCTCCAATCTTTGGTGTAACTAATTCCCTGAAGCTGCTATCTATGACCCCCTCTGCCTCCCGGATGATCCGAAGTTCTTCCAACTCCAGCTCCAGTTCCCTAACTCGGTCCTGGAGGAGCTGGAGATGGCAGCACTTCCTGCAGGTAAAATCAGCAGGGACACTAACGGCATCCCTCACCTCAAACATCCTGCAGGAGGAACATTGCACTCCCTTCCCTGCCATCCCTCTAACTTTCTACCAAGATCTGGCTAACAACTAAATTAAATTTTTTATATATAAAAAAAAATATTAATAACAATAATAAAATATGGTACTTACCTCAGACCAATGGGTTTTATTATTAGGTTAGAGGAGGAGGGCGGGTGGGAGACACTACACGTGTAGTGTCTCGGGTTTCCTCTCCATCAGAATTTATTGGTGAGGGTCTTCCCAGAAGTCCGCGGGTCAACTTCCTGTTCCCACCTTAAACACTAAAATTTTTAAAAAAAATTTAAAGGAGAGACTTACCTCCCAGAAATCACTTCCGCACTGCCCCCGTCCACTCCCGCTGAAATCGACTTGGCCTGCAAGGTAAGTAAGTTGTTAATCAGTACTTACCTCACCCAGGCTGCGACCTTTTAAACGGTCCCCTCTGCCTCGCAGCTCCCGCGCTTTTTCAAATTGGCAAGGGACAAGCATGGGCAGTTTGTCCTTACCATCATGACTGAGATCATGACCATCAGTGGAACTGAAATCACTGACATTGATAGCCTCCTTGAGTCAAAGCCCCCTTTTCATATTTCACTTCCCCATCGTCCTACAATCTTTTCTGCTTTAAAAGTTACAGATGGAGTAATCTTGCAAAACTTGATTCTGTCTACCCCTCATTACAATCCTTCCTTGTGTCTTTGTCCTTCCAGATATCCAAGAAATGCCAGCCAGTCAGGTTATGGTGGAAGAGTATACCATATCTTCACAAACTGGATGTTTGTTTTAAAAATTTGGACATTTAGATTTGTTTTTACGAAAAAGGTCATGAGTTCACCATTGAAGGGGGAGCAAAAATGATTTTTTCAATAAATCACCTGAGCAGCATGGTACTTGAGGGGGAGAGCTGTGAGCTTCTCCGCACTGCAATTATTTTAATGGATGGGGAATAAACTGGTATTATGACTTAGAATTGCTGGAGCTGAGAGTCAGAGCGGAGATTTAAAAAGAGCCGGAGCTGAGAGTCAGAGTGGAGATTTAGAAAGAGCAGGAGCTGTGAGTCAGAGCGGAGATTTAAATAAAGCAGGAGCGGAGAGTCAGTGCGGAGATTTAAAAAGAGCAGGAGCTGAGATCAGAGCGGAGATTTAAAAAGAGCGGCAGCTGAGATCAGAGTGGAGATTTAAAAAGAGCGGGAGCTGAGAGTCAGTGTGGAGATTTAAAGAGAGTGGGAGCTGAGTGTCATTGTGGAGATTTAAAAAGAGCAGGAGCTGAAAGTCAGAACAGAGCTTTAAAAAGGTGCAGGAGCTGAGAGTCAGAATGGAGATTTAGAAAGAGCGGGAGCTGAGATCAGAGTGGAGATTTAGAAAGAGCAGCAGCTGAGAGTCAGAGCGGAGATTTAAAAAGAGTGGGAGCTGAGATCAGCGATGAGATTTAAGAAAGAGCACTAGCTGAGAGACTGAGTGGAGATTTAAAAAGAGCAGCAGCTGAGAGTCAGAGCGGAGATTTAAAAAGAGCGGGAGCGGAGAGTCAGAGCGGAGATTTAAAAAGAGTGGGAGTTGAGATCAGAGCGGAGATTTAGAAAGTGCAGCAGCTGAGAGTCAGAGCGGAGATTTAAAAAGAGCGAGAGCTGAGAGTCAGAGCAGAGATTTAAAAAGAGTGGGAGCTGAGAGTCAGAGCAGAGATTTAAAAAGAGTGGGAGTTGAGATCAGAGCGGAGATTTAGAAAGAGCAGCAGCTGAGAGTCAGAGCGGAGATTTAGAAAGAGCAGCAGCTGAGAGTCAGAGCGGAGATTTAAAAAGAGTAGGAGCTGAGATCAGAGCGGAGATTTAGAAAGAGCAGCAGCTGAGAGTCAGACCGGAGATTTAGAGAGAGCGGCAGCTGAGAGTCAGAGCAGGGATTTAAAAAGAGCAGCAGCTGAGAATCAGAGCGGAGATTTAAAAAGAGCGGAAGCTGCGATCAGAGCAGAAATTAAGAAAGAACAGCAGCTGAGAGTCAGTGCGGAGATTTAAAAAGAGCAGGAGCATTAGATCAGAGCGGAGATTAAGAAAGAGCGGGAGCTGAAAGTCAGAGCGGAGATTTGAAAAGAGCGGGAGCAGAGAGTCAGAGCGGAGATTTAAAAAGAGCGGGAGCTGAGAGTCAGAGTGGAGATTTAGAAAGAGCAGCAGCTGAGAGTCAGAGCAGAGATTTAAAAAGAGGCGGGAGCTGAGAGAGAGTGCGGAGATTTAAAAAGAGCAGGAGCTGAGATCAGAGCGGGGATTAAGAAAGAGCAGCAGCTGAGAGTCAGAGCGAGATTTGAAAAGAGCAGTAGCAGAGAGTCACAGCGGAGATTTAAAAAGAGGGGGAGCTGAGAGTCAGAGTGGAGATTTAGAAAGAGCAGCAGCTGAGGGTCAGAGCGGAGATTTAAAAAGAACAGGAGTTGAGATCAGAGCGGAGATTTGAAAAGGCCAGCAGCTGAGAGTCAGAGCGGGGATTTAAAAAGAGCAGGTGCTGAGATCAGAGAGGAGATTAAGAAAGAGCGGGAACTGAGAGTCAGAGCGGAGATTTGAAAAGAGCGGGAGCTGAGATCAGAGAGGAGATTAAGAAACAGCGGGAACTGAGAGCCCAGAGCAGAGATTTGAAAAGAGTGGGAACTGAGATTCAGAGCGGAGATTTAGAAAGAGCAGCAGCTGAGAGTCAGAGCGGAGATTTCGAGAGAGCGGCAGCTGAGAATCAGAGCGGAGATTTAAAAAGAGCGGAGGCTGCGATCAGAGCAGATATTAAGAAAGAGCAGCAGCTGAGAGTCAGTGCGGAGATTTAAAAAGAGCAGGAGCTGAGATCAGAGCGGAGATTAAGAAAGAGCGGGAGCTGAGAGTCCGAGCGGAGATTTGAAAAGAGCGGGAACTGAGATCAGAGCGGAGATTAAGAAAGAGCGGGAGCTGAGAGTCAGAGCGGAGATTTAAAAAGAGGCGGGAGCTGAGAGTCAGAGCAGAGATTTAAAAGGAGTGGGAATTGAGATCAGAGCGGAGATTTAGAAAGAGCGGGAGCTGAGAGTCAGAGCAGAGATTTAAACAGAGCGGGAGCTGAGAGTCAGCGCGGAGATTTAAAAAGAGCGGGTGCTGAGAGTCAGTGCCGAGATTTAAAAAGAGCACTAGCTGAGAGTCAGAGCAGAGATTTAAAAAGAGCGGGAGCTGAGAGTCAGAGCGGAGATTTAAAAAGAGTGGGAGTGTGGTAGTATGCATTAGGGGTCATGTGGGACTGTGAAGCCGTGATGTCATTGGCTGACAGGTCCCGGTCCTGGTTGGCCGTTGACCTCTAGCTCCTCCCTGAAGGCGGAGTATAAGAACCAGGAGTCCTCCCCCGCAGGCCAGTCTACTACTGAACTGTGGGGGAACAGTCACGCTTAATAAAGCCTCATCGACTTCACTGTATTCGTCTCTCGGAGTCTTTGTGCGCTACAATTTATTAAGCGTGACTAAAGGACTATGGAGCTCAGGATCATCCCGGAATGCCTGAGGATCAGCCCCCACGCAGTGAACACAGCAGCAGCTTTCAAGCACTGGCAGACTTGTTTCGAGGCCTACCTCAGAACGGCCCCCGGCCGGGTCACAGAAGACCAAAAACTACAGGTCCTGCACTCGAGGTTAAGCACGGAGATTTTCTCTCTCACCGAAGACGCAGAGGATTTCCAGACGGCGTTCGCAGCACTAAAAAGTCTCTTTGTTCGCCCAGTAAACCAGATCTACGCTCGCTATCAACTCGCAACGAGACAGCAAAGTCCCGGAGAATCGATAGATGAATTCTACGCCGCGCTACTAATTTTGGGATGGGCCTGCAGCTGCCCGCCGGTGAACGCAAATGAACACACGGACATGTTAATGCGCAATGCTTTTGTGGCAGGTATGAACTCCTCCCAAATCCGCCAAAGACTTTTAGAAAAAGAGTCGCTAGGACTCTCAGAGGCACGGGCCCTAGCAGCCTCCCTGGATGTGACCGCGCGAAATGCCCGCGCCTATGGCCCCGACCGCGCGGCAGCCCATTGGGCTCCGTACGCTCCCGTCGCGACAAACCCACCCCCCCCCCGGACACCCCACAGGCTTGCGCGGTTCAAACGCCAAGTCGCACCGGGGGAGCCCGCTGCTATTTCTGTGGCCAGGCGAAACACCCCCGGCAGCGCTGCCCGGCCCGCGCAGCGATCTGTAAGAGCTGCGGGAAAAAGGGCCATTCGCGGCTGTGTGCCGGTCCCGGGAGGTCGCCGCTGTCCCAGGAGAACAGGGAGCCCTGCACGCCTTTTACGCTCCCCAACCCCCCCCCCCAGCGCCCCATGTACGACCCGCAGGCGCAACCACTTTGGGTCCCGACCACCGCTCTCCCCGGAGAAGAGGGAGTTCTGCGCGTCTCTAACGCTCCCCAAACCCCCCCCCCCCCCACGTATGACCCGCCGGCGGTACCACTTTGGGTCCCGGCCACCGCTGTCCCCAGAGAAGAGGTAGTCCTGCGTGTTCCTAACGCTCCCCGTCCCCCCCAGCGCCCCATGTTCGATCCGCAGACGCCGCCATTTTGGGTCCCGGCCACCACGAGGGGAGGAGGGGCGCCGCCATCTTGGACCACCCCAGACCTGTGCGACGCATGGGGGTGGCCATTTTGTCCACCCCCGCCGCCATCTTGTGACCCCCCAGCCATGTGCGATGCATGGGGGCAGCCATCTTGTTCACCCCCGACGTCATCTTGGACGGCATCAACGGACCCCAGTGTCGACGGCTCCACGGGGTTCGAAGAAGACGCTCAACCATTACGACCACGTCTGGCTTCAATGACGCTGGACCAAGCACGGCCCCGGACGCTCCAGACGACGACGACAACGGTGCTGATAAACGAGCACGAGACACCATGCCTGGTCGACTCCGGGAGCACGGAGAGCTTTATCCACCCCGACACGGTAAGACGCTGTTCTTTGACCATCCGTCCCAGCGCACAAAAGATTTCCCTAGCTGCAGGATCCCACTCAGTACAGATCAAAGGCTTCTGCATAGTTACCCTAACGGTGCAAGGGAGGGAGTTCAAAAACTACAGGCTCTACGTCCTTCCCCAACTCTGCGCCCCCACATTACTGGGATTAGACTTCCAGTGCAATCTACAGAGCCTAACCTTCAAATTCGGCGGCCCAATACCCCCACTCACTATCTGTGGCCTCGCAACCCTCAAGGTTCAACCCCCATCCTTGTTTGCAAACCTCACCCCGGATTGCAAACCCGTTGCCACTAGGAGCAGACGGTACAGCACCCAGGACCGGACCTTCATTCGGTCCGAAGTCCAGCGGCTACTGAAGGAAGGCATAATCCAGGCCAGCAATAGTCCCTGGAGAGCACAGGTGGTAGTAGTAAAGACAGGGGAGAAGCAAAGGATGGTCATAGACTATAGCCAGACCATCAACAGGTACACACAACTAGACGCGTACCCTCTCCCCCGCATATCCGACATGGTCAATCGGATTGCCCAATATAAGGTCTTCTCCACCGTGGACCTCAAGTCCGCCTACCATCAGCTTCCCATCCGCCCAAGTGACCGCAAGTACACAGCCTTCGAGGCAGACGGGCGATTATACCACTTCCTAAGGGTCCCATTTGGCGTCACAAACGGGGTCTTGGTCTTCCAACGAGAGATGGACCGAACGGTTGATCAACACGGGTTGCGGGCCACGTTCACGTATCTCGACAATGTAACCATCTGCGGCCACGATCAGCACGACGCCAACCTCCAAAAATTCCTCCAGACTGCTAAAGCCTTGAACCTCACGTACAACAAGGACAAGTGCGTTTTTAGCACCAACCGGCTAGCCATCCTGGGCTACGTAGTGCGCAATGGGATAATAGGCCCCGGTCCCGAACGAATGCGCCCCCTCATGGAATTTCCCCTCCCGCACTGCTCAAAAGCCCTAAAACGCTGCCTGGGGTTCTTTTCATACTACGCCCAGTGGGTCCCCCAGTATGCAGACAAGGCCCGCCCCCTAATACAGACCACGACCTTCCCTCTGTCGACAGAGGCTTGCCAGGCCTTCAGCCGCATCAAAGCGGATATCGCAAAGGCCACGATGCGCACCATCGACGAGTCCCTCCCCTTCCAGGTCGAGAGCGACGCCTCCGACGTAGCTCTAGCGGCCACCCTTAACCAAGCGGGCAGACCCGTGGCCTTTTTCTCCCGAACCCTCCACGCTTCAGAAATCCGCCACGCCTCAGTGGAAAAGGAAGCCCAAGCCATAGTGGAAGCGGTGCGACATTGGAGGCATTACCTGGCCGGCAGGAGATTCACTCTCCTCACGGACCAACGGTCGGTACCCTTCATGTTCGATACTGCACAGCGGGGCAAAATCAAAAACGACAAGATCTTAAGGTGGAGGGTCGAGCTCTCCACCTTCAACTACGAGATCTCGTATCGTCCCGGAAAGCTGAACGAGCCGTCCGATGCCCTATCCCGCGGCACATGTGCCAACGCACAAATTAACCGCCTCCAAACCCTCCACGAGGACCTCTGCCACCCGGGGGTCACTCGGTTCTACCACTTTATTAAGTCCCGCAACCTCCCATACTCTTTGGAGGAGGTCCGTACAGTCACAAGGAACTGCCACATCTGCGCAGAGTGCAAACCGCATTTTTTCAGGCCGGATGGTGCGCACCTGATTAAGGCTTCCCGCCCCTTTGAACGCCTTAGTCTGGATTTCAAAGGACCCCTCCCCTCCACCGACCGCAACACATACTTCCTTAATGTGGTGGACGAGTACTCCCGCTTCCCATGCGCCATCCCCTGCCCTGACATGACCGCGGCCACAGTCATTAAAGCCCTAAACACCATATTCACACTGTTCGGTTGCCCCGCATACGTCCACAGCGACAGGGGGTCCTCCTTCATGAGTGACGAGCTGCGCCAGTTCCTGCTCAGCAACGGTATAGCCTCGAGCAGGACGACCAGCTACAACCCCCGGGGGAACGGGCAAGTAGAGAGGGAGAACGGCACGGTCTGGAAGACCGTCCTCCTGGCCCTACGGTCCAGGGACCTCCCAGTTTCACGGTGCCAGGAGGTCCTCCCAGACGCCCTCCACTCCATCCGGTCACTACTGTTTACTAGCACTAACCAAACGCCTCATGAGCGCCTCCTTGTCTTCCCCAGGAAGTCCTCCTCTGGAACGTCGCTGCCGACCTGGCTGACGGCCCCAGGACCCATCTTGCTCCGAAAGCATGTGCGGGCACACAAGCCGGACCCATTGGTCGAAAGGGTTCACCTCCTCCACGCGAACCCGCAGTACGCCTACGTGGAGTATCCCGACGGCCGACATGACACGGTCTCCCTGCGAGATCTGGCGCCCGCCGGCAACACACACCCCCCCGACACCAATCACCCCCTCCCTGCCACCGCCGCACCCCGCGACCGCCCCCTTCCCAGGAGGATCGGTCCTCCTCCCAGGCCCGACCAGGAGTGAAGCCCAAGCTGAAACCGTAAGGCTCCCGGAGACGACAACACCGGAACAAGCACCACCGCCACCACCGGGGCCGAGGCGATAGACACGGACGACCAGACCGCCCGACCGACTCGTGGCGTCGATCTAACACTACAATATGTGGACTTTTAACGAGTACTTTTTGTCTTTTTCTCCTGACGATTACTGTAAATAGTTCAAAACAAAAAAAAACCTTGTACATACTGTAATAACATGCGAAAGTTTTCCTCCCAGGACCAGCCTTGTAAACCCTTACCACCATGCGAAGCATCACCCCGCCGGGTTCATTTTTAACAAGGGGTGAATGTGGTAGTATGCATTAGGGGTCATGTGGGACTGTGAAGCCGTGATGTCATTGGCTGACAGATCCCGGGTCCTGGTTGGCCGTTGACCTCTAGCTCCGCCCTGAAGGCGGAGTATAAGAACCAGGAGTCCTCCCCCGCAGGCCAGTCTACTACTGAACTGCGGGGGAACAGTCACGCTTAATAAAGCCTCATCGACTTCACTCTTTTCGTCTCTCGGAGTCTTTGTGCGCTACAGGGAGCTGAGAGTCAGAGCAGAGATTTAAAAAGAGTGGGAGTTGAGATCAGAGCGGAGATTTAGAAAGAGCAGCAGCTGAGAGTCAGAGCGGAGATTTAGAAAGAGCAGCAGCTGAGAGTCAGAGCGGAGATTTAAAAAGAGTAGGAGCAGAGATCAGTGCGGAGATTTAGAAAGAGCAGCAGCTGAGAGTCAGAGCGGAGATTTAGAGAGAGCGGCAGCTGAGAGTCAGAGCGGGGATTTAAAAAGATCAGCAGCTGAGAATCAGAACGGAGATTTAAAAAGAGCGGGAGCTGCGATCAGAGCAGAAATTAAGAAAGAGCAGCAGCTGAGAGTCAGTGCGGAGATTCAAAAAGTGCAGGAGCTGAGATCTGAGCGGAGATTAAGAAAGACCGGGAGCTGAGAGTCAGAGCGGAGATTTGAAAAGAGCGGGAGCAGAGAGTCAGAGCGGTGATTTAAAAAGAGCGGGAGCTGAGAGTCAGAGCAGAGATTTAAAAAGACTGGGAGTTGAGATCAGAGCGGAGATTTAGAAAGAGCAGCAGCTGAGAGTCAGAGCGGAGATTTAGAAAGAGCAGCAGCTGAGAGTCAGCGCGGAGATTTAAAAAGAGTAGGAGCTGAGATCAGAGCGGAGATTTAGAAAGAGCAGCAGCTGAGAGTCAGACCGGAGGTTTAGAGAGAGCGGCAGCTGAGAGTCAGAGCGGGGATTTAAAAAGAGCAGCAGCTGAGAATCAGAGCGGAGATTTAAAAAGAGCGGAAGCTGCGGTCAGAGCAGAAATTAAGAAAGAGCAGCAGCTGAGAGCCAGTGCGGAGATTTAAAAAGAGCAGGAGCTGAGATCAGAGCGGAGATTTGAAAAGAGCGGGAGCAGAGAGTCAGAGCGGAGATTTAAAAAGAGCGGGAACTGAGAGTCAGAGTGGAGATTTAGAAAGAGCAGCAGCTGAGAGTCAGAGCAGAGATTTAAAAAGAGGCGGGAGCTGAGAGAGAGTGCGGAGATTTAAAAAGAGCAGGAGCTGAGATCAGAACGGAGATTAAGAAAGAGCAGCAGCTGAGAGTCAGAGAGGAGATTTGAAAAGAGCGGGAGCAGAGAGTCACAGCGGAGATTTAAAAAGAGGGGGAGCTGAGAGTCAGAGTGGAGATTTAGAAAGAGCAGCAGCTGAGGGTCAGAGCGGAGATTTAAAAAGAGCGGGAGTTGAGATCAGAGCGGAGATTTGAAAAGAGCAGCAGCTGAGAGTCAGAGCGGAGATTTAAAAAGAGCAGGAGCTGAGATCAGAGAGGAGATTAAGAAAAAGCGGGAAGTGAGTCAGAGCGGAGATTTGAAAAGAGCGGGAGCTGAGATCAGAGCAGAGATTAAGAAAGAGCAGCAGCTGAGAGTCAGAGCGCAGATTTAGAAAGAGCAGGAGCTGAGATCAGAGAGGAGATTAAGAAACAGCGGGAACTGAGAGCCCAGAGCAGAGATTTGAAAAGAGTGGGAGCTGAGAGTCAGAGCGGAGATTTAGAAAGAGCAGCAGCTGAGAGTCAGAGCGGAGATTTAAACAGAGCGGGAGCTGAAAGTCAGAGCGGAGATTTAAACAGAGCGGGAGCAGAGAGTCAGAGTGGAGATTTTGAAAGAGCGGGAGCTGAGATCAGAGCGGAGATTTAGAAAGAGCAGCAGCTGAGAGTCAGAGCGGAGATTTAAAAAGAGTGGGAGCTGAGATCAGCGCGGAGATTTTAAAAAAGCACTAGCTGAGAGTCAGAGTGGAGATTTAAAAAGAGCAGCAGCTGAGAGTCAGAGCGGAGATTTAAAAAGAGCGGGAGCTGAGAGTCAGAGCGGAGATTTAAAAAGAGTGGGAGTAGAGATCAGAGCGGAGATTTAGAAAGTGCAGCAGCTGAGAGTCAGAGCGGAGATTTAAAAAGAGTGGGAGCTGAGATCAGCGCGGAGATTTAAAAAGAGCACTAGCTGAGAGTCAGAGCAGAGATTTAAAAAGAGCGGGAGCTGAGAGTCAGAGCGGAGATTTAAAAAGAGTGGGAGCTGAGAGTCAGAGCAGAGATTTAAAAGGAGTGGGATTTGAGACCAGAGCGGAGATTTAGAAAGAGCAGCAGCTGAGAGTCAGAGCGGAGATTTAGAGAGAGCGGCAGCTGAGAGTCAGAGCGGAGATTTAAAAAGAGCGGGAGCTGCGATCAGAGCAGAAATTAAGAAAGAGCAGCAGCTGAGTGTCAGTGCGGAGATTTAAAAAGAGCAGGAGCTGAGATCAGAGCGGAGATTAAGAAAGAGCGGGAGCTGAGAGTCAGAGCGGAGATTTGAAAAGAGCGGGAACTGAGATCAGAGCGGAGATTAAAAAAGAGCGGGAGCTGAGAGTCAGAGCGGAGATTTAAAAAGAGCGGGAGCTGAGAGTCAGAGCGGAGATTTAAAAAGAGTGGGAGTAGAGATCAGAGCGGAGATTTAGAAAGTGCAGCAGCTGAGAGTCAGAGCGGAGATTTAAAAAGAGTGGGAGCTGAGAGTCAGAGCGGAGATTTAAAAAGAGTGGGAGCTGAGAGTCCGAGCAGAGATATTTGAAAAGAGTGGGATTTGAGATCAGAGCGGAGATTTAGAAAGAGCAGCAGCTGAGAGTCAGAGCGGAGATTTAGAGAGAGCGGCAGCTGAGAGTCAGAGCGGAGATTTAAAAAGAGCGGGAGCTGCGATCAGAGCAGAAATTAAGAAAGAGCAGCAGCTGAGTGTCAGTGCGGAGATTTAAAAAGAGCAGGAGCTGAGATCAGAGAGGAGATTAAGAAACAGCGGGAACTGAGAGCCCAGAGCAGAGATTTGAAAAGAGTGGGAGCTGAGAGTCAGAGCGGAGATTTAGAAAGAGCAGCAGCTGAGAGTCAGAGCGGAGATTTAAACAGAGCGGGAGCTGAAAGTCAGAGCGGAGATTTAAACAGAGCGGGAGCAGAGAGTCAGAGTGGAGATTTTGAAAGAGCGGGAGCTGAGATCAGAGCGGAGATTTAGAAAGAGCAGCAGCTGAGAGTCAGAGCGGAGATTTAAAAAGAGTGGGAGCTGAGATCAGCGCGGAGATTTTAAAAAAGCACTAGCTGAGAGTCAGAGTGGAGATTTAAAAAGAGCAGCAGCTGAGAGTCAGAGCGGAGATTTAAAAAGAGCGGGAGCTGAGAGTCAGAGCGGAGATTTAAAAAGAGTGGGAGTAGAGATCAGAGCGGAGATTTAGAAAGTGCAGCAGCTGAGAGTCAGAGCGGAGATTTAAAAAGAGTGGGAGCTGAGATCAGCGCGGAGATTTAAAAAGAGCACTAGCTGAGAGTCAGAGCGGAGATTTAAAAAGAGCGGGAGCTGAGAGTCAGAGCGGAGATTTAAAAAGAGTGGGAGCTGAGAGTCAGAGCAGAGATTTAAAAAGAGTGGGATTTGAGACCAGAGCGGAGATTTAGAAAGAGCAGCAGCTGAGAGTCAGAGCGGAGATTTAGAGAGAGCGGCAGCTGAGAGTCAGAGCGGAGATTTAAAAAGAGCGGGAGCTGCGATCAGAGCAGAAATTAAGAAAGAGCAGCAGCTGAGTGTCAGTGCGGAGATTTAAAAAGAGCAGGAGCTGAGATCAGAGCGGAGATTAAGAAAGAGCGGGAGCTGAGAGTCAGAGCGGAGATTTGAAAAGAGCGGGAACTGAGATCAGAGCGGAGATTAAAAAAGAGCGGGAGCTGAGAGTCAGAGCGGAGATTTAATAAGAGGCGGGAGCTGAGAGTCAGAGCAGAGATTTAAAAGGAGTGGGAATTGAGATCAGAGCGGAGATTTAGAAAGAGCGGGAGCTGAGAGTCAGAGCAGAGATTTAAACAGAGCGGGAGCTGAGAGTCAGCGCGGAGATTTAAAAAGAGCGGGTGCTGAGAGTCAGTGCCGAGATTTAAAAAGAGCACTCGCTGAGAGTCAGAGCGGAGATTTAAAAAGAGCGGGAGCTGAGAGTCAGAGCGGAGATTTAAAAAGAGTGGGAGCTGAGAGTCAGAGCAGAGATTTAAAAAGAGTGGGAGTTGAGATCAGAGCGGAGATTTAGAAAGAGCAGCAGCTGAGAGTCAGAGCGGAGATTTAGAAAGAGCAGCAGCTGAGAGTCAGAGCGGAGGTTTAAAAAGAGTAGGAGCTGAGATCAGTTCGGAGATTTAGAAAGAGTAGGAGCTGAGATCAGTGCGGAGATTTAGAAAGAGCAGCAGCTGAGAGTCAGAGCGGAGATTTAGAGAGAGCAGCAGCTGAGAGTCAGAGCGGGGATTTAAAAAGATCAGCAGCTGAGAATCAGAGTGGAGATTTAAAAAGAGCGGGAGCTGCGATCAGAGCAGAAATTAAGAAAGAGCAGCAGCTGAGAGTCAGTGCGGAGATTTAAAAAGAGCAGGAGCTGAGATCAGAGCGGAGATTAAGAAAGAGCGGGAGCTGAGAGTCAGAGCGGAGATTTGAAAAGAGCGGGAGCAGAGAGTCAGAGCGGTGATTTAAAAAGAGCGGGAGCTGAGAGTCAGAGTGGAGATTTAGAAAGAGCAGCAGCTGAGAGTCAGAGCAGAGATTTAAAAAGAGGCGGTAGCTGAGAGAGAGTGCAGAGATTTAAAAAGAGCAGGAGCTGAGATCAGAGCGGAGATTAAGAAAGAGCAGCAGCTGAGAGTCAGAGCGGAGATTTAAAAAGAGCAGGAACTGAGATCAGAGCGGAGATTAAGAAAGAGCGGGAGCTGAGAGTCAGAGCAGAGATTTAAAAAGAGCGGGAGCTGAGAGTCAGCGCGGAGATTTAAAAAGAGCGGTGGCTGAGTGTGGTAGTATGCATTAGGGGTCATGTGGGACTGTGGAGCCGTGATGCCATTGGCTGACAGATCCCGGGTCCTGGTTGGCTGTTGATCTCTAGCTCCGCCCTGAAGGCGGAGTATAAGAACCAGGAGTTCTCCCCGCAGCTCCAGTCTGTTGCTGAACTGCGGGGAACAAGTCACGCTTAATAAAGCCTCATCGACTTCATCTCTATTCATCTCTCGTAAGTCATTGTGCGCCACAATTTATTAAGCGTGCTTAAAGGACTATGGAGCTCAGGATCGCCACGGAATGCCTGAGGATCAGCCCCCACGCAGTGAACTCAGCAGCAGTTTTTCAACACTGGCAAGCTTGTTTCGAAGGCTACCTCCGAACGGCCCCCGGCCGGATCACAGAAGACCAGAAACTGCAGGTCCTGCATTCGAGGGTAAGCCCGGAAATTTACCCTCTCATAGAAGACGCAGAGGATTTCCAGACGGCGTTCGCAGCACTAAAGAGCGTCTACGTTCGCCCAGTGAACCAGGTCTACGCACGCTACCAACTCGCAACGAGACGGCAAAGTCCCGGAGAATCGCTAGACGAATTCTACGCCGCGCTGCTAATTTTGGGACGGGCCTGCAGCTGCCCGCCGGTAAACACGGCTGAACACACGGACATGTTAATTCGCGATGCGTTTGTGGCAGGTATGAACTCTCCCCAAATCCGCCAAAGACTTTTAGAAAAAGAGTCGCTAGGACTCTCAGTGGCGTGGGCCCTCGCAGCTTCCCTAGATGTGGCCGCGCAAAACGCCCGCGCGTACGGCCCCGACCGCGCGGCAGCCCCTTGGGCTCCGTGGACCCCCGTCGCGACAAACCCCCCCCCTCACAGGCTTGCGCGGTTCAGACGCCAGGTCATCCCAGGGGGGCCCGCTGCTATTTCTGCGGGCAGGCGAAACACCCCCGGCAGCGCTGCCCGGCCCGCGCAGCGATTTGCAAGAGCTGCGGCAAAAAGAGCCATTTCGCGGCTATGTGCCGGTCCCGGGGGGTCGCCGCTGTCCCCGGAGAAGAAAGAGTCCAGCGCATCCCAAACGCTCCCCAACCCCCCCCCCCCCAGCGTCCCATGTGCGACCCGCAGGCACCGCCATTTTGGGTCCCGGCCACCACGAGGGGAGGATGGGCGCCGCCATCTTGTGACCCCCAGCCATGTGCGATGCATGGGGGCGGCCATTTTGTCCAACCCCGCCGCCATCTTGGGACCCCCCAGCCATGTGCGATGCATGGGGGCGGCCATTTTGTCCAACCCCGCCGCCATCTTGGACGACATCAAAGGACCCCAGCATCGACGGCTCCACGGGGTTCGAAGAAGACGCTGAGACACTGCGACCACATCTGGCCTCGGTGACGCTGGACCAAGCACGGCCCCGGACGCTCCAGATGACGACAACAACGGTGCTGATCAACGGACACGAGACACCATGCCTGATCGACTCCGGGAGCACCGAAAGTTTCATCCACCCCGATACGGTAAGACGCTGTTTCTTGACCATCCGCCCAAGTATGCAAAAGATTTCCCTAGCTGCAGGATCCCACTCCGTACAGATCAAAGGGTTCTGCATAGTGACCCTAACGGTGCAAGGGAGGGAGTTTAGAAACTACAGGCTCTACGTCCTTCCCCAACTCTGCGCGCCCACATTACTGGGATAAGACTTCCAGTGCAACCTGCAGAGCCTAACATTCCAATTCGGCGGCCCAATACCCCCACTCACTATCTGCGGCCTCGCAACCCTCAAAGTTGAACCCCCATCCTTGTTTGCAAACCTCACCCCGGATTGCAAACCCGTCGCCACTAGGAGCAGACGGTACAGCGCCCAGGACCGGACATTTATTCGGTCCGAAGTCCAGCGGTTGCTGAAGGAAGGCATAATCCAGGCCAGCAATAGTCCCTGGAGAGCACAGGTGGCAGTAGTAAAGACAGGGGAGAAGCAAAGGATGGTCATAGACTATAGCCAGACCATCAACAGGTACACACAGCTAGATGCGTACCCTCTCCCCCGCATATCCGACATGGTCAATCGGATTGCCCAATATAAGGTCTTCTCCACCGTGGACCTCAAGTCCGCCTACCACCAGCTCCCCATCCGCCCAAGTGACCGCAAGTACACAGCCTTTGAAGCAGACGGGCGACTATACCACTTCCTAAGGGTCCCATTTGGCGTCACAAACGGGGTCTCGTTCTTCCAACGGGAGATGGACCGAATGGTTGATCAACACGGGTTGCAGGCCACGTTCCCGTATCTCGACAACGTAACCATCTGCGGCCTCGATCAGCAGGACCACGACGCCAACCTCCAAAAATTCCTCCAGACCGCAAACGCCTTGAACCTCACATACAACGAGGACAAGTGCGTGTTTAGCACAAACCGGCTAGCCATCTTGGGATATGTAGTGCGCAATGGGATAATAGGCCCCGACCCCGAACGCATGCGCCCCCTCATGGAATTTCCCCTCCCCCACTGCTCCAAAGCCCTGAAACGCTGCCTGGGGTTCTTTTCATATTACGCCCAGTGGGTCCCCCAGTACGCAGACAAGGCCCGCCCCCTAATACAGACCACTACCTTCCCCCTGTCGACAGAGGCTCGCCAGGCCTTCAGCCGCATCAAAGCGGATATCGCAAAGGCCACGATGCGCGCCATCGACGAGTCCCTCCCCTTCCAAGTCGAGAGCGACGCCTCCGACGTAGCTCTGGCGGCCACCCTTAACCAAGCGGGCAGACCCGTGGCCTTCTTCTCCCGAACCCTCCACGCATCAGAAATCCGCCACTCCTCAGTGGAAAAGGAAGCCCAAGCCATAGTGGAAGCTGTGCGACATTGGAGGCATTACCTGGCCGGCAGGAGATTCACTCTCCTCACTGACCAACGGTCGGTAGCTTTCATGTTCGATAATGCACAGCGGGGCAAAATTAAAAATGACAAGATCTTAAGGTGGAGGATCGAGCTCTCCACCTTCAACTGCGAGATCTTGTACCGTCCCGGAAAGCTGAACGAGCCGTCCAATGCCCTATCCCGCGGCACATGTGCCAACGCACAAATAGACCGTCTCCAAACCCTCCACGAGGACCTCTGCCACCTGGGGGTCACTCGGTTCTACCATTTTATAAAGTCCCGCAACCTCCCCTACTCCGTGGAGGACGTCCGCACAGTCACCAGGAACTGCCACATCTGCGCAGAGTGCAAACCGCACTTTTTCAGGCCGGATAGAGCGCACCTGATCAAGGCTTCCCGTCCCTTTGAACGCCTCAGTCTGGATTTCAAAGGGCCCCTCCCCTCCACCGACCGCAACACATACTTCCTGAATGTGGTGGACGAGTACTCTCGTTTCCCTTTCGCCATCCCCTGCCCCGACATGACAGCAGCCACAGTTATTAAAGCCCTTAGCACCATATTCACACTGTTCGGTTGCCCCGCATATTTCCATAGCGACAGGGGGTCCTCCTTCATGAGTGACGAGCTGCGCCAGTTCCTGCTCAGCACGGGTATAGCCTCGAGCAGGACGACCAGCTACAACCCCCGGGGGAACGGGCAAGTAGAGAGGGAGAACGGCACGGTCTGGAAGACCGTCCTACTGGCCCTACGATCCAGGGATCTCCCAGTTTCACGGTGGCAGGAGGTCCTCCCGGACGCTCTCCACTCCATCCGGTCGCTGCTGTGTACCACCACTAATCAAACGCCCCATGAGCGCCTCCTTGTCTTCCCCAGGAAGTCCTCCTCCGGAACATCGCTGCCGACCTGGCTGGCGGCCCCAGGACCCATCTTGCTCCGGAAACATGTGCGGGCGCACAAGTCGGACCCGTTGGTCGAGAGGGTTCACCTCCTCCACGCGAACCCGCAGTACGCCTACGTTGCGTACCCCGACGGCCGACAGGACACGGTCTCCCTGCGAGACCTGGCGCCCGCCGGCAACACTCACACCCCCCCGACACCGATCACCCCCTCCCTGCCACCGGCGCACCCCACAACCACCCCCTTCCCGGGAGGATCGGTCCTCCTCCCATGTCCGACCAGGAGTGAAGCAGAAGCAGACACCGTAAAGCTCCCGGAGACGACAACGCTGGAACAAGCACCTGCACCACCACCGGGGCTGAGGCGATCGACAAGGAAGACCAGACCGTCCGCTCGACTCGTGGCATCGGTGTAACACAAGAATGTTGTGGGACTATAACGAGAAGGTTCTGTTCCTCTTACGAATATTGTAAATAGTTCACAAACCCTGTACATAGCCCAGTGTAGGGCAAAGTGTAGGGCACTGTAATGACATGCAAAAGTTTTTTTTCCTCCCAGGACCAGCCTTGTAAACCCCTACGACCATGCGAAGCACCACCCCGCCGGGTTCATTTTTAACAAGGGGTGAATGTGGTAGTATGCTTTAGGGGTCATGTGGGACTGTGAAGCCGTGATGCCATTGGCTGACAGATCCCGGGTCCTGGTTGGCTGTTGATCTCTAGCTCCGCCCTGAAGGCGGAGTATAAGAACCAGGAGTTCTCCCCGCAGCTCCAGTCTGTTGCTGAACTGCGGGGAACAAGTCACGCTTAATAAAGCCTCATCGACTTCATCTCTATTCGTCTCTCGTAAGTCATTGTGCACCACACTGAGAGTCAGTGCCGAGATTTAAAAAGAGGGTGAGCTGATAATCAGAGCGGAGATACAAAAAGAGCGGGAGCTGAGAGTCAGAGCGCAGATGTAAAAATGAGATTGGAGAAGTAGTAATAGGGAACGAATAAATGACAGAGGAACTGAATAAGTACTTTGCATCAGTCATCACAATGGAAGATACCAGTGGCAAAATAGAACTTCAAGAGAGTCAGGGGACAGAAGTGAGTGTAGTGGCCATCACTAAGAAGAAGCTGCTGGGGTGACTGAAAGGTCTGAAGGTGGATAAATCACCAGGAACAGATGGACAGCGCCCCAGGGTTCTGAAGGAGATTGAGTGCATCACAGCTGTAGAAAAGGAGATAGTTGAGGAGGGTTTGTCTACTGAGTCAGTATGGGTGGAAGTCAGAAACAAGAAAGGAGCAGTCACTTTATTGGGAGTTTTCTATAGACCCCTGTCATAATATGCACCCATGCACATCGCGAGGTAAAAGCAGGCTATGACAGACTCCCAGGTGAGCCAATCAACATACAGAACAGGACCAATCACCAGACAGAACTCCAGAGGGGGGCTTCCAACTATAAAACACACGAGGTATCAGCACTCTGCCTCTTTCCACTGGTGACAACTGTAGCTAGCCTGGTCTAGATAGTTAATGTTAGTTTACTTAGAGTAGTAGAGAGTCAACCCACATTGAGGAGCTACTATTGCAATACCCGGATGTGTTCAGTGGGATGGGTACGCTGCCCTACCGCTATAAAATTCTGCTCAGGCCTGATGCCACGCCTGTCATCCATGCGCCGCGCCGGGTGCCGGCGCCCCTAAAAGACCATCCTGCAGCTGCAGGAGCTCCAAGATCA
This sequence comes from Scyliorhinus torazame, assembly GCF_047496885.1. NCBI lineage: Eukaryota > Metazoa > Chordata > Chondrichthyes > Carcharhiniformes > Scyliorhinidae > Scyliorhinus > Scyliorhinus torazame. The sequence goes on from NC_092717.1 coordinate 188,408,916, forward strand.
GGGGATAATATCCAAGGTGACGGAACCAACTGACTGGGTCAGCTCGATGGTCTGTGTCAAGAAGCCCTCTGGAGAACTGCGCATTTGTATCGATCCCAAGGATCTGAACCGCAACATTATGAGGGAACACTACCCGATCCCGAAGCGGGAGGAGCTGACGAGTGAGATGGCACATGCCAAATTCTTTACAAAGCTGGATACGTCGTGTGGCTTCTGGCAGATACGACTGGACGAGTCCAGCAGGAGGCTCTGCACGTTTAATACACCCTTCGGAAGATATTGCTACAACCGCATGCCGTTTGGTATTGTTCCGGCCTCCGAAATCTTTCATCGAATAATGGAGCAAATGCTCGAGGGCATTGACGGTGTGCGGGTTTATGTTGACGATGTCATCATATGGTCCACGACCCCGGAGGAACATATTTCTCGTCTGCAACCAGTCTTCAGGCGCATACATGCCAACGGCCTGAAATTAAATAAAACCAAATGCTCTTTTGGCAGTCGTCAATTAAGTTTCTGGGTGATCAGATCTCCCAGCAGGGCGTGCAACCAGACTCTGACAAAGTCAAGGCCATCAACAGAATGAAGACCCTAGAGGACAAGAAGGCGGTCCTCCGCTTCCTGGGGATGGTAAATTTTTTTGGGACGTTCATTCCAAACTTCGCGTCACACACCACGGCCCTCAGGCACCTGGTGAAGAAGTCCACCACTTTCCAGTGGCTACCCGCACATCAAGCAGAGTGGCTTGAGATGAAAGCGAAGCTCACCACCGCTCCTGGTCTAGCTTTTTTTGACCCAGCGAGGGAGACTAAAATCTCCACAGATGCCAGCCAGGACGGCATTGGGGCGGTGCTCCTCCAGAAAGACAACACATCGTCCTGGGCCCCAATGGCCTACGAGTCAAGGGCCATGAGCCCCACTGAGCAACAACATGCTCAAATAGAGAAAGAATGCCCGGGCCTTCTCACTGGCATCGTGAAATTCCACGATTATGTCTATGGTCTCCCGACCTTTACAGTAGAGATGGACCACAGACTCCTAGTGCACATTATACACAAGGACTTAAATGACATGACACCCAAGCTCCAGCGCATTCTCCTTCGACTCCGCAGGTATGATTTTGAACTGGTTTATACACCTGGAAAGGAGCTAATCATCACGGATGCCCTGTCGCGTGCCATCGCCTCGCCATGTGAGCAGGTAGATGTCATACACGACCTTGAGGCACAGGGGCAACTGTGTGCCAGCACCATCCCGACATCCGACGAACGACTCATCATCATTCGAGAAGAAGCCGCCAAGGACCCTCTTCTGCAGGGGGTCATACATCACCTCACGAATGGCTGGCAGAAAGGGCAATGCCCCCAATACTATAATGTAAAGGATGACCTAACTGTTGTGGAGGGGATCCTCCTGAAATTGGATCGTATCGTCATTCCGTGCAGCCTCCAGAGCTTGGTGCTCACTCATGATACACGAGGGACACTTCAGTATTGAGAAGTGCAGGCGCAGGGCCCGGCAGGCTGTCTATTGGCCCGGCATCAATGAGGATATATCAAACATGGGCCTCAATTGCGCGACCTGCCAGCACTTCCAACCTGCTCAGCCCAAAGAAACGCTCCAGCAGCACGAGATCGTGACATCTCCGTGGTCTAAGGTCGGCATTGACCTTTTTCACGCCAATGCGCGTGACTACGTCCTGATAATTGATTACTTCTCCAGTTACCCCGAGGTAGTGAAACTGTCTGACCTAACATCCAGGACTGTCATAAAGGCCTGCAAGGAGGCATTTGCCAGGCATGGACTCCCGCTCATGGTTATGAGCGACAACGGTCCCTGTTTCTATAGTCAAGAATGGTCCAACTTCGCAAAGCAATACCACTTCCAGCTCATGACCTCAAGCCCGCATTACCCACAATCGAATGGGAAGGTCGAAAAAGGGGTCCATATCATGAAGCAGATGCTCAGTAAGGCTGCGGACTCAGCTTCGAACTTTAATCTTGTTCTTCTGGCGTACAGGGCAACCCCTCTGTCCAACGATATGTCTCTGGCACAGCTCCTTATGAAATGAAATGAAAATCGCTTATTGTCACAAGTAGACTTCAAATGAAGTTACTGTGAAAAGCCCCTAGTCTCCACATTCCGGCGCCTGTTCGGGGAGGCTGTTACGGGAATTGAACCGTGCTGCTGGCCTGCGTTGGTCTGCTTTCAAAGCCAGCAATTTAGCCCTGTGCTAAACAGCCCAATCGTAACCTGGACTTCCGGTTGCGGCTATGCGGAGCTAAGCCGCACGATTCGGCAGCTCCCGCTATTACGGACTTTCGGGCTCGTTAGAGGAGCCCCAACGGACTTTATTTGAAGACAACCCGTGGGGAAGGGAAGAGAGAAGTCCCCCTCCAACTTTTATGGACCGGACCAGAAGTGAAACGGCCAAAAAAGCGGCATTGGAGCAGCGGGAGAAGCGAGGGGAAAAAACAAAATGGCGGTGGCCGGGAACAAAGCGGAGTGCGGGCTGGAGCTGCAGGAATTCATCAAGCGCTGCTTCGAGGAGCTGCGCAAGGAGATGCTGGCACCTATGCTGTCGGCAATTGAAGGACTAGGGATGACCCAGAAGGCCCACGAGGTAAAGATCCAGGAGGTACAGAAAAGAGTCAGTGAGTATTGGGCCTGGCGGTGAGAGTGGAGCAGCATGAGGCGCTGCACAAGAGGTGGGCGGGAAGACTCGAAGACCTGGAGAACAGGTCGAGGAGAAAGAATCTGCGAATCCTGGGTCTCCCTGAAGGAGTGGAGGGGGCCGATGCCGGGGCATGCACGAGCACGATGCTCGGGGCGATGATGGGTGCGGAGGCCCCTTCGAGGTCGCTGGTGCTGGACGGGGCACACCGGGTGCTGGTGAGGAAGTCCAAGGCAAATGAGCCGCCAAGGGCGATGGTGGTGAGATTTCACCGGTTCACGGACAGAGAGAGGGTCCTGAAATGGGCCAAGAAAGAGCGGAGCAGTAAGTGGGATAATGCAGAGATCCGAATATACCCGGACTGGAGCACGGAGGTTGCAAAGCGGAGAGCGGGTTTCAACCGGGCCAAAGCGGTGTTGCACCGGAAAGGAGTGAGATTCGGAATGCTGCAGCCAGCGCGACTGTGGGTCACATACAAGGACCAACACTATTATTTCGAAACGCCTGAAGAGGCGTGGACCTTCATACAAACCGAAGAGTTGGACTCTAACTGAGGGTTTGTGAGGGTGGGGGGGATGTTTGAGGTTTGATGTGTGATGGTTGTTGTATGTAGGGGGTCAATCACGCGCAGGAAATGTTACATGGGCTGGGGGAGAGAGACAGGAGCTGCGCCAGAGGGGGCGGGGCGGGCTTTGGAAAGCATGGGGTTTTTCCCGCTCGTGGGTAGAAAGGCGGGAAGGGGAACGAAGGAACGCATATTGATTGGGAGACTCCCACACGGGGAGGTCAATGGGACGGCGGGGGAAGTCGGGGTCAGCAAGTGTCAGCTGACTTATGGGAGTGAAATGGGGGGAGCAAAAAAGCTAGACAGGGGTCTAGCGGGGGGGAGGGGAGGGGGGGAAGTGGGGGGGGGGAAGGGTTGCTGCTGCACTGGCCGAAAGGGAATGGGACACAGAAGAGGTGGTCGGGACGGGGGTCCTCCGGCTGGGGGACTGGAGGGTGAGGGAGGCGCGGACACGGGACTGGCCCAGAAAAGGAGATGGCTAGTCGGCAGGGGGGGGGGGGGGGGGGGTTAGAGCCCCTCCAATCCGGCTGATAACGTGGAACGTGAGGGGCCTGAATGGGCCGGTGAAGAGGGCTCGAGTGTTCGCGCACTTAAAGGGACTGAAGGCAGACGTGGTCATGCTCCAAGAGACACACCTGAATGTGGCGGACCAGGTCAGGTTAAGAAAGGGATGGGTAGGACAGGTATTCCACTCGGGACTGGACGCGAAGAATAGATGGGTGGCAATATTGGTGGGAAAGCGGGTGTCATTTGAGGCCAAGACTATCGTAGTGGATAATGGAGGGCGATATGTGATGGTGAGCGGTAGGTTGCAAGGGACGTGGGTGGTGTTGGTAAATGTATACGCCCCGAACTGGGATGATGCTGGATTCATGAAGCGCATGTTGGGGCGCATTCCGGACCTGGAGATAGGAGGCCTGATAATGGGAGGGGACTTCAATACTGTGTTGGATCCAGCACTGGACCGCTCCAGATCAAGGACTGGAAAGAGGCCGGCAGCGGCCAAGGTGCTTAGGGGGTTTATGGATCAGATGGGAGGAGTGGACCCATGGCGGTTTGCAAGGCCGCAGGCCAGGGAATTTTCTTTTTTCTCCCATGTGCACAAAGCCTACTCCCGGATAGATTTTTTTGTTCTGGGCAGGGCACTCATCCCGAGGGTGGAGGGGACGGAGTATTCAGCTATAGCCGTATCGGACCATGCCCCGCACTGGGTGGAACTGGAGCTGGGAGAGGAGAGGGACCAACGCCCGCTGTGGCGGCTGGATGTGGGGCTGCTGGCAGATGAGGTGTTGTGTGGGAAGGTGAGGGGGGTGTATCGAAAGGTACTTGGAGGCCAACGACAACGGGGAGGTGCGGGTAGGGGTGGTATGGGAGGCGTAGAAGGTGGTGGTCAGGGGAGAGCTAATCTCCATTAGGGCTCATAGGGAGAAGACAGAGGGCATGGAAAGGGAGAGGTTAGTGGGGGAGATTTTGAGAGTGGACAGGAGGTACGCAGAGGCCCCGGAGTAAAGATTACTTGGGGAAAGACGACGGCTCCAGACGGAGTTTGACCTGTTGACCACAGGGAAGGTGGAGGCACAGTGGAGGAAGGTGCAGGGGGCGACCTACGAGTATGGGGAAAAGGCTAGTCGGATGCTGGCGCACCAGCTCCGTAAGAGGATGGCAGCGAGGGAAATAGGGGGAGTCAAAGATGGAAGGGGAGCCACGGTTTGGAGTGTGACGAAAATAAACGAGGTATTTAAGGCCTTCTATGAAGAGTTGTACAGATCCCAGCCCCCAGCGGGGGAAGAGGGGATGAGACGATTCCTAGACCAACTGAGATTCCCGAGGGTGGAGGAGCAAGAGGTGGCTGGTTTGGGGGCACCAATTGGGTTGGAGGAGCTGAGCAAGGGTTTGGGGAGTATGCAGGTGGGGAAGGCCCTGGGACCGGATGGGTTCCCGGTGGAGTTCTACAGGAAGTACGTTGACCTGTTGGCCCTGCTACTAGTGAGGACCTTTAATGAGGCAAGAGAGGAGGGAACCCTGCCCCCGACAATGTCGGAAGCGACAATTTTTTTGATCCTAAAGCGGGACAAGGACCCACTGCAATGTGGATCGTACAGGCCGATCTCGCTCCTCAATGTGGATGCTAAGTTGCTGGCAAAAGTGCTGGCCACGAGGATCGAGGACTGTGTCCCGGGGGTGATCCACGAGGACCAGGTGGGATTTGTAAAGGGCAGGCAATTAAACACTTATGTGCGGCGGCTCTTAAACATGATAATGATGCCATCGGAGGAGGGAGAAGCGGAGATAGTGGCAGCTATGGACGCGGAGAAGGCCTTTGACCGAGTAGAGTGGGAGTACCTCTGGGAGGTGCTGCGTAGGTTTGGGTTCGGGGGAGGGTTTATCAGTTGGGTTAAGCTCCTTTACAGAGCCCCGGTGGCGAGTGTAGTGACGAACCGGTGGAGGTCGGAGTACTTTTGGCTGTACCGAGGAACGAGTCAGGGGTGCCCCCTGTCCCCCATGTTGTTTGCATTGGCGATCGAACCCTTGGCCATGTCATTGAGGGAGTCTAATAAATGGAGGGGGGTGGTCCGAGGGGGAGAAGAGCATCGGGTGTCGCTATATGCGGATGACCTGTTGCTGTACGTGGCGGACCCAATGGAAGGGATGTGGAGGTTATGCAGACTCTACACTGGGGAGTTTTCGGGCTCTAAGCTCAATGTAGGTAAGAGTGAGCTCTTTGTATTACAGGCAAGGGACCAAGAAAGAGGGATAGGGGACCTACCGCTGAGGAGGGCGGAGGGGAGCTTTCGGTATCTGGGGATCCAGATAGCCAGGAGTTGGGGGGCCCTACATAAACTGAATCTGACGAGGTTGGTGGAGCAAATGGAGGAGGACTTCAAAAGATGGGACATGTTACCGCTCTTGCTGGCGGGTAGAGTGCAGTCGGTCAAAATGGTGGTCCTTCCGAGGTTTCTGTTTGTGTTTCAGTGCCTTCCCATCGTGATCACCAAGGCCTTTTTCAAGAGAGTAGGTAGGAGTATAATGGGGTTTGTGTGGGCGAATAGGACCCCGAGGGTAAGGAGAGGGTTCCTGGAACGAAGTAGGGACCGAGGAGGGTTGGCGCTGCCAAACCTAGGGAGCTACTACTGGGCAGCAAATGTGGCGATGATCCGCAAGTGGGTGATGGAGGGAGAGGGGGCGGCATGGAAGAGGATGGAGATGGCGTCCTGTAAAGGAATAAGCCTGGGGGCGTTGGTGACGGCACCGCTGCCGCTCTCGCCGACAAGATACACCACGAGCCCGGTGGTGGCGGCAACTCTAAGGATCTGGGGCCAGTGGAGACGGCACAGGGGTGCAATGGGAGCCTCGGTGTGGTCCCCGATCAGGGGTAACCACCGGTTTGTTCCGGGGAAGATGGACGGGGGGGTTCCAGAGCTGGCATCGGGCGGGGATTGGAAGAATGGGGGACCTGTTCATTGACGGGACGTTTGCGAGCCTAGGGGCACTGGAGGAGAAGTTCGACATACCCCCGGGAAATGCCTTTAGATATATGCAGGTGAGGGCGTTTGTGAGGTGACAGGTGAGGGAATTCCCGTTGCTCCCGGCACAAGAAATTCAAGACAGGGTGATCTCGGGTGTATGGGTCGGGGAGGGCAAGGTGTCGGCAATACACCAGGAGATGAAAGAAGAGGGGGAAGCGCTGGTAGAAGAGCTGAAGGGTAAATGGGAGGAGGAGCTGGGGGAGGAGATTGAGGAAGGTCTGTGGGCTGATGCCCTAGGTCGGGTTAATTCCTCTTCCTCGTGTGCCAGGCTTAGCCTGATACAATTTAAGGTGGTTCACAGAGCGCACTTGAAAGGGGCGAGGTTGAGTAGGTTTTTTGGGGTAGAGGACAGATGTGGAAGGTGCTCAGGAAGTCCGGCGAACCATGTCCATATGTTTTGGTCATGCCCGGCACTGGAGGGGTTCTGGAGAGGAGTGGCGGGAGCAATATCTCAGGTGGTGAAAGTCCGGGTCAAGCCAAGCTGGGGGCTAGCAATATTTGGAGTAGTGGACGAGCCGGGAGTGCAGGAGGCGAAAGAGGCCGGCATTCTGGCCTTTGCGTCCCTAGTAGCCCGGCGAAGGATCTTGCTAATGTGGAAGGAGGCGAAACCCCCCAGCCTGGAGGCCTGGATAAATGATATGGCCGGGTTCATAAAGTTGGAGAGGATTAAGTTTGCCTTGAGAGGGTCTGCGCAGGGGTTCTACACGCAGTGGCAACCGTTCCTAGACTATCTCGCGGAGCGTTAGAGGAAGGTCGGTCAGCAGCAGCAGCAACCTAGGGGGGCGGGGTGGGGGGGACTTCCTGGGAGGGGGGGGGGGAGATGGGGGATTGCCCGGGAGGGTGGATGAGCAAGAGATAACATGAAGGGTTGGGGAAACTGGTACGTGCGGGAGAGAGCCAGTGTACAAAGCTATGTAATCATACCATTTTGCCATGTATATATCTTGCTCTGTGCAAATTTCTCGTTATTTTTGTTACCGGGGGGGGGGGGGGGGGGGGGGGGGGCTATTGTTTGTAAGGGAGAATATTTCTGTTAAAAAACTTTAATAAATATATACATTTTTTAAATGAATCGTAACCTGCGGACAACTGTTCCGGCCATTCATGTACCTGACCTGGATCACCTTCCAGTGCTGCAAAAGATGCAGCAGATCAGAACCCGGCAAAAGCTGACATATGATGCTCATGCTACTGATCTGCCCTTGCTCTCTCCGAAGGACGCTGTTCGCGTCAAGTTGCCTGGTGGAGGTTGGTCAGCTCCAGCTGTTGTTGTTCGACAGGCTGCTCCCAGGTCGTTTGTGGTTCGCATGGCTGATGGATCCATTGTCAGGCGCAACAGAAGGGCACTACGCAAACTTGCCTGCCCACCACCGGATCTCACGTTCCCAGATGTCGTTCTGCCTTATCCGGACACCTCGCTCCATGAGGCCACTAATCTGGCTGCATACCAACCTGTCAAGACACCATCATCCCCGCCTCCACCTCTCAGGCGGTCCACAAGAATTCGACGACAGCCCCAACGACTGGACTTTATAAATAGTTCCTTTGTATATATACTGTTATGTTTCTCACGCTAGACACCTTACATGTACATATCCATTCACTCACCAATTGCTGTATATCGTTACTTTTGTAAATATGTCGTATATGCTCTAAGCAGCCGACAAGGGGGGGATGTCATAATATGCACCCATGCACATCATGAGGTAAAAGCAGGCAGTGACAGACACCCAGGTGAGCCAATCAACATACAGAACAGAACACGACCAATCACCAGACAGAACACCAGATGGGTGCTTCCAACTATAAAACACACGAGGCATCAGCACTCTGCCTCTTTCCACTGGTGACAACTGTAGTGACAGTCAGGGTGTACAAATCATTCAACACCTTCTACACGTGGATCAGAGCTAGCCTGGTCTAGATAGTTGATGTTAGTTTACTTAGAGTAGTAGAGAGTCAACCCACAGGCAGCTGTGTGCTTCGTTACTGAAGTTCAATAAATCTTATTGAACCAACGCCTACATTTGGTGTATGCTTGATCATTTAACTGCATCGTGTTGCAGTCCGTGTTACCCCAGGGTGAATAACACGACAACCCCCCAAAAGCTGCAGAGAGATGGAGGAACGGATTGTGCGGCAGATCTTGGAAAGGTGCAGAAGTAACAGAGTTTTTGTCATGGATGACTTCAACTTCCCTAATATTGACTGGCACCTCCTTACTGCAAATGGTTTGGAAGGCCTTCATCGGCTGGGGCATTGAGTTTAAAATTTGGAAAGTCATATTGCAGCTTTATAGACCCGTAGTTATGACGCACTTGGAATCTCGTGTTCAATTCTGATCGTCATGCTACTAAAAGGATGTGGAGGCTTTGGGGAGGATACAGAAAAGATTTACCAGGATGTTGCCTGGTATGAAGGGCATTAGCTGTGAGGAGTGGTTGGAGAAACTTGGCTTGTTCTCACTGGAACGACGGAGATCGTGGGGCAACCTGATAGAAGTCTACAAGATTATGAGGGGGATAGTCAGAAGTTCTTTCCCAGTGTGGGAGAATCAATTATTAGGGGGCATAGGCTAAAGGTGCGAGGGGCAAGATTTAAAGGGGATGTACGAGGCAAACTTCTGGCTCCGCCCTGAAGGCGGAGTATAAGAGCTCGAGCTTCTCCCCGCAGCCTCATTCTGTTGCTGAGCTGCTGGGGACAAGTCTCGCTTAATGAAGCCTAGATCGACTTCATCGCTTCTCATCTCGCGTAAGTCATTGTGCGCTACAATTTATTAAGCGAGCTTAAAAGACTATGGAGCTCCGGATCGCCCCGGAGTGCCTGCGGATCAGCCCCCACGCAGCGAACTCGACGGCCTTATTCAAACACTGGCAAGCATGCTTTGAAGGCTACCTCCGAACGGCCACCGGCCAGATCACGGAAGAGCAGAAAATGCAGGTCCTGCATTCGAGGGTAAGCCTGGAAATTTACTCACTAATAGAAGACGCAGAGGATTTCCCGACGGCGCTCGCATTGCTGAAGGGCATCTACGTTCGGCCCGTAAACCAGGTCTACGCATGCCACCAACTCGCGACGAGATGGCAAATTCCCAGAGAATCGCTTGAGGAATTCTACAGCGCGCTGCTAATTTTGGGTCGAGGCTGCAACTGCCCGCCAGTGAACGAGATCGAACACACGGACCTGCTAATTCGTGATGCATTTGTGGCAGATATGAACTCTCCCCAAATTCGTCAAAGACTTTTAGAAAGAGAGTCGCTAGGACTCTCAGAGGCACTGGCCCTGATGTGGCCTCCCAAAACGCCCGTGCCTACGGCCCCGACCGCGCGGTTCCATGGACCCCCGTCGCGACCAACTCCCCGGCACCTCCCCCCCCCGCAAGCTTGCGCGGTTAAAGCGCCAGACCATCCCGGGGGGGCCCGCTGCTCTTTTTGCGGACAAGTGAAACACCCCCGGCTGCGCTGCCCGGCCCGCGCAGCTACTTGTAAAAGCTGCGGCAAAAAGGGCCATTTCGCAGCAGTGTGCCGGTCCCGGGGGGTCGCCGCAATCCCCGGAGAAGAACGAGGACAGCACATCCCAAACACCCACTAACCCCCCCCATGTGCGACCCGCGGGCGCCACCATTTTGGGTCCCGGGCACCACGAGGGGAGGATGGGCACCGCCATCTTGTGACCCCCCCAGCCACGTGCGATTCATGGGGGTGGCCATTTTGTCCACCCCCGACCACGTGCGACCCATGGGGGCAGCCATTTTGTCCAACCCCGGCCACGTGTGATTCATGGACGCCACCATCTTGGTTGACAACAAAGGACCCCAGCATCAACGGCTCCACGGGGTCCGAAGAAGACGCCGCAACACTACTACCACGACTGGCTTCGGTGACACTGGATCAATCGCGGCCCCGGACGCTCCAGACGACGACAACAACGGTGCTGGTCAACGTATACGAGACGCCATGATGAGCGACTCCGGGAGCACTGAAAGTTTTATTCACCCAGACACGGTAAGACGCTGTTTTCTGACCATCCATCCAAGCACGCAAAAGATTTCCCTAGCTGCAGGATCCCACTCAGTGGAGATCAAAGGGTTCTGCATCGCAAACCTAACGGTGCAAGGGAGTGAGTTTAAGAACTACAGGCTCTACGTCCTGCCCCAACTCTGCGCGCCCACATTACTGGGATTAGACTTCCAACGTAACCTTCAGAGCCTAACATTCCAATTCGGCGGCCCAATACCCCCACTCACTATCTGCGGCCTCGCAACTCTAAAGGTTGAACCGCCGTCCTTGTTTGCAAACCTCACCCCGGATTGGAAACCCGTCGCCACGAGGAGCAGACGGTACAGCGCCCAGGACCGGACATTTATTCAGTCTGAAGTCCAGCGGTTGCTGAAGGAAGGCATAATCCAGGCCAGCAATAGTCCCTGGAGAGCCCAGGTGGTAGTCGTAAAGACCGGGGAGAAGCAAAGGATGGGCATAGACTATAGTCAGACCATCAACAGGTACACGCAGCTAGATGCGTACCCTCTCCCCCGCATATCCGACATGGTCAATCGGATTGCTCAGTATAAGGTCTTTTCCACCGTTGACCTCAGGTCCGCCTACCACCAGCTCCCCATCCGCCCAGGTGACTGCAAGTACACTGCCTTCGAGGCAGACGGGCGGCTATACCACTTCCTAAGGGTCCCACTTGGCGTCACAAACGGGGTCTCGGTCTTCCAACGGGAGATGGACCGAATGGTTGACCAGCACGGGTTGCAGGCCACATTCCCGTATCTCGACAACGTAACCATCTGCGGCCACGATCAGCAGGACCACAACGCCAACCTCCAAAAGTTCCTCCAGACCACTAACGCCCTGAACCTCACATATAACGAGGAAAAATGCGTTTTTAGCACAAACCGTTTGGCCATCCTGGGATACGTAGTGCGCAATGGTGTAATAGGCCCCGACCCCGAACGCATGCTCCCCCTTATGGAATTTCCCCTCCCCCATTGCTCCAAAGCCCTGAAACGTTGCCTGGGCTTCTTTTCATATTACGCCCAGTGGGTCCCCCAGTAGGCAGACAAGGCCCGACCGCTAATACAGTCCACTACCTTCCCCCTGTCGACAGAGGCTCGCCAGGCCTTCAGCCGCATCAAAGCGAATATCGCAAAGGCCACGATGCGCGCCATCGACGAGTCCCTCTCCTTCCAGGTCGAGAGCGACGCATCCGATGTAGCTCTGGCGGCCACCCTTAACCAAGCGGGCAGACCCGTGGCCTTTTTCTCCCGGACCCTCCACGCCTCAGAAATCCGCCACTCCTCAGTGGAAAAGGAAGCCCAAGCCATAGTGGAAGCTGTGCGACATTGGAGGCATTAGCTGGCCGGCAGCAGATTCACTCTCCTCACCGACCAACGGTCGGTAGCCTTTATGTTCGATAATGCACAGCGGGGCAAAATTAAGAATGACAAGATCTTAAGGTGGAGGATCAAACTCTCCACCTACAATTATGAGATCTTGTATCGTCCCGGAAAGCTGTACGAGCCGTCCGATGCCCTATTCCGCGGCACGTGTGCCAATGCACAAATAGACCGCCTCCAAGCCCTCCACGAGGACCTCTGCCACCCGGGGGTCACTCGATTCTACCATTTCGTAAAGTCCCGCAACCTCCCCTGCTCTGTGGAGGAGGTCCGTACAGTCACCAGGAACTGCCACATCTGCGCAGAGTGCAAACCGCACTTTTTCAGGCCGGATAGAGCGCACCTGATCAAGGCGTCCCGCCCCTTTGAACGCCTCAGTTTGGATTTCAAAGGTCCCCTCCCCTCCACCGACCGCAACGAATACTTCCTGAACGTGGTGGACGAGTACTCCCGTTTCCGCTTCGCCATCCCCTGCCCCGACATGACAGCGGCCATAGTCAGTAAAGCCCTTGGCACCATATTCACACTGTTCGGTTTCCCCGCGTATATCCATAGCGACAGGGGGTCCTCCTTCATGAGTGACAAGCTGCGCCAGTTCCTGCTCAGCAAGGGCATAGCCTCGAGCAGGACGACCAGCTACAACCCCCGGGGGAACGGGCAAGTAGAGAGGGAGAACGGCACGGTCTGGAAGACCGTCCTACTGGCCCTACGGTCCAGGGATCTCCCAGTTTCCCGGTGGCAGGAGGTCCTCCCGGACGCTCTCCACTCCATCCAGTCGCTGCTGTGTACCACTACTAACCAAACGCCTCATGAGCACCTCCTTGTCTTCCCCAGGAAGTCCTCCTCCGGAACGTCGCTGTCGACCTGGCTGGCGGCCCCAGGACCCATCTTGCTCCGGAAACATTGCAGGTGCACAAATCGGACCCGTTGGTCGAGAGGGTCCACCTTCTCCACGCGAACCCGCAGTACGCCTATGTGGCGTACTCCGACGGCCGACAGGACACTGTCTCCCTGCGGGACCTGCCGCCCGCCGGCAACACACACACACCCCCGACACCGATCACCCCCTCCCTGCAACCGGCGCACCCCGCGACCGCCCCCTTCCCGGGGGGATCGGTCCTCCTCCCGTGCCCGCCCAGGAGTAAAACAGGAACAAACAGCGAAACGCTCCCGGAGACGACAACGCCCGAGCAAGCACCTGCACCATCACCGGGGCTGAGGCGATCAACGAGGAAGACCAGAACGCCTGCTCAACTCGTGGAATCCGCGTGACACCCAGAAAAGCGAGAATGTTGTTGTAACAAAAATTTGTTTTGCTCGTATTGTAAATAGTTCTCACAAACTTGTACATAGCCCAGTGTAGGGCTAAAGCTGTATTAACACAGTCCAAAATTTTTTCCAGGGCCAGCCTTGTAAACCCCTACCACCATGCGAACCACCACCCCGCCGGGTTCCTTTTTAACAAGGGGTGAATGTGGTGGTATGTATTAGGGTAATGTGGTACCCGTGAAGCTGAGAGGCTATTGGCTGACAGGTCCCGAATCCTGGTTGGATCTGCCGACTTCTGGCTCCGCCCTGAAGGCGGAGTATAAGAGCTCGAGCTTCTCCCCGCAGCCTCATTCTGTTGCTGAGCTGCTGGGGACAAGTCTCGCTTAATAAAGCCTAGATCGACTTCATCGCTTCTCGTCTCGCGTAAGTCATTGTGCACTACACGGGGTGTTTTGTCTTTCCACAGAAGTAGCACTTGGGTCCCCCGGGGTTGGCTGGCTGCTATGCGGTGCAGGCATGGGGTTGGCTGGGGGCGGTCGCTGATGGGGTCCACGATGGGGTGGCCGTTGGCGCAGTCCATGGTGCACAGGGGTGGGTGGGCCGTGCGGTCGGGGGCATAAGCCTGTACGTTGCGTGAGGCGACCGTGAGCAAGAGCGCTACTTTCGTGGTCGCCGCAAGGTCAAGCGTGGCCCCATCTCAGAGGAGCTGGCGGATGTAGGCCGACCCTCTGCCCGTAACGAACGCATCTCTCATCAGCAGGTTTGAATGTTCAGTGGCTGAAACGGCCCGGCAGTCACAGTCTCTCACCAGGGCGAGCAGGGCACGCCAGAAATCTTCCACAGACTCACCAGGAAGTTGGTGTCATAGATTATCATAGAATTTACAGTGCAGAAGGAGGCCATTCGGCCCAGCGTGTCTGCACCGGCTCTTGGAAAGAGCACCCTACCCAAGGTCAACACCGCCACCCTATCCCCATAAACCAGTAACCCCACACTAAGGGCAATTTTGGACACTAAGGGCTATTTATCATGGCCAATCCACCTAACCTGCACATCTTTGGACTGTGGGAGGAAACCGGAGCACCCGGAGGAAACCCACGCACACACGGGGAGGATGTGCAGACGCCGCACAGACAGTGACCCAAGCTGAAATTGAACCTGGGACCCTGGAGCTGTGAAGCAATTGTGCTATCCACAAGGCTACCGTGCTGTCGCGTGGATAGGAGGTGCCTGGCGTAGATCTTGTTGGTCTGCTGAGCGTAATTTTCCTTCAGTAGTGCTATGGCCTCTGCGTAGGTAGGCGCATCCTGGACAAGAGGAAAAACATTGGAGCTCAGCCACGTGTACAGAATCTGGAGCGTTTGTGCTTCTGAGATTGGATCTGGCGCAGACCCGATGTATGCTTCAAAGCAAGCTAGCCAATGTTGGAAGTCCTTTTTGGCGTTGTTTGCTTGAGAATGCAGCTGCAGGCGATCCGGCTTGATGCGGAGGTCCATCTCTGAAATATCTCTGTGTAATAAATTGATGCACTATCAATTACGACGAGACGAGAGTAGAATGTAATCGAGGCTTTATTTCGCAGAGATGTGTGGCCTCCTACAGCAGCTTACGAAATGGCTGCTGGTCGGAGAGCACACACATTTATACTCCGCCTCCTGGGCAGAGCCAGCAGGCAGGGATCAACCCCAGTACCTGTAGTACAGGGGCCTTACCGTAATATCTATATATACAATGTAATACAACAATGGTGACCACACATACCACGATGCTACAGCCTACGCCCGCCTCTTCTGGGCTGTCCTGCGAGGCCATCTGCAGAGCTTTCTACAGGAAGTCAGCAACCTTCCCCCAACCACGCTCTAATCACTTGGGTAGCATTGCGTAGGAGCACTAGAGAAGACAAAAGCACATGCAAGGCAGGGACTAAAGGAATGCAGAAGAGTGATTAGTTAATGTTTAAACGCAATGTGGCATGGTTTTGTTCATAACTTCGGTTTGAAGTGTTTATTCTGGGGTGGCTTTTATTCGTATAAAGAAGATGTTGCAACATCTCACCCCAAGGCGTAAGTCAAGAGTGTGATGGGATATTCTTCACTAGCCTGGGCGAGTGCCGCTCCAACAACACTCAGTGTGGTAGCATGCCCCATTAAGGGTTGAGTTCTCGGAGGGTCATGTGACCAGTTTGGCCAATTGGGCTGGAGCACATGAATCCTGGGGCTGAGGGTGGGTTTTCCTTGTCAGTTTGGAGTCTAGAGTCGTGGAGTGTGGTCGCCTTTATCTCACTCTCTGTAGATAGTTACTTACCTCAATAAACCTCTTAGTCATTGATCTACTTGGTTGTTGCCAGTCTTACAGGGTACAACATTTGGCGATGAGGATCAGAGTGCCTTCCTACTGCTACAGGAATCGGAAGAGCAGACCTTGTGTGGAAGCCTTTTATTGAAGAAAACCTGATCAACAGTCTGAGTGTCAAAACGCCGTTTTTTGGAAAATTTGAGCTATTCGACCCTAACACTGAGCAGTGGGTGCTATATGTCAAACAAGTGCAATTTTGTTAAGGTCAATGATGGTGGTGCAGTGGTTATCACTGCTTCCTCATGGCGCCAAGGGCTTGGGGTTGATTCTGGCCGCGGATCACTGTCCGTGTGGAGTTTGCACATTCTCCCCATGTCTACATGGGTCTCACCCCACAACCCAAAGACGTGCAGGGTAGGTGGATTGCAGGGAGAGAGTGACATAGTGGTGTTGTCACTGGGCTAGTAATCCAGAGACCCAGAGTCATGGTCTGGGGCCTGGGTTCGAATCCCATCATGGCAGATGGTGAAATTTGAATTTGATAAGAATCTGGAATTAAAAAAGTCTAATGATGGCCATGAAACTGTTGTTGATTGTTGTAAAAACCCATCTGGTTCACCAGTGCCCTTTAAGGAAGGAAATCCGTCGTCCTTATCTGGTTTGGCCTGCATGTGACTCCAGGCACACAGCAATGTGGTTGACTCTTAAATGACCTCAGGGATGGGCAATAAATGCTGGTCCAGCCAGCAACGCCCACATTCCATGAACGAATTTTTAAAAAATTGGCCCTTAATTTAAAAAAAAAGAATTGGGTTCTCTAAATTTATATTAAAAAAATAAATGGCAATGACATTGGGGGTTGGGGTGGAAGAGAGCAGCAGCGGGTAATCCTATCAACAGCCTGTGGGGCTCGACCTATAACGTGATTAGGAGTCTGAATTCTCCAGACATCTCCGACTCCAAAACCTTTGAGGAGCTTGTGGAATTAATCAAGGGACATTACCACCTGAAGTCCTCAGTGATAATGCAACAATATATATTTAATTGCACCGTTCAGTCGTTTGTCTTAGGCACACCATGAACTCCGTTATCAAATGGCTGAACAGTGCGGGTTTGGGTCTGCACTCAATGACATCTTGAGAGACAGGCTAGTCTGTGTTGTTAATGACACGGCCATTCTATTAGCAGAGACAGCCATTACCTTAAAGAAGACATTAGAGATCGCCTAGACTAAGGAAAGTGCCGCAAAGGGGCAATGGCACTGCAGAGAGCCCAAGCAGGCAAGGTCCACCAATTTTGAAGGGAAGCCACTGGTAGTGATGCTGCCAGGGATGAGGGCACACAAGTAATGAGCAAAGAGGTTCAAAGCAAAAAAGAGTGCAGAGGTATGGGGAATTTCATGCACAGAACAGGAGCAATGAAGAATGCTCCCGGTCTGGGGGAGATCACCCACAGGAGAGATGTAAATTCAGGGAAACCACATGTTATGCCTGAAATAGGAGGGGGCACATTCAGAGAAAGTGCACAATTTAGCAAAGTCTACCGGGTACCAATATAGCCGTGAATCAGGCAGCAAAATGGGACCGATACCCAATACCAAGAATTAAAGATTTATAGGCTAAATTAGCAGAAGGTTTAGCTTACACTAAACTTGATATAAACCATGCGTACCAACAATTTGAATTAGCCGAGGCATCCACAGAATTTATTACTATAAATATCCATAAAGGCTGGTACCTGTTTACCCGGGGTGTCATCAGCGTAAGTGATTTTCAGGTGCACAATGAAAAACTTACTACAGGATCTACCTAAAGTGGTTGTCTAACTGGATGATATACCGCTTACAGGTGTGTCCGAAGAGGAAAACCTAGCAAATCTTGAAGAAGTCTTTAAAAGATTGAAGAAGACCGGAGTAAGGCTGAAAAGGGAAACATGTACGTTCCAGGCTCCTGAAGTGACGTACTGAGGATTTAGGGTAGACGCCAAACAGCTGCATCCAATGAGGAGAAGATAAAAGCAATTGAGGAAGCACCGGCCCCAAAAATGTGTCAGAATCTAAATATTTTTAGGAATGGTGAATTATTACGGCAGATTTATTCCTAATCTTTCTACAATGTTGGAACCCCTGCGCGCACTGCTCAAGAAACACCAGAGGTGGTATTGGAGAGAGCATCAGAAAGAGACCTTTGAACAAGTTAAACCAGGGTTTTTCAAACTCAGGATCGCAACCCATGGGTGGGTCGCGGGCGGGTATCGGGAGAATTGCGGAGCGATTGAATGAGGTGTTCCCGATCGCAGGAGAAGCGGCCAACAGCCAGGACTGGCTTTTAGAAATGCCAACCACGACCAGCTTTTAGATTGAGAATGCTGGTCGCCCTATGCATGAGTGTCCCCTCAGGCGGATCAGCAGTGTCCAGGCCCGGAGTCCAACGGGGAAGACTGTCTCTTCCTGACGTTAACGCGCTGTCCCAGGACTGTCTCCCCCTGACATCAGCGTGCTGTCCCAGGACAAAATTTACTTTTAAAAACGGCAGTGTTCTCGCCAGAAGCAGCGGCAGAGAGTAAATCACGTAGTCAGCCTACCCTGACATTACGTGGTCCATGCTTTGGGCTTGAAATCACGGTGGACAGATTCCTCCATTTTGTAGCTGCCAGCAAGCAAGCAACAGGACTGTGTGAATAACTGAAGACGGGTCATTTTGTAATAAGGAAGAGAGGGCCAGTGGCACAAAGAGGCCAGGATCTCATTGGATCTGCTGGGGAGAGCTTCCCAGGAGAGTCCACGGCAGGACAAAGCAGAGATGTTGTGAGCTCCAGGGCCTCTAATGAATAACCCAATAGGAAGAAGCTGAAATCGGGAACAAAGCAGTATAAAGATGATTTCTGGATGACTGGTTTTATTAATTGTGCCAGTGCAAATCAGGATGCAAAGCTCATATGTGTTATGTGCAGGGAAGTACATGAAATCAAAGTTTAAAACTCTAAAAACTTCAAAGGCATGGCAAGTTTGAGGACAAACGTCTTGATTTTTTTCAAAGGATGCAGCGAGAACTTAAATCATCAGCTGAAGTCCTTAGCAAAAATGCAACGTTGAATGACAAAGCAAGTGAGATCATGAGGACCAAGCAGGCTCACTTGTAGCATTAAAGTTAAGTAAAAATGGTGGATGCGAAGTTCAGGTCGCAGAGTTCGCGAAGGTCGGCCAGCATGGATAGCAAAGGTCGGTCTGTGTGGTCCCAAAGGTTGACCGGCATGAGTCCCGAAGTTCAGCCGGTTGGTAAAATTGGGACCCGGGAAAAAAAGTTTGAAAAACGCTGGGTCAAACTATCTTTGCAATCATCTCACCTCTTAGTCCATTTTGACCCCTGTGATGCGTCTCCTTACGGAATCAGAACAGTTTATCACATAAGATGCAGGAAGGCCTTTGCCTCAAGAACTCTGATCGATGCTGAAAAAGCTTATTCTCAAGCAAAAAAGAGGGACTAAGCATAATCTTTGGAGTGAAGAAGTTCCATCACTATGTTTATGGAAGGCACTTCAAAGTAGTTACTGACCACAAACCCCTGTTAGGCTTAAAAAGGGAGGATGAGGCCAGTTTCCACGTAGCTTCAGCTAGGATCAAATGGTAGGCTCTATTATTAGCAGCGTCTGAGCATACGTTTCAGCATAGGCCAGGCGCACACATATCAAATACTGACACATTAAGCCACCTTCCCCTACCGGAAAGTATACCGCCTCCGTGAGTACCACAGCAAATTGTTGCTCTAAATTTTCTTGATACATTATCCGTGTTTCACAGTAAGAAGTCTTACAACACCAGATTAAAGTCCAACAGGTTTGTTTCAAATCACTAACTTTCTGAGCACTGCTCCTTCCTCAAGTGAATGGAGCAGCGCTCCGAAAGCTAGTGATTTGAAACAAACCTGTTGGACTTTAACCTGGTGTTGTAAGACTTCTTACTGTGCTCACCCCAGTCCAACACCGGCATCTCCACATCATTATCCGTGTTGGCATGACAGATCAAGTTTTGGACCAGAAGGACCCAGTTTTATTTAGAGAAGCATATGGTCCTCCAGCACTATGATAACGGGTCTGAGCGATTAGAACCATAGAATTTCTACAGTGCAGAAGGAGGCCATTTGGCCCATCACGTCTGCACCGATCCCCTGAAAGGGCATCTTACCTAGGCCCACTCCCCCGCCCTATCCCTGTACCACCTAACCTGCACATCTTTGGATACTAAGGGGCAGTTTTTGGCATTGGCCAATCCACGTAACGTGCACCTTTTTAAACTGTGGGAGGAAGCAGGAGCAGCTGAAGGAAACCGATGCAGACATGGGGAGAAAATGCAAACTCTACACAGACATTCACCCAAGGTTGGAATTGAACCCCGGTGCCTGGCGCTGTGAGGCAGCAGTGCTGACCACTGTGCCATCCCAGGAAGCTCGACGCCATCCAAAACAAAGCAGTCTGCTTGATTGGTACCTCATCCACCACCTTAAACATTCGCCCTCTTCACCAGAGTAGCTGCAGTGTGTACCATCTGCAAGATACATTGCAGCAACTCACCAAGGCTGCTGTTACAGCACCTTCCAAACCCACAAACTCTACTACTTAGGAAGACAAGGGCAGCAGGCATATGGGGACACCACCATTTGCAAGTCCCCCAACAAGCCACACACTATCCTGCCATCCCAGCACTGCTGAAACTCCATCCCTAACAGCACTGTGGGTGTACCTACATTTCAGGCACTGCAGCAGTTCAGGAAAGCAGCTCACCACCACCTTCTCATGGGGAATTGGGGCTGGGCAATAAATCCTGGCCTAGCAATTGATGCTCACATCCCATGGAAAAATTTTCAAAAACACATATATTCACACACACCCATGTGTGTGCAGCTGCGATTTATAAGCCCCAAGTGCTGTCCTTATTGCAATTCTATCACTTCCCCTGACTTCACCTGGTGAAAGAACTTAGTTCCTCTGACTCACCCACAATATGTGTGACTGTTTTTTCCCCCTGCGCTTAAATGAAGCATAAAGACAGGTGGCAGTTTTCAAACACTGCCTCAGGCATGAGGTGGCACAACGGTGGGGGCCGTTTGGGGGTGGGGGGGGTGGGGGGGGGCAGAATCCAGGGTCATTGCAGACTATTCCAGCTGGGACTCAGACACAGGGCAGAGAAATATAACCATGGAATTGCATAATATGAAAATATATTGCCCAAATCCTGCAGACAACTCTCCACATCCCCTCCGAGGATATATTTTTATAAAGCACCAGAATCAAGGCCTTGGATGGAATTGAGCTTTAGGACAAAAATATAAAATTTGAAGCTATAAAGGACTCGGGACTAATGTACATAAAAATAAATTTATAGAACTCTTCATGACTTCAGGATTTTCTTTTCACGTGTTCAGTAATCACCAGGCGGTCGTGGCTGATGACGCCTCTACGGAGGCCACAGACTGACGCGGAGAATCGCTACAACAATGCCCATGCAGCGACCGGGGTGTGATAGAGAGGTGCTTTGGGCTGCTGAAGATGCGCTTCAGGTGCCTGGATCGCTCTGGAGGGGCCCTCCAGTACCCTTTGGAGAGGGCGGCCACATCGTTGTGGTCTGCTGCATCCTGCATAACATAGCCCAGCAGAGGGGCGATGTGCTGGAGGCAGAGGAGGGGGAGGGGGAGGAGCAACACGACGAAGGGCAGGCCTCCCAGATGAGGAGTGTCATGATATCCACATCAGCATATCATGGTGCAATGACACACACACTGATGGACAGGTAGTTGGACCAACCAACACACACACAACATCGCTGCCAATCACCAGTGAGAGCACACGCACTATAAAACAGGGAACACCACAGTTCCCGCTCATTCTACCAGGAGATAGCTCAGAGCACAGAGCTCACAGCGTGCCACTCAGACATACACCATGTGCTGAGTGCCTCACTAAGATAGTGAAAGGGCTGGGTCCACAGGTTAGCTGGTGAAGCACGAACCTCAGCCAGCAGTTAGTAGTTGTTATTGTTAAAGACAATAAAACAGAGTTGTACCATCTACAGCCGTGTTGGATCATTTGTGCATCGGAACACCCAACACGACAAGGAGGATGGGGGCAATGTACAGGACAGACGGGCTGGACATGGATGGGAGGCTGGGCCAGCGGGCATGGGACAGGTTTTCCGACGTTCCGGTTGGCCTGATGCCGGAGTGGTTCACGCCGTTTTTGACGCCGGCGTCGGGCCATCGTGCCGATCGCGGAGAATCCCGCCCCGTGTTCCTCGTCAAAGTAGTGCCATAGGATCTTTTCTGTCCAGCCGCTGAGTGGTCAGATAGTCCTCTGTCTAAGAGCTCATTATAAAGGTAGCACCCAAGAGAGTGCAGCACTCCCTCAGTACCGCATTGAACTGTCAGTCTAGGTTATGTACTCACATCGCTGGATTGAGACTTGAACTCGTGTTTCAGGTGCAGCAGAGAAAAATGTCAGTCAACACTGACCCTGCAAGGACATGGCAATGAGTGCACAGAAGATGCTGTAGGATAGGATATCTGCAGCTGAGACTTCAATGAGCTGAAGTTGAGGAGACTGGAGAATAGGAAACTGGCCAGGGGAGTGTTAGAGTATTGGGGAGTGAATGTAGCAAATGCACGTTAGATGTTTTTAGCAGCAAACGAGTGGAGGCAAGGGCATATAGCAAACATTGTTACAAAGATCCTTGTGATATAGGCAAGTTTGCAAGCATGTAAACATATTGAGGTGTTTATGGAGGAAAACTTGACAGGGAATTTGCAACTGGACAGGAAAGTGGGGCTGGCAGGATTTAAATGAGACCTGGACCATCAAGAGCAGCAAATGAATTGTGAGCACAGTGAGTTTGGTAAGTCTAGAGCAGCAAGTGAGTTGAATTGAATTGAATTGTATTTGTTTATTGTCACGTGCACCGAGGTACAGTGAAAAATATTGTTCTGCGTACAGTCTAGACAGATCGTTCCATTCATGAAAAACATTGGACATGTATATTACACAATGTAAATACATAGGCACAGGTATCGGGTGAAACATACAGGAGTGTAGTACTACTCCATAGAGAAGATGTGTGAAGAGATCCGTTCAGTCCATAAGAGTCATTCAGGAGTCTGGTAACAATGGGGAAGAAGCTGTTTTTGAATCTGTTAGTGCGTGTTCTCAGACTTTTGTATCTCCTGCCCGATGGAAGAAGTTGGAAGAGCGAATAACCCAGGTGGGAGGGTCTTTGATTATGCTGCCGCTTTCTCAAGTTAGAGGGAGGTGTAGTCAGAGTCAATGGGAGGGAGGTGGATTCGCGTGCTGGACTGGGCTGTGTTCACGACTCTCTGTAGTTTCTTCTGGTCTTCGGCCGAGCAGTTGCCATACCAGGCTGTGACGCAGCCAGATAGGATGCTTTCTATGGTGCATCTGTAAAAGTTGGTAAGGGTCAATGTGGACACGCCAAATTTCCTTAATTTTCGGAGAAAGTATGGGTGCTGTTATGCTTTTTTGGTCGTAACGTCAACATGGGTGGACCAGGAGAGATTATTGATAATATGCACACCTAGGAATTTGAAGCTGTCAACCATCTCCACCTCGGCAACACTGATGCAGACAGGGGGGTGTACAACACTTTGCTTCCTGAAATCAATGATCAGCTCTTTAGTTTTGCTGACATTGAGGGAGAGATTGTTGTTGTTAAACCACGTCACTAGGTTCTCTATCTCACTCCTGTGCTCTGACTCATCGTTGTTCGAGATCCGACCCACTATGGTCATGTCATCAGCAGATTTGTAGATGGAGTTTTAAGCTAGCCCCTGCAAACCAGGGCCTATCTTTGACTGCGTCCCTATGAAATTTCCAATCTTCACTTGTAAAAACTGCACTTAAAACATAGGAAATCAGAGAGAAAGGTTTCTAGACGATTTTGGCAAGCAGAGTAGCAAAGCAGAGGTACCTCGGAAAGAGGTTCCAGAGGGAAGGGGTGTCAATTGTAAGGTGTCAAAGGAAAATAAAGCCCAATACTCTTGATTGTGCCAGGGCTTGGTCTGATGAGAAAAGAATATCATTTTGCAGGGTCTAACAGTGAACATTCTTGTAAATGGAAGAGGTCACATGAAATGTCATTCATGGCCACAAGGTGGCAGAAGGTTCACACGCAAAAGCTTTTCCTTTTCAGAGAGAACAGGTGCAGTGAACTGGGTGTTCAGGCAGAATGTGCGTATTCTGTTGCTGCTCACTTGCTTGGGGCAAAACTGTTGACAGAACCCATTAGCACGCATCCCGGGCGGTTTGTGAGATTTAAAGCACGTGTTTGCAATTGTCACTCTACCCTAGGTCCTCTGAAAGGGTCAAATTTGGATTCCCAAGATCCACTGTGGCAAGCGGAACATTTACTTAATTCAGGCAGGGAGGACGAAAACTGACAATAGAACAATAGATCTAAGCGTTCTGGCATTTGGTTTATTCTGCTGGAAAGCTCAGGGACAAAAAAATCTCCTTGCACCCTCTCTCATCCAACCCTGAATGTAGTGCCTGATGGTCGGATGAGGTTCCATGATCAAGGGGTGCCTTACCTGTGTCGTGATCATCGGTGTCAGCAGACGAGGTGAGGAGACACCACACATTGAAGCAGACACCAGTCCTTTCCCCCAAATCATTGGTTTCCTCTTTGGAGCTCAAAGGATTGTGATTTTCGGACAGATTTTCCAATCCCTAAGCCTCTGTGACCGGTGGCTGCATTCCTGACAATGCTTTGGCTGAAGTCACATCGCTTAGTGCAGACTAACGATCAAGCCCAAGGCTTTCCTCCTCTGTTTCATTAAGAAACATCAGGACCTATCGAAGGGAAATCTTGATTTATTTATCGAGACTTCATAGGATAAGATCCTAATGATGACAATTTCTTTTTTAAAAGAATACTTCGATGAGGCCACCTCCATTCAAGAGACCTTCCTCATAATGAGGTCTCAGTTAGGTCTTGTTCTTTTAATAGAGGGTTACACACAGAACTTTTTATGGACAAGATATTTTGATTTATAGTTCTCTCCTGACAGGAATTCTGATGGAATTGCCTCTTTGGCTCAGTCCCAGGATAAGGGGCTCATCATTATTTAGGACTGAGATGAGGAGACATTTCTGCACCAAAAGTTTCTATCCCAGAGGCTTGTGGATGCTCCTTCATTGAATTTATTTAAGGCTGAGATAGACAGATATTTGGTCTTGGGGAGGCAAGCGATATGGAGAGAGGGCAGGGACGTGAGGCCCAAGATCAGCCATGATCGTATTGCATGGTGTAATAGGCTCGATAGGCCCAGCAGACCCTCCTGCTTCTATTTCTTCCATTCTAGAGTATCTGGGAATGGGGGACTCTTTTTAAATGGATGAAGGAAGAAAGACTTGCATTTAAATGGCTCCTTTCACAATCTCAGCATGTTGCAACCAATGTTGCACTTTTGAAGTGAAGGTATTGTTGTAATGTCGGAAATAAACCAGCCAGTTTGTGCTCAGCAAGTTATAAAAAAAAAACATTGTTATAATAACCAGTTGATCTGTTTTAGTGTCGTTGGTTGAGGACTAATTTTGGCGAGGAATCCCCTACCCTTCTTTAAAATAATACCAGTTGGTTTGTTACAGCCAATGGATAGGACAGATGGAACTTCACCCCAACAATGCATCCAGAAGACAGCAGCTTCGACAATGCTGCGCTCCCACACTGCTGCACTCCCACAGTGCTGCGCTCCCACAGTGCAGCACTCCCACAGTGCTGCACTCCCACAGTCACCCACAGTGCCGCACTCACACAGTGCTGCACTCCCACAGTCACCCACAGTGCCGCACTCCCACAGTGCTGCACTCCCACAGTCACCCACAGTGCCGCACTCACACAGTGCTGCGCTCAAGGGAAAGTGACCCACAACCTTGTGATTCAGAAGTGAGACTGCTCCCAATTGAGGCACAGCTGAGAAAAGGAAGGTTGGGTGGACGCAAGGGAGCTTGCTACTTGATCCGTGACATTGCTACCTAGAAAGGGAGGACACGTGCAATGTGCTCAGAGAATGACTTTGAGTGTCCCTTTAACCTTGCATACAACCTGACCTAATCATAACATTCCCATCAAGCACATCACTTCCCATTCACACTCAATATGCCGACTGCCGCGTCCAGGAAAAACATCCCTCGATGTATAATCCTGCTCCAAGGATAACATTTTTCCCAATTAGTCCTGTTCCATGGTCCCGGTGCACTCAACAGCGTCAGTTCATGGCCTGAAGTCAGTTCAAGTCAGCAGCAGCTGTGAGCTGACAAGCTTTTCAGCACATTAGCACCTTCCAGATAATTGTCAGCTTGGCTCACTCAGAACACTTTCACCCCAGAGTCAGAGGTCTTAAGGTAGATGGAGAGAAGCTATTTCCTCGAGCAGGGAAAATCCAGAATCTTAAAATTAGAACTGGACAATTTAGGACGGAAATTGAGAAGCATTTATTCACATAAGTGGCAGTGGAAACTTAGAGACAGCCCCCCCCCCCGCCCCCCCCAACCCCCGTCAAAGATCTGCGTACGCTGGATCAATTGGAGATTTCAGGCCTGAGGTTGTTACATTTTGGTTCTGAAGGATTTATTTCATTCCTTCATGGGGTGTGGACATCACTGACTGGCCCATACCTAATTTCCCTTGAACTGAGTTCTCATTTCAGAGGCCAGTTAAGCATCAACCACATTGCTGTGGGTCTGGGGTCACATGTAGCCCAGGCTTGAGAAGCACAGCAGATTTCCTTCCCAAAAGGACATTAGTGAAGCAGATGGGTTTTTATGACAATCAATGATAGTTTCATGGTCATCATTACTGAGACGAGCTCTATCTGGAAGATTTAATAATTGAGTTGAAGTTCCCTCAGCTGCCATGGTGGAATTTGAATCCGTGTCCCCAGACCATTATCATAGAATTTACAGTGCAGGAGGAGGCCATTCGGCCCATCGAGTCTGCACCGGCTCTTGGAAAGAGCACCCTACCCAAGGTCAACACCTCCACCCTATCCCCATAACCCAGTAACCCCACCCAACACTAAGGGCTATTTTGGGCACTAAGGGCAATTTATCATGGCCAATCCACCTAACCTGCACATCTTTGGACTGTGGGAGGAAACCGGAGCACCCGGAGGAAACCCACGCACACACGGGGAGGATGTGCAGACTCCGCACAGATGGTGACCCAAGCCGGAATTGAACCTGGGACCCTGGAGCTGTGAAGCAATTGTGCTATCCACAATGCTACCGTGCTGCCCCATTGGCCTGGTCTTCTCGATTACTAGTCCTGTGACATTACCAGTATGCCACCATCTACCCTTGAGAAGCTGGTGGTGAGCTGCCTTCTTGAACTGCTGCAGTCCATCTGGTGTAGGTACACCCACAGTGCTGTTAGGGAGGGAACTCCAGTATTTTGACCCAGTGACAGTGAAGAAACAATGATATATTTCCAAGTCAGGATGGTGAGTGGCTTGGAGAGGAACTTCCAGGTGGTGGTGGTGTTCCCCTGTGTCTGCTGCCCGTGTCCTTCTAGATGGTAGTGGTCCCAAGTTTAGAATGTGCTGCCGAAGTAATCTTGGTGAGTTGCTGTGATGCATCTTGTAGATGGTACACACGGCTGCCACTGTGAGTGGTGGAGGGAGTGAATGTTTAAGGTGGAGCAAAGCTGGGCAAATTGGGTTGGGATCACATATCATCCAATAATCTTCTTAAAGGTTGTCACATGCACAAGGGGCTGAATGGCTACACCTGAATAGCCATGAATACCTGGTATGTAGTGTGGCATACTTCTGGCGTTATCAAGAGACTTAGGAGCAAGAAGGTATTTACTGATAAAGAGAAACTTGATACAGGAGGTTTTGCAGCACTAAGCTGCCAAGTCCTTACATGGTTACTACATGGTTGCTAAATATATTCTGCCCAAGAGAAGACTCCACTCTCTGGGTGATCACTTACTCTCGGTTCCCATTAGTCCCTCAAGTCAGGGCGGTACAGTGGCAGAGTTGTTAGCACTGCTGCCTCAGAGCACCAGGTACCTGGGTTCAATTCTGGCCTTGGGTGACTGCCTGTGTGGAGTTTTCAATTTTTCTCTCTGTCTGCCTGGGTTCCCTCCGGGTGCTCCAGTTTTCTTCCACAGTCCAAAGATGTGCAGGTTAGATGATTTAGCCATACTAAATTGCCTCTTAGTGTCCAAAGGATGAGGAAGTTAGGTGGGTTCGTGGAGCTATGGGGATAGGGCGGGGGTGTTGGGCCTAGGTGGGGTGTTCTTTCAGAGGGTCTGTACGGAATTGATGACCCAAATGGCCTCCTTCTGCACTGTAGAAATTCTATGGTTCTGGCGACCCTCTTTGGCTATTCTGTTTTAAAGGGACAGGTACCACAAAAATCACATACTTCCTCTTCAAACTTTTTAATACTATCTTCAAAATTGATTTACTCAAACCCACATTCTAAATAAACATTATACACACAAGGTAGACATTTGCAACTGATGTAGCAATCGTTCAATGATGAGATCTTGAGGCTTGCATTTGACATAACACCTCTATCAGCAGGCTTCAACTATGCACAGTTCCAAATATGGTCTTGCATGGGATTCTTCCATCGAGGCTTACTGCTTTCAGAGAGCCCTGTTCTAGACCCTGCACTGACCAAGGACAACTTTACTCTGCTGACAGTGTCACTTTCCAACCCTTCGTCGATCCTTATCTCTGTCATGCACCTTACTCTACAATACAGGTAAGTACCATCATCACAATACAGCGTAGTCTCAACAGCTCATTCACAAACTCGGTCTGTTCCTTGTGAAGGAATGGTCATGGTACTCTGTTTCTGGTACGTAGGTCGTGTGATAAAGTTCCTTCTCTTTCTCGCATTCCTATTCAGCCTCTTTTCCATTGACCATGTTACCATATTAGTTCTTGTGTATTTCTATCAGTGTGACCAATTCAGCAATCTTGTTCTGGCGTGTAATCTGTTTCCTTCTCTACCTGCATTGTTGCTTTGTCTAATTCTCTCCGGCACAACTTCCTTCATTTTCCAATCTCTTCCTTTCGTCTATTGCATCAATCAATCTTCTGCTTAGACCTGAGCAGTTCTTTATTTAATGCATCCGCTTTCTCCTCTACCCGTATTTGGCACTCAGCCTCCATCAGTTTCAGTTTGGTATGAGCCAGTTCCAGCTCTGTCTCCTTTATCTTGGTATTCATCTGAATTACCCTAGATGAACTGACAATTTTAAACGGCCCATCTTTGTTAATAAAAATAATAATAATCTTTATTATTGTCACAAGTAGGCTTACATTAACACTGCAATGAAGTTACTGTGAAAGCCCCCTAGTCGCCACATTCCGGCGCCTGTGCGGGTACACCGAGGGCGAATTCAGAATCTCCAAATGACCTAACAAGCACATCTTTAGGGACTTGTGGGAGGAAACGGGAGCACCCGGAGGGAACCCACAAAGACACGGGGAGAACGTGCAGACTCCGCACAGACAGTGACCCAAGTCGGGAATCGAACCTGGGACCCTGGAGCTGTGAAGGAACGGTGCTAACCACTGTGCTACCGTGCCACCCAAAGAGTTTTCTGCAGTGATACAGTCTTCAACCTGTTTCTGAATCTGTTCCAACTCAGCTTTATTTACCAATTCCTGCCTTCCCAATCTCTCACTCAATTGAGAGCTGATTTGTATCTGATGATTAAGCTGTTCTTGGTTTCGGTTTCTCATCCACAGGATGCGCAAGTTTTACTGTTCTCGTGCAGACATTGCTCATCAGCATTCCGACATTGATTCCAGCTCTTTGCAAGAAATTTCCCATTGACTGACATTTTTCACCAGTTTAACTCTGTTACTGAACATCACAATCATTCTTTGGTCCATTCCCGTGCATTTACAATCCATTTATCCATTTCTGAGTTTCTTCCAGGGTGAATCCATCATTCCCTTCTTTTTTGTTTAAATTTAGAGTACCCAATTCTGTTTTTTTCCAATTAAGGGGCAATTTAGTGTGGCCAATCTACCTACCCTGCACATCTTTTCTGGTTTGTGGGGGTAAGACCCACACAGACACGGGGAGAATGTGCAAACTTCACACGGACAGTGACCCGGGGTCGGGATTGAACCTGGGTCCTCGGCACCATGAGGTAGCAGTGTTAACCACTGGCCACCGTGCTACCCTAATCATTCCCTTCTAACAACATTTGATAATTTTTGTAAGGGCCACGAAGAATCCAGCACGAGTTTTAAGGATACAAAGTAATAACATTTATTTACTATAACATATATACATAACAGTAGCTGTAACTTCCCTTGCTACATACTCCTTCCTGCTGGTTCCTGAACTGGCCAGCTTTATTTATACTAGGAGTTTACTAGTGGTTTCTCCACCCCCCCCTCATTGGGGAAGCTCATGCTCCCACAGGATTGTGGGATAGTCATTAGTCCCCAGCCAATGGTAAGTAGGCAGGTTATAACAATAATGATCTGCCCCTTCTCACACTTTAAGAAGATGTTTGTCTTCTCAAATGGTGGCAGTGATGTCATTGTGTGGGTGAAGCTGGGCGGTGGCTCTGGTTTTTACTTTCATTTTGAGCTGGAAGCTATTTGTGGCTCTGAATTTTACTTTCGGTTTCGACAGTTGGAAGCTGTATTCAGGCTACAAAGTCTCTCTCTCTCTGCATGTTAAAAAGGTGTCTGCAGATCACTTGATAACTTTAAAGTAATACCTGTTTTCTGTAAGGAATTCAAACCTACTGTTTTGTGAAAAAGGGTGTTTTGGTTTATGGATGTTGTTACTTGATTGAAACAGTAAAGGGAAGTTATTAAGGGTTAAATATAGAGTTCTGTAGCTGTGTGAGGTATTTATGTTTGTAATTGATAAAATGCTTACTGTGTGTGTTTATAAAATGTTAACTGGATTCGTAGAATAAACGTTTTTTTTACTTAAAGTGCTCAACGCCTTGTTGAATATCACATGAAAGGTAGGCCCTTATGCTCCTCATAACCAAAATCTATAAACAGTTGTGGGTCAGGTGAACTCCATGATATACTTTGGTGTTCTCTAAACCCTGGGCCATAACAATACTGTATATTACAGTGTTTATCTGATCCATTAGCTTGCTGATGTCTTCAATCATGTTCGCAAACAGTAATATTCCAAAAGGTGTCACTGTTTACAAATTGGATTTTGGGAAGGCTGGAGGATACTTGCTAGCTCAGAAAGGCTGAATCAGAACTTTCATAAGTAGTTTAGGATATCTAACTTAGCACACAGTATATGTGAAAACGTTACACATTCAGCAGGTATTGTTCATTAATTCAATGTAATATTTATAATCAATGAACTGATTACAGCAAATAATAGCCTCTACCTGTGCTGTATAATGTGCTAGCTGAATGATGGTAATTCAGTCAAAGCTTTCAGTAGCCACACTCATCTCTAAATCGGGGGATTTTTTCGGTTCAAAATCCACCCTGATTTCTCCAGGATGCTACATCAGGGGCGTCATTCTCCGACCCCCCGCCGGGTCGGAGAATGGCCGTTGGCCACCGTGAATCCCGCCCCCGCCCCCGCCGAAGTCTCCGGTACCTGAGATTGGGCGGGGGCGGGAATCGGGCCGCGCCGGTTGGCGGGACCCCCCGCTGGATTCTCCGGCCCGAATGGGCCGAAGTCCCGCCCAGGAATTGCCTGTCCCGCCGACGTAAATCAAACCTGGTATTTACCGGCAGGACCAGGCGGCGTGGGCGGGCTCCGGGGTCCTGGGGGGGGCACGGGGCGATCTGACCCCGGGGGGGTGCCCCCACGGTGGCCTGGCCCGCGATCGGGGCCCACCGATCCGCGGGCGGGCCTGTGTCGTGGGGGCACTCTTTCCCTTCCGTCTCCGCTACGGCCTCCACCATGGCGGAGGCGGAAGAGACTCCCCACTGCGCGTGCGCGGGAAACTGACAGCGGCCGCTGACGCTCCCGCGCATGCGCCGCATTTCCGCGCCAGCTGGCGGGGCAACAAACGCCATTTCCGCCAGCTGGCGGGGCGGAAATCCCTCCGGCGTCGGCCTAGCCCCTCAATGTTGGGGCTAGGCCGCCAGAGATGTGGAGCATTCCGCACCTTTGGGCCGGCGCGATGCCCGTCTGATTGGCGCCATCTTTGGCGCCAGTCGGCGGACATCCCGCCGTTGGGGGAGAATTTCGCCCCAGATGTCAGACGCTTTTAAATTTAACCAGGTAATTGCGTAGTTTTCTGAATGATCAGCATAGGACACAATAGTTCCAATGCTGACCGGAAGATTTGGGCCATTGATTCACTGCAAATCTGCGGGTCTCTGTTAGTGTTACAGTAAAGCCCAGTCAAGAGGTCCAAGATTATTGTTCAGATACATTTCTCCAACACTGTTTTTGTCGGGAGTTCTCCTGAGGGGTTTTGTTAGAAGAAATATATAATATATTACAGCACAGATGCGGCCATTCAGCCTATCATGCCTGTGCCAGCTCTGAAAGAGCTATGCAATTGGTTCCACTCACCCACTATCTGTACATAATCCTGCAAATGTTTCCTTTCCAAGAAAGTTCCCATTTGCAAGTTACTTTTCAATCTTCTTCCTCCAACCCTTTCAGAGAACACATTTCATATTTCCGAAAAAAAGAGCCATGTTGTTGAAGCTTTTAGTCTTGCACGCATCAGGAAATATGCAAAAATGCCAAATTTCAAAGGGAACAACAATTTCTACTGCATAAGATGAGAGTGCTGATTAGTTGACAACTTGACTCTGATTGGTGGAGGCATCGTCATAGAATCTACACCAGGGAACAGTTAACTGCCTAGCTTTTGCTTTAATTCAAACTAGGCAAGTTGACTCTGATTGGTCGAGGCATTACCCCAGGAATAAACCAGGGAATAGCTGTCCCCCAAACCTTTGTTTAGTTGAGAAAAGACATAAAGCATGAATATATACTATTGCTTGCAAAGGAGAGGGCCTTTTGTGTGAACATATGTGCCTTCTAGCACATGTAAGTGAGCCAAACTGTTAATCATAAATTGGTTGTCAGTGTAATTCTTAGCACATTCAGGATCTTTTACTAACTGTTGTCCAATTGCAGAATCACATCTAACGTTGGACACTATGGCCTGAATATTATGTTCCGAGGTTCAGCATGCATCCGACTTGAACGCATGTAAAAATCCATAAAATGGCATTGGGCGTGTTTCCTGACATCATCGCGCATGCCTGAGGTCGGCAGGCACGCACAGGAAGTCAGAGCCACGCCTGTCGTCAATTTTATCAATTTGTCATTTGAGTGTCGGGGCTTCCTGAACAGAGGCCTACATTATGAGCCGGCATACAGGTACTGCAGGTTTGTCATCGGGGGTGTCCTGACTGACCCAGTAGTAGATGTAGAATAATCAGATCACTGCATTATTAAAAACAATGTTTTTAAAAGGATTCCCCAACAACAGGGAACAACCAAACTTTGTTTGCAGCCCCCGGTAGCTCCTCCCTCACTGTCACCCCTCCCATCACGGCCACGAGATCCAGCTGTGCCACTTCAGACAGACAGTCCAGAGCTGCTGAAATAGCAGGTAGATCAGATGCATCCTTGATGGCCACCACATTGGGGTTCTCAGGACTTCAGTAGGTTATGGGCTCAAGACCCACTCCAGGGACGTGAGCACATGGGCTTACAGTGCCAGCGCAGTCCGGAGAGAATGCTGCATTATCTGTGCGGCCAGTGTTCAGGTGAGATGGTAATCTGACACCACGTCTACCCTCTCAGATGATGTAAACGATCCAGTATCACTGTCTATGGGAGCTTGCTGTGCGCAAAGTGGCTGATCAGCACATTTTCCACATTATAGCAGGGACCACACTTTAAAAAGTGGCGAAGCACTCTGGGTCAACCTGAAGAAATTCTTATTCGTTTTTTTTCTATTCTCCACTGATGAAAGCAGATGAAGGGAAACCCCCTCCCTGACCCTTTCCCCTCATCCCCCATCCATAGCTTCCTCACTGCTGCCACATTGTTTAGCTGAATCAGTGACAGATGCTGGGCTGGAGTTGTAGATTTTCAAGGCATATTTCAGAACTATCATAGAATCATAGAACTTACAGTGCAGAAGGAGGCCATTCAGCCCATCGAGTCTGCACCAGCCCTTGGAAAGAGCACCCTACTTAAGCCCACACATCCATCCTATCCCCATAACCCAGTAACCCCACCTAACCTTTTTTGGACACTAAGGGCAATTTAGCATGACCAATCGATCTAACCTGCACATCTTTGGACTGTGGGAGGAAACCGGAGCACCCGGAGGAAACCCACGCAGACACGGGGGGAACATGCAGACTCCACACAGACAGTGACCCAAGCTGAGAATCAAATCTGGAACCCTGCAGCTGTGAAGCCACAGTGCTAACCACTGTGCTACCGTGCTGCCCATATACTACTATATAATACATACATTGATATGGAGATGCCGGCGTTGGACTGGGGTGGGCACAGTAAGAAGTTTTACAACACCTGGTTAAAGTCCAACACGTTTGCTTCAAATCTCTAGCGCAGCTCCTTCCTCAGGTGAATGAAGAGGTGGGTTCCAAAAACACGTATATAGACAAAGTCACTAATCAAGACGATACTTTGAATGCGAGTCTTTGCAGGTAATTCAGTCTTTACAGATGGAGCAACTGGAGAGAGGGATAATCACAGGTTAAAGAGGTGTGAATTGTCTCAAGCCAGGACAGTTGCTAGGATTTCGCAAGCCCAGGCCAGATGGTGGAGGGTGAATGTAATTCAACATGAATCCAAGGTCCCGGTTGAGTGCGGAACTTGGCTATCAGCTTCTGCTTGCCGATTCTGCGTTGTCGCGCGTCCTGAAGGCCGCTTTGGAGAATGCTTACCCGAAGATCAGAGACTGAATGCCCTCGACTGCTGAAGTGTTGTTCCCCGACTGGAAGTGAACATACGTGCCTGGCGATTTTCGTGCGATATCCATTCATCCGTTGTCGTAGCGTCTGCATGGCCTTGCCAATGTACCACGCTTCGGGACATCCTTTCCTGCAGCGTATGAGGTAGACAACATTGGCCGAGTCGTATACATTGAGTCAGTGAAGGTTTTAGTCAGGATCTGTTTGTAGCTGAAAAACCGCAGGATTATCACCAAATTCATTTCCTGTTGTTGATTTTCCACTGGAGGTTTAATTGAAGTTTAAAAGTAATGAGGGGATACCATTGCACCCCATGTCTGTCTTATTCCCATCCTTGTCTGCAGCCTTTAAGGCGAACCGGAAGATGTGTTTCACACTGTCCGGTCCTTAATTGGCCACGCGGCATGAAAACGCATTGAGACCACGATCTCGCCCAGGAGTTGATGTAGAGGCCGGGGCCGCTGACTTTATGGGCAAGCCAAGCATGGAATTCAGGCCTCTGCTTTGAGTTTTACAAGCACAGATCTGCTCGAGTATGCTCAATACTTTGCTTATTGTGAACAACCAAAGGGACATGCTGTTTTATACAAACTACCAGCCACGGGGATGTATAGCCTACATACATAGCATCACACCGGCACTGAAATTCACTTGTGTGATTGGCCAGAAGGTTATCTTTTTGGCTTGACGGCAGCATCCTGTTAGTGGACAATACCAGTCGAGTTGCTGCTGAAACATGAAATGGTTAGCTGCACCTGTTGCTCAAATTATTGCGCCACCTTACCCTTCCGGAGTAATCTGAGGTAGATTGGGTACTTTTCAGGACCGTTCCATATTAGAAGAACTCACTGTCTAAGAAAATGTCTCCTCATCTCCTCTCTGATTTGTTTTAGATTATCGTGAGTCGGTGTTCTCAGGTTACTGGTGCTCCTGCCAGTGGAAATAGTCACTCCTTGTCCATTCTATCAAGAAGTGTTTTGTCATTTGAATTACCTTCGTTAAATCTTCCCTTGACCTTTTCTGTTCTTTTTTTTAAATAGCTTATTGTCACAAGTAGGCTTCAATGAAGTTATTGTGAAAAGCTCCTAGTCGCCACATTCCGGCGCCTGTTCGGGGAGGCCGGTACGGTTATTGAACTCGCGCTTCTGGCATTGTTCTGCATTACAAGCCAGCTGTTTAGCCCACTGTGCTAAACCAGCCCCTTCTGAAGCAAATAGTCACATCTTATCTGGACTCTCCTCATAACCAGAAGGCCATCATTCCTTAAATTTGGGATATCTCCTTTGCACCTTCTTCAAACCCTTGACCTTCCTTGCGAAATAGATGCCTGCACACTAGCAATAACTCTGTCCATTTGATCAGCAGAGGAAATGTTTCAACAGTTTTACTACACCCCTTTTCCTCATAGCAAAACTCAACAAGCTACCAAAGACCCCATACAAACCCACTACCCACTGTTATGGGGAGGTGTTTTCAGAACCCCAAAATGTATCATGGAGTTCAACCAACCTCTCCCTTTAATGGATTTGTTGCTTTTCCTAGCACACGGCTTTTCCCTAGGTGTGGGATTACAATTATGGACACGTGGGTGTTTAAACACAAAACACTGTTTATTCCATGAACTCAACTTAACATCTTAAATAAACATTGGATCTCTTAACACCCCTTACTTCAAAGATAACTCAGAAAATATTGCAACAGTAAATAATTCCTTAAAATGTTCCTTCAAACTTCCAAGAGACTTAACACCTTTAAACAAAATCACATCAGGTTAAAGGCTTCACTATTATAAGTTTAAATCACCCAAATGACCCAGAGATAGTCTTTCATTGCAGAGATCCAGTTCACTGCAAAACATAGACACACACCCAGCTCTTTTCAAAACTGCCAAACTGCAAAACAGCCAGGCACTTTTAAACTGCTCTCAGCAAAACCAGCCAGGCCCTTTTCAAAACTGAAACTAAAAACTAAACTGCAAAATGGCTGACCTGACCTCAGCTCCACCCACTCTCTGACATCACTGTTTTCTTAAAGGTACATGGCTTAAACATCCGTGTCTTAAAGATACCCTCACAAGACACCACTCATAACTTAGTTTGACAAGGGCACTACTGTAATTTGTAGTTCAATGTCAAAATGCCTCACATGAGATTTGATCATCTCCATATATGCCCATCCTTATACTTTTCGATCACATCTTTACTCTTGTAAAATGTCAAATCCACCTGTGTAACGTCTTCACTCTTCCGCCCTGTATTCCTGGTTAAAATTAAGTGGTGCGATTTTGGCAATGGACAAATTAACATGTTAGTGTAAAATTTCCCTCTGCCTGCCATTTCAACTTGTTTATTTAAATCCCATGTTAAACCAGTGAAAGGAGGGATATGTGATAATCGCACTTTAACACACTTATGACTAACATTGCAACATGACTTTAACACCAAGGTCATTAGAAGTGTACTGAGTAAATAAATCTCGTGATGGTGGGGGAGCTTAAGAAATAGAGATGTTGTTTATTTTGTAAGTGACATTCAGCAAATGGGGAGCTAAGTGAGTCAGTCGTGTAGCAAATGAATTAATGAGTTTCTTTCCTTCGTTTAGCTCCAGCATTCATAAGATGACCTCATCTTTAGAAAAACGGTTCAACAGGGCTGTAGTACAATATGTTTGTTGTTTTTTGTGTTTGGAGTCGTTGTTTCCAACACTTGCCCAGATATGATCCCATTACTTTCCTGAATACTTTGATTCGAGATGTGTTAGATGTTACGTCAGTTTTCAGTTCCTCTCCACTCCAGTTATCCCTATACGCCTCCATGGCATACACTAGCCATGGAATTAAGATGATGAAGTAGGAGTGCATAGTTGAGAAGAATATATTATAAATAACTGAAGACTTGCATTTCTATAGTGCCTTTCACATCCTCACAATGTCCCAAAGTGCTTTATAGAAAAAGGGACATAGGGAGAGACATGGATTGGTCTATGAAACGGATTGTCTTTCATTCCATGAAAAAGTCTATGAGTTTGTTACATAGGGCTCACCTACTCTGTGTAACTCACTGTATGGTTAGGAAATATTCGGGTTCCTAGCACATTTTGTACGTGGAAATGTTTCAATTAGGTCAATTTACCAGTGTGTAGTGTAGGAATGTGGGATATGGTGCATGTTCCCGAGATTTTCTTTGAAAGAAAGACTTGTGTTTATGAATTGCCTTTATTTTGTCTCTCAGAAATTTTAATTTTAATTTTAATTTTTCCAATTAAGGGGCAATTTAGCATGACCAATCCACCTACCATGTTCATCTTTGGGTTGTGGGGTGAGACCCATGCAGACATTGGGAGAACGTGCAAACTCCACACAGACAGTGATCCAGGGCCAGGATCGAACCCGGATCCTCGGCATCATGAGACAGCAGTGCTAATCACTGCACCACCGTGCCGCCCCTTACAACACTTTTAAACCAAGTTCACGAACTTCACTTTTCTAATGATGTGTTATTCTTTTTTTAAATAAATTTAGTGCACCCAATTAATTTTTTCCAATTGAGGGGCAATTTAGCGTGGCCAATCCACCTACCCTGCACATCTTTTGGGTTGTGGGGATGAAACCCACGCAAACACAGGGAGAATGTGCAAACTCCACACGGACAGTGACCCAGAGCCGGGATCGAACCTTGGACCTCGGTGCCGTGAGGCAGCAATGGTAACCACTATGCCACCGTGCTGCCCATGATGTGTTATTCTTAAGGGGCATAGACCAACAACACTGATAGGGATTCACACACTTGTTTTGTGACTCCTGAGAATACAGCATTAGTAAATTTGGGTGACAAAATGTTGTTAAATAGGCATGCATTGCAGCCAGATGGACAGACGGTCGGACGGAGGTGTAGGTGGACAAGAGAGTCGCAGCATTCTTGCCTTTGAGTCAGAAATTTGTGGGCTCAAATTTCATTCCATAAACATGAGCACATAAGCCAGGCTGATATTCCAGTGCAGTAATGAGGAGGTGCTCTATCAATAGAGTTGCTGTTGTCCGGATGAGATATTAAACTGAATAGCAGGCTGTTTCTCAGCACTGCAGCCATTGAGAAACACCCCGCTAAATGCACCAAAATCGGTCGTAGATATTTTCCCATTGAATCGCGCCTTGCATGTTTTCAAGAAGCAGTTAGATATAGCACTTTGGGCAAAGCGGATCAAAGGATATGGGGGAAAACAGGATTAGGCTAGTGAGTTGGATGATCAGCCAAGATCATAATGAATGGCAGAGCAGGCTGGAAGGGCCGAATGGCTTCCTCCTCTCCTATTTTCTATGTTTCTATATTAGAGAAACAGAGTTTACATTTCAGGTCAATGACCTGCCAGATTTCTTTTGCTATTGTTCCTCGACAATGACTTGTTGAGTGTTGGATCTATCACAGCCCATAGCGCTATGTGAACTTCACCCTTGGCTATTGCGTCACCTCATCTTTGTGTAGAGCCTTGGGATCTTTATGTTTTTTTTTAGGTTTTACTTACTCTATGGTAGGAATTTTCCAGCCTGTTCAAGGCAGGGCCCCCAGCGGGAGATTCGGTGGCCCAGCCAAAAGCCGAGACCAGAGAATCCCATCCTAAAAGTGACTTGGAGATACTCAGCACATATCTTTTTCTGAAACTATTTAGTAAGAAATAATTACAATCACTTTGTGGCAAGTACATTTTTCTCTGCACAAACTGTTTGGTGCCTTCCTCTTTTAAAGCCTCTTAGTCATCTGACTCTTGAAGTTATGCTTACATCAATTTTTAAAAAAAATTTAGTGTACCCAATTCTTTTTTCCAATTAATGGGCAATTTAGCGTGGCCAATTCATCTAACCTGCACATCTTTTTATGTTGTCGCGGTCAGACCCAGGAAGACCCAGGGAGAATGTGCAAACTCCACACGGACTGTGGCTCGGTGCCGGGATCAAACCCGGGTCCTCTGCGCCGTGAGGCAGCAGTGCTAACCACTGCACCACCGTGCTGCCCCTTTGCTTACATCATAATTAACATAACCATTAACACTTTACTCTGCATTTTACTAGATAAATGGGGCCTCAATTTAACATCTAACCTGAAGCAGATACTTCAAGAGCTTTTATTAATGTCATTAAAGGCATAGGGTGTAGTACAAAACAAAATGATTATGCTGTCTGTGGAAGGCATATGTCATTTTTTCTTTTTGATGTAAAGACACCAATCACTCTGTGGTGAATTTATCATTACTGATAATTCACCAGTGCACTGTATTTTGTTGTTATTAACCCTGTGGGTTCCACCTATGGGCCATTGTGGGGCTTCACCCACAGGGGGATATGTTGGGGCATGTATGGGCTCCGCCCATGACTCCACCCCTTTAGAGGAAGTATAAGAGCAGCTGACCTGTGGGGCCGCCTTCAGTATTGTACCGGTCGCAGGCAGGCACAGTTCTAAGCTAATTAAAACCACGGTTTACTTCTCCACGTGTCTTTGAGTGCATTGATGGTCGCATCAATTTAATCAGCTTAAAATACTACTATGGAACCAGCCCTCACACCTGACAGGCTGGAACTCGATCCACAGGCCACGGAGGCGGAAATTTTTTTTTCACATTGGCTTTGATGCTTCAAGGCCTATCTCGTCGCGTCATCTACATCATCCGTCACTGATGAACAGAAACTGAGCCTCCTCCACGCAAGGGTGAGCCATCAAATTTTTGTCCAGCTTGACAAAGCCGCTTCCTATACAGAGGCCCTCGCACTACTCGAACGCCTCTACATGCGGCCTGTGAACGAGGTCTACGCGCGACACGTCTTCATCACTCGCCGCCAGTGCCCCGGGAAGTTGCTAGATGATTACTTACGCGACCGCAAAGCCCTCGCGCGCAACTGTAACTACCAGGCCGTTATGGCCACTCAGCACATGGAGCTCACCGTCCGAGACGTTTACGTGGTGGGGGTCCGACCGAACTATGTGGGACAGCGCCTGATCGAAAAAGGGGCCCAGGACCTGGACGACATGGTAAAACTGTCTACCTCTCTGGAGGTCGCTTTTCAGAGCTTTACTGCGTTCCTGGCCGACCCCGCGACCCCCTCGTGGGCCCCCGACCAGAGACTACCCCAGGCCTGTGCAGCGCGGCCGCCCGCATATCATGGGGGGCTACCCTGCTACTTTTGCGGCCAGTCCCAACACCCCCGACAGCACTGCCCGGCCCACAACGCGAACTGCAGCAGCTGCGGGCGAAAAGGACACTTCGCCAAGGCCTGCCTGGCCAGGTCTAAGAACTCAAACTCACAGACCCGATCCACAGACTCACAGGCCCGCAGACCCTGCAAGGTGGCAGCGTGTCTGCCGCCTCCGCCTCTGCACAACATGTGCGACTCATGGGGGC
Source organism: Scyliorhinus torazame (assembly GCF_047496885.1). Classification (NCBI taxonomy): domain Eukaryota; kingdom Metazoa; phylum Chordata; class Chondrichthyes; order Carcharhiniformes; family Scyliorhinidae; genus Scyliorhinus; species Scyliorhinus torazame. The sequence continues at coordinate 188,449,990 of NC_092717.1, forward strand.
TGCCATCTTGGCCATCCTCCCCCACGCGGCCAGCCACGTGCGATCCATGGGGACCTCCACCTTGGACGCAATCTTCCTCACCGCCCGCCATGCTCGACCAATGGGGGCCGCCATCTTGGCCACCATCTGCGACGCCGCTCGACGGGTACAACCTACACGGACAGCCATCGCGGGGCCGCCCCAGCACCTCTGATCACGCCACCGGCTACCCACAACTCAGCTTGCTAACCCTGGACCAGTCGCAACCTAAGCGCCTCCGGAGCTCCATGATGGCCGTCCGGGTTAACAGGTATGAGACACCTTGCCTTTTCGAATCCGGGAGCACAGAGAGCTTCATTCACCCGGACATGGTAAGACACTGCTCGCGTCCAATATCCCCGACGCAACAAACTATCTCCCTCGCCTCTGGGTCGCGCTCGGTGCAAATCCAAGGGTGCACTACTGCAACCCTCGCGATACAGGGCGCTGAGTACGCTAATTGTCAACTATATGTGCTCCCAGACCTCTGCGCTTCCAGTGCAACCTCAGGAGACTAATTCTTAAGTTCGGGGGGGGCTTGCCCCCGCTCACCATATGCAGCCTCGCGACCCTAAAAATCGACCCCCCCCCCCCCCCACTTCGCAAACCTCACCGCCGATTGCAAGCCAGTAGCCACCAGAAGCAGGCGGTATAGCATGCAGGACAGGGCGTTCATTAGGTCCGAGGTCCAGCGTCTCTTGCGGGAGGGGGTCATAGAGGCCAGCAATAGTCCCTGGAGAGCTCAGGTGGTGGTCGTCAAGACCGGGGAAAAGTTCCGGATGGTGATTGATTACAGCCAGACCATTAACCGGGTTACGCAACTCGATGCATAACCCCTTCCCCAGATTGCAGACATGGTAAATCAGATCGCGCACTACCGCGTGTTCTCCACGGTGGATCTGAAGTCTGCATACCACCAGCTCCCAATCCGCCCAGAGGACCGCCACTACACGCCTTTTCCATTTCCTCCGGGTCCCCTTTGGCGTCACGAACAGGGTTTCGGTGTTCCAACGAGCGATGGACCGAATGGTGGACCAGTACGGTCTGCGGGCCACGTTTCCGTACTTGGACAATGTCACCATCTGTGGCCATCATCAGCAGGACCACGACGCCAACCTCCACCGATTTCTCCAAACCACCCAAAAACTCAATCTCACCTACAACAAGGAGAAATGCGTTTTCCGCACAACCAGGCTAGCCATCCTCGGCTACGTCGTGGAAAACGGGGTCCTAGGGCCCGACCCTGAACGTATGCGCCCCCTCCTACAACACCCTCTCCCTCACTGTCCCAAGGCCCTGAAGAGGTGCCTTGGATTTTTCTCCTATTACGCCCAGTGGGTCCCCCAGTATGCGGATAAAGCCCGCCCACTATTTAAGGCCACCCTCTTTCCACTGGCAGCTGAGGCCCGCCAGGCCTTCAGCTGCATCAAGGTGGACATCACCAAAGCTGCAATGCGCGCAGTGGACGAGTCCGTCCCCTTCCAGGTGGAGAGCGATGCCTCAGAGGTCGTTCTCGCCGCCACCCTCAACCAAGCAGGCAGACCGGTAGCGTTCTTTTCACACACCCTCACCACCTCTGAAATTCGACACTCCTCGGTCGAAAAAGAAGCCCAAGCCATGGTGAAAGCCGTGCGGCACTGGAGGCACTACCTCGCTGGTAGGAGGTTTACCCTTGTCACCGACCAACGATCGGTAGCCTTCATGTTCGATAATACGCAGCGGGGCAAGATCAAGAATGATAAAATCTTGAGGTGGAGGATCGAACTCTCCACCTATAACTACAATATAGTATATCATCCTGGGAAGCTCAATGAGCCCCCAGATGCCCTGACCTGCGGCACGTGCGCCAGCGTGCAAGATGACCGACTACGGGCTATCCACGATGACCTCTGCCACCCGGGGGGTCACCCGGTTCGCCCATTACATCAAGGCCCGCAACCTGCCCTACTCCACCGAGGAGGTCAGAGCAATAACCAGAGACTGCCAAATCTGTGCGGAGTGTAAACCGCACTTCTATCGACCGGATAAGACCCACCTGGTAAAGGCATCCGGCCCATTGAACGCCTCAGTATCGATTTCAAAGGGCCCCTCCCCTCCAATAACCGCCACACATACTTCCTTAACATCACAGATGAGTTCTCCCGCCTCCCATTTGCAATCCCCTGCCCCGATATGACCACCCCCACTGTCATTAGAGCCCTGCATAGTGTCTTCACCCTGTTTGGTTTCCCCAGTTATGGCCACAGCGACAGGGGCTCGTCGTTCATGAGCGACGAACTGCGTCAGTACCTGCTCAGTAAGGGCATCGCCTCGAGCAGGACTACCAGTTATAACCCCAGGGGAAATGGGCAGGTGGAAAGGGAGAACGCGACGGTCTGGAAGACCGTCCTACTGACCTTATGGTCCAGGAATCTCCCAGTTTCTCACTGGCAGGAGGTCCTACCCGATGCGCTCCACGCTATTAGGTCCCTCCTTTGCACGGCCACAAACCAGACTCTTCATGACTACTTGTTTGTTTTCCCTAGGGGAGCTACCTCGGGGGCCTCGCTTCCGCCTTGGCTGATGACACCGGTTCCAGTCTGATTTGTTATGTTGTGGGTGTAACATAAGCAGCTTCCTAGTGGTGCACTTGACAAAGGAAGGTTCAGACGTGGAGATAACTTCAACAAGTTTATTAAACTATTTACACTTCTATTACTCGGGTTCGACACTACTGCTAATCCTACTATAGCTACCCAGACTGACTAACCAGTTGCTGCAATCCACGTGGTGGGTGTAATATTGAATCAACCCTGTGTCTGTACTCACTGACTGTCTCCACTGGAAAGAGGCAGATCATGTGTGTGGTGTCCTTTATATATGGGTTGGTGTAATGCCCCCCTGTGGTCATGTCACCTCCTTGTGTATCGTGATTGTCCATTGGTCGTCTCCTATCTAACTGATCTATTGGCTGAGTGTGTGTGTGTGATGTTTCTGGTGCTCCCTCTAGTGTCTAGCTAGCCTCCATGCATTTACATTGATGCACATCACCACACAGTCCTCCTCCGAAAACACGTTCGGAGCCATAAGACCGACCCCCTGGTAGAGAGGGTCCAGCTTCTGCACTCCAACCCACACTATGCGTACGTCGAACACCTCGATGGCTGGCAAGATACCGTCTCCCACCGGGACCTGGCGCCTGCAGGCTCCACCACCACTACCACTACTGCATCCCCCACACTATGTCCCGTCCAACCTCCCATGTTCAGCGTCCCCACCCCTATATGGTTCCCGTGCTCCCTCCCACCCGCTGCACCGGTCCACAGGAATGAAGCGCCGGATGAGCCGCCCCCAGAGTCCACGCCTGTGCCTGCTCCAGACCCACTTCCACATCCACCCGAAGCGGCTGCAACACCAGTGCTTCGGCGGTCGCAACGTACGATCCGGGCACGGGACCGACTGAATCTATGAGCCCATCACCCCAGCCGGACTTTTTTTAAACAGTGGGTGAATGTGGTGAATGCATAATTACTGATGATTCACCAGTGCACTGTATTATGTTATGTTATGTTATTAACCCTTCTCCAGGCATTTATATCGGGAAGGCCGTGCATTTCACGTGGCATGGCTGCTAGCCCGTCACTGGTCGGAGGATCGGTGCTTAGGCCTCGTCAATTTGTTCGGCATAAAACCAGACACTTCCTCTGGACATCGCCTCAAAATCGGAAAATCCAGCCCATAAGATTCTCAGAGGACTTGACAGGCAGGTGCTGAGAGGTTATTCTTCCTTATAGAATTTCTCAGTGCAGAAGAAGGCCATTCAGCCTATCAAATCTGCACCGACCCTGTGGGAGAGTCTTGGACCAGAGGACATTATTTCAGAATAAGGAGTCAGAGATGAGGAGGAATTTCTTCTCTGAGATGGCAGTGAATTTGTGGAATTCTTCACCACAGAGAGTTGTAGAGGCTGGGTCGTTAAGTATGTTCTGTTTTTATCACTGCATTATTATCCTAGCCCTTTAGATTATGAGTGCAATAACATAGCTACTGCATTATTATTCCCTCAGTAATTGGTAGTCTATATTCTTGTAGCCATCAGAGTGAGGCATGCTAAACTCGGACCTGGAGTATTTCCTATTATTAGCATACTTCAGCTGTATCCAGAACTTCCAGGCGACGTATCCTTGGCCAGGAAAAGAAGGAATTTGCATTTATATTAGACCATTCTTAACCTCAGGGCATTCCAAAACAGTTTACACTTACAACCTAGATGGTGTAATGTAGGAAATGTATTTCAGCATAGCAAGATCCACAAAGAGCAGAGATGAACAATCAGATAATCTGTTTCTGATGTTGGTTGGGAGGTAAGTATTCCCAAGGACCCTTCCCTACCTTTGCTTTAAAATAGTGACCTGGGGCCGGGGGGGGGGGGGGGGGGGGGGCAGCATGTGGCACAGTGGTTAGCACTGGGACTGCCCGCTGAGGACCCGGGTTCGAATCCTGGCCCTGGGACACTGTCCGTGTGGAGTTTGCACCTTCTCCCTGTGTCTGCATGGGTTTCACCCCCACAACCCAAAGATGTGCAGGTTAGGTTGATTGGCTATACTAAATTGCCCCTTAATTGGAAAAAAATGATTGGGTATTCTAAAAAAAATAGTGACCTGGGATTTTTTTAAATGTCTGCCCGAGAGCGCAGTCTGGGCCATAACTGGAGTTCCGGCCTCAATTTTGTGTTCAAATCTCACTTGAACCCACAATATTCTGATTCAGAGGCATGAGTGCTGCCTCTGAACGATGGGGGACACACTGTTGAGGTTAACCTCGTCCTACTCTATGCCTAATGTTATAAAAGCCGCCCTTTACAGGACCAAAACAATAATTCAGTTGCCTAGACCAATTTTATGGGTTACCACAGCAGAACTGGCAGCACTGAGATGGAGGCAGTTTTTGTGATTTAGATTCCAGACCATGAGGAATTGTGCTAAAGTACAGCTGAACCAGTTCTACACTTTGCAGCTGTTAGAGCGAGAGGGATTTTATTCCATTCCACGCTAACAGTGACCAGATAGAGTCCTGACTCATTACATCACCCAAGTCTGCTGCATGTTTTCCACTTTACACTCACGTTTGGTTGAGAATACCACAGAATTATTTTTTAGATGAATGTTGTGTTATTATATAAAATTATGAATAATGTTATATGCTGACAGGTGCACTCATATAGTCACCGAATAAACTCCACCACCAAGCTAGGGGCTGGCACAAAACATGTTGTTGGAAACATTTGTTGCTTGGCAACCTCACAAGACCCAGAATGCAAAAATGCACATATTCGTGGCAGAAACATTTGCATCTTTATGCACAAATCATGACATCAGGGCATTCCAAAGTGCTTTGTCGTTAATTAAGGACTTTTGAAGCATCGAGTGCAATCTTGTGGAGGCGACAGGGGTCTGGGCCACCAGTTGAAGTGCCAGCGAGACCCTCATGATGCCTTTTTTCGAGAAGACCCGCCGCAGCTTTTGCCACTCAGGCACTTAGCAGAATCAAGGATTCCTGAGGGTGGAGGTCCTGCCCACCAAGAGTCGCTGGCCAATCTGTACACAATAGCACCACTGGGGAGGCAGTAACTGCTGTTGGAACCCCACATACCCTAGGCCTCAGATCAAGAATGGACCAAGGCACTGGTGAATCATGGCAGGAAGGCAGTCAAGGGACGAGGGTCACAGTGGAGGGGTTGGGGGGGGTGGGGGTTGGTGGGTTGGCAGTACAGAAAGGGAGGTGTGGCTTTCAGGGAAGACTCGATACTGAGTGCCTTTGAACGAGGGACCTCCACTTGGACTTGCAAGCAAACATGCCAGGGTTTGATTGTCATGTTTCCCACATGCCCACTGCTGGGGAAATACAAGTGGATGAGGCTTTTAAACGGCATGAATTATGTCAGATGACTTTGGGGTAATTCAATGCGAATTCATTTCTTCCATCAGACCTCAATTGACAGGAAGACAAGAAGGCCGTTAGAGGCCTTCTCACCCAGACATAATTAGAATAGAAGCGGGAAGGTGGTGAGATCCCCACCCGATTAAATGCCCCTCACCACCAAACTCGCCACCTGAAGGACACAGGATTCTGCCTTTATTCTCTGTTGAATGTAGGAGACATCACAATCAAATTGTACATCGCAAGTGCCCAGAAACACCAATGACCAGATAATGGCTGGAATTCTCTGGCCGTTGAGATTCTCTGTTCTCGCTGGCAGCGCACCCCCGCGCACATGGTCCCCGGTGGTGTGAGGTGGCTTCAATGGGAAACCCTATGACAAGCGGCAGGAGTAAAGAATCCTGTCATCAGCGAATGGCGCAACGCCCAGAAACACGTGGTTGGGGGACCGGAGAATTCAGTCCAATGTATTTTGGGAATTGGTGGAGGGATAAATATTGGCCAGGACGCTGAGAGGACTCTACACCACTGAGTGTTATGGCTTCTTTTGGATCTCCCTAAAGATAGTGATCCAGATCATCATCTCACCCAGAAGATAACACATACAATGGTATTATCCTGGAATATGTGCCCAGCTCACTTGAGACCAACTTGAACCTTATAACATGTAGCAACTGATTTACTGATTCCACATTGCTCTGACTGCAGCACCACGACACAGATCGTCCAACCCATTCAACTTCTGAGCACAGCAGCTTGCTGGCAAACAAGGGCAAAATTCTCCATTTGGGACACTTTCAGTGGGATTCTCTGTTCCTGAGACCAAGGGTAGGATTCTGCGATTGTCGACGCCGGAATTCCGTGCGGTGATTGGCCAGAAAATGCGTATTTACGCCAAAATGGGGGGTGAGGCTGTTTTTCGGGTGCTCTGTCCCCTCAAAAACGGGGAAATCGCTGAGTACGCGGCACGCCGTTGGGACGGCCTCAGGACATCACCTGCGGCCCTCCCCCGATGCTCCACCTCCGATGGGGCAACTTCTCAATGGCGTCATTAACGTGTGCTCACAGTTCTTGGGGACCTCGCATGGTCAGCAGCTCCCCAGTCCGGGGGGAAGCCATTCCGCTGGCTGGGGGGGGGGGGGGGGGGGGGGGGGGGCGGAGGGGGAACTTCAGCAGAGTCTGGGGGACTGGTGGGGGGTGGTCCGGGCATGGCAACGGGGTTTACAGGGGGCACTATCTGGCAGTTCGGGTCCGCACACGGACCGGCATTTCTCCATCCGTATCAGCAGGTAAAGCCGGGAGATTTATGTGGCGTGGCTGCTCGCCCCCCCCCCCCCCCCCCCACTGGGCGGAGCATCGGTGCGGGGCGGCGGCAACTTTTTCATTGTAAAGCTAGACCTCCAAATTGGGGGGGGGGGGGGGGGGGAGAGCCTCCCGACCTCCGGGTCGTCACCCCCGCCGAGCAGAGGTCCATGGCATTAACCGGGGAGGTGCAGGAGAAGGCAATCTCCGAGGCGGAGGTTGGCATGTGACAAACAAATGAGCCTCAATGCAAAATGATGTTAACTCGTTGGGTCATTTTAGTGAAGAGGCTCCTGGGTCACCTTCTGGTGTGCATGTCACACATGCTGCACCACATCAGGTGGAGGAAAGGACTCCCGTGGGAGGGGGCAGTTGGAGGGCAGGAACCAGCTACAGTCCAGAGAAGTATTGTGCTTGTGGAAAGTATGATCCCATCATTGGTGGAGATGCAGTTGCTGAGCCAGGAAGTACAGGAGGAGATGTCAGCAACTTTCCAGAACCTGCAGGTGCAGTTGGGGAAGTCTAACCGCCTTCAAGTGCAGGAAATTGTGCCAACACTGAACAGGTGGGGTCTGCAGTGGAAGTCTTGGGCCAAAAGGTCACAGGCATGGGTCAAGACATCCAAAGCTTGGGGCACACTGTGCAGTCAATCGCTGAGGCTCAGGATAGCCGATGTAAGTGGCCTGCGAATGCCAACTGCCCAACACCACTCCAGCCTGGGGCGCAAACCTCATTATCGCCAACAGTGAGGGACCGGAGCATGGTTCCGAATCAGAGCCGGGAGCGGACCTCGATTTTAGCCAGATGCTTGATTCTCTGCCTGAGCACAGTTTGCGTTTGCGGTGTCGCCAGGCGGAGAATTTCACCCTATATCTTAACCTTATCCAGCTGCCAATGTTGCTAGCAGTGAGTCAGAAGGCAGTGGCTTCAAGGACTTTCAGACACGGGAAGAAAATAAAGCATTGCTATTTTGTCAAAATTTATTCCTGGGGTGTGGTCATTCCGACAAAGGTTGGCATTTATTGCATCTTTTAGTTGCCCTTGAGAAGGTGGTAGTGGATCTTCTACTTGAACCGATGCACTCTTTTTTGTCCATCCAGATAAGTGGCTTGCTGGCATATTCCTGAAAGCAGTCAAGGGTCAACGATGTTAGTGGGGAACTGGTGTGGTAACTCACCAGGGCTCCTTCAAAAGCTCCTTCCAAATCTGTGACATTCAGCACCTGGAAGAACAAGGGCTGCAGACGCATGGGAAAACCATCACTTGCAAATTCTCCTCCAAGCCACACATCATCCTGACTTGGAACTATATTGCCATTCTTTCACCGTCCCTGGGTCAAAAAACCTGGCGCTTCCCTTCAAAATGCACCCTGGGTATCTCTACAGAGATTCAAGTCGGCCACCCACACCACCTTCTCTAAAGAAATTAGGGATGGGAAACAAATGCTGGTCTTGCTGTAAAGAAAGCTGCAGGCTGGAATTCGAGTGAAAAGATGTGAAGAAAAGGAGCAAACTATTAATAACAGCGAATCAGACACCAAACTGTGCAAAGCAGCACAATGCAGAGTTCCGAAGGAGGCATCAGCAACAAACTTTGAGAAGACCCTGTTTCATTTTTGCAATAAGCAATGATAGTTGCATGATCACCACGACTGATACATTTCAATTCTAGATCAATTCATTGAACTGAAATTCCACCAGCTCGGGTAAAGGGATTTGAACCCATTAACCTGGGCCACTGGGTAACTTTACCATTACATCACCATCTACCTCTCAATGACTCCAAAGTCTTGAGAAGAAAACAAAAGCTAGCAACAATGAGTCTCCGCAGTCACACTACTGGTCAAGGGGCGGGTAATGACACCAGTCCCACATAGGGATCAATGTATTTGTATTTGTGTCATGTCATCTGGGCTTTTCACAGGTGGACGTAAAACCCAAATACATTGATCAAGAATCTGAAGGGGGGAATTTAATTAGAGTCCCAACTACTAATGCCCTCACTTTGCTCCTCATCTGTTTACCACTTTGGCCACCCCATCCCTTTTAGTCTGCCTTCTATCTTTACTCTTTCCTTTGAGATACCAGTACTGCTCAGATGCCAGCTTGCCAGACAATCCTACATAAGGAGGGAGGTTGAGCCAAACATTCATAAATTAATGGTTAGCCCTCATTTGGGTCCAATTCTGGGCACCACATTTTGGAAGGTGCTGAGGCCTTGGGAAGGATGCAAAGTATATTGCTGAAAAGGGACTACAATTATCTGGAGAGACAAGAGAAGCTGAAATTCTTTTGGCTGTGGATCAGCAGGTCCAAGGCCTGGGGCATTCTATGCAGGCATTGGCCGAGGCCCAGGTGAGGGTTGCCGCCTCACAGGCAGCCATGTGCCAGAGCCAATTCCCAGAGGGAGATGATGCAGTCAAAGAACAAAGAAAGTTACAGCACAGGAACATGCCCTGACTAAAAAAAAAATCTTCTGCCCTGACTCAGTCCGAATCCCTCTGTTTCCTCCCTATTCATGTACCCATCCAGATACCTCTTACATGTTGCTAATGTGCCTGCTCCCACCACATCCTCTGGCAGTGTGTCCCCGGCACCCACCACTCTCTGCGTGAAAAACTTACCCCGCACATCTTCCTTAAACTTTCCCCCTCTCACCTTGAACCTGTGTCCCCCTTGTCATTGATACTACCATCCTTGGAAAAACCCTCTGACTATCCACCCTGTCTATGCCTCTCATAATTTTGTCGACCTCTATCAGGTCTCCCGTCAGCCTCCATCTTTCCAGTGACAACAATCCTAGTTTATTCAACTTCTCCCCATAGCCAACACCTCTTCAAACAACTCAATCAAGTTGGTGAGACATGACCTTCCCCGTATGAAACCATGCTGCCTAGCACTAACTAGTCCATTTTCCTCCAAATATGCATCTCTCCTGTCCCTCACTATTTTTTCCAAAGGCTTCCCCACCACTGAGGTCAGGCTCACCGGCCAATAATTGGCTGGATTGTCCCTGTTTCCTTTCTTTAAACTAGGGAACAACATTGGCTATTCTCCAATCCTCTAGAACATCTCCTGTGGTCAAAGAGGATGTGAAGATATCGGTTAAGGCCCCAGCCATTTCTCCCCTTGCAGTAACCTGGGATAGATCCCATCTGGCCCAGGCGACTTGTCTACCTTAATGCAATTTAGGATACTCAACACTTCCTCCTTTGATATATTGACGTTCTCAAGACCGTTCACACAACTATCCCTGATCTCAACATCCATCATGTCCTTCTCCCTGGTGAATACCGATACAAAGTACTCATTACGGATTTCACCCCTTTCCTGTGTTTTCACACATAACTTCCCTCCATTGTCCTTGAGTGGGCCAACTCTTTCTCTTAGAACATAGACATAGAACATAGAACATACAGTGCAGAAGGAGGCCTTTCGGCCCATCGAGTCTGCACCAACCCACTTAAACCCTCACTTCCAACCTATCCCCATAACCCAATAACCCCTCCTAACCTTTTTGGACACTAAGGGCAATTTATCATGGCCAATCCACCTAACCTGCACATGTTTAGACTGTGGGAGGAAACCGGAGCACCCGGAGGAAACCCACGCAGACACGGGGAGAACGTGCAGACTCTGCACAGTGACCCAGTTGGGAATTGAACCTGGGACCCTGGCACTGTGAAGCCACAGTGCTATCCACTTGTGCTGCCGTGCTGCCCTTTTATTTAGTCCAGAAGGAGGCCATTTGGCCCATCGAGTCTGCACCAACCCACTTAAGCCCTCACTTCCCATCCCCCGACCCAATAACCCCTCCTAAAGTTTTTGGACACTAAGGGCAATTTAGCATGGCCACTCCACCTAACCTGCACGTCTTTGGACTGTGGGAGGAAAGCGGAGCACCCAGAGGAAACCCATGCAGACACGGGGGAGAACGTGCAGACTCCGCACAGACAGTGACTCAGCGGAGAATCGAACCTGGGACCGTGGCGCTGTGAAGCCACAGTGCTAACCGCAATGCTACTGTGCTGCCCACTCTTGCTACTCTTGCTACCCTCTTGCTCCTAATATATGCATAAAAAACCTTGGTTTTCTCCTTAATCATGTTTGCTAAAGACATTTCATGGCCCCTTTCAGCCCTCCTAATTCCACGTTTAAGTTCCTTCCCAATTTCAAGGGCTTTGTCAGTTTTTAGATGCCCAGACCTATCGTATGCTTCCTTTTTACTTTTGACTAAGCTTAAAATTTCCCTCGTCATCCATGGTTCCCGAATCCTGCCATTTCTATCCTTCATTTCTGCGGGGACAAGCCTGTCCTGCACTTCAAATGGCCTTTAAAATCCTCCCACATGCCAGACGTGGGTATGCCCTCAGATCACCGCTCCCAATTCACATTCCCCAGTTCCTGTCTAATTTGGATGTAATTGGCCCTCGCCCAATTAAGCACCCTCACCCGGGGGTCACTCTTGTCCTCATCCATGACTTACTCAAAAACTTATGGAATTATGATCTCTAAGCCCAAAATGCTCCACCAGCGAAACATCAAACACGTTGCCTGGCTCATTACCCAGTACCAAGTCTAGTATTCCCCTCTCCCTGGTTGGATTGTCAACATACTGTATCAAAAAGCCCTCCTGGGCACATCTAACACTCTGCTCTCCATCTGAGCCCCTGGCTGTAAGGGATTCCAAGTCAATATGGGGGAAGTTAAAGTCATCCATCACAATTACCCTGCTTTCGTCACACCTTTTCAGTATCTCATTACACAACTGCTCCTCTGTCTCCAGCGGGCTGTTGGGAGGTCTATAGTACAGTCCCAACATTGTGATTTCCCCTTCTTATTCCTGAGCTTCACCCATAACACCTCACTACAAGATCCCTCCAATGTGTCCTCTCAACACAGCTGTGATCTGCTCACTAATCAGCAATGCAACTCCCCCACCTCTCTTGTTTCCTTCTGTCGTGTCTAAAACAACAATATCCCGGAATGTTAAGCTGCCAGTCCTGTCCCTCCTTTAACCATGTCTTTATAATTGCAATTACATCATAGTTCCATGCAGTAATCCACGCTCTCAGTTCATCTGTCTTACCTGTTACACTTCTTGCATTGAGGCAAACGCACTCCAGACCTACAGTCCCGCTGAGCCCGGTGGCTTCCCTCTGCCTGCTCTTACTCTGTGCTTTGTTTGATGTACCGTCAATTACCACAAGACGAGAATGGTGAAACGATCGAGGCTTTATTGCACAAGATGTTGTGCCTCCTGCAGCTGGAACCAGAATGGGAGCAGCGCAGGAGAGCATACACTTTTATACGCCGCCTGCTGGGAGGAGCCAGCAGGCAGGGATTTACCGTAGTACCTTTAATACACAGGCAGTGCCATACTACATACAATATATCACTAGTGGTGTTTACCACGTTCACCCCCTGTTTAAAAAAGAGTCCGGCGGGGGTGAAGAACAACATTACAGATTAAGTCTGTCGGGGGCCTTGACCCTCCGCTGCGATTGCCTCAGTCCTGGTGGTGGTGTGGGCGCCGGCTTGGTCACCTGCGACTCCGGGAGCGTGTTGTCCTCGTCTTCGTCACCCCTGAGTGGATCCAGTGGGAGGACGGATCCTGCTGGGGTGGGGGCTGCGGTGAGGTGCGCTGGAGGGAGGGTGGGTGGCGCAGGGATGAATGAAGCAACCGGGGGAGGGGGGGAGAGGAGCGATGTCAGGTCGGGGGTCGTGGGTGGGGACCCAGCAGGTGCCAGGTCCCAGAGGGAGACTGTGTCCTGGCGCCCGTCGGGGTTTGCCATGTAGACGTACTGCCGGTTAGCATGGAGGAGGTGGGCTTTCTCGACCAAGGGGCCCGATTTATGGCTCCGCACATGCTTCCGGAGGAGGACAGACCCAGGAACTGTCAGCCATGTTGGGAGCGAGACCCCGCAGGTTGACTTCCGGGGCAAGGCAAACATGCGTTCATGAGGGGTCTCATTAGTGGCGGTACAGAGGAACGACCGGAAAGAGTGGAGCCCGTCGGGGAGGACCTCCTGCCAGCAGGAGACCGGGAGATATTTAGACCGAAGGGCCAGCAGGACGGCCTTCCAGACCGCCCCGTTCTCCCTCTCCACCTGCCCGTTTCCCCGGGGTTTATAGCTGGTCGTTCTGCTCGAGGTGATGCCCTTGCTGAGCAGGAACTGACGCAGCTCATCGCTCATGAAAGAGGATCCCCGATCACTGTGGATGTAGGTGGGGAAATCGAACAGAGTGAAGATGCTGTGCAGGTCTTTAATGACCCTGGCAGAAGTCATGTCGGGGCATGGGATGGGGAAAGGGAACCGGGAGTACTCATCAATAACATTGAGGAAGTACACGTTGCGGTTGGTGCAGGGGAGGGGCCCTTTGAAGTCCACGCTGAGGCGTTCAAAGGGGCGGGAGGCCTTCACCAGGTGTGCTCTATCTGGCCGGCAGAAGTGCGGCTTGCACTCTCTGGTTATTGTCCTGACCTCCTCAATTGAGTAGGGCAGGTTGCGGGCCTTGACAAAATGGATGAACCGGGTGACCCCCGGGTGGCAGAGGTCATAGTGGAGAGCCCGGAGTCGGTCCACTTGTGCGCTGGCGCATGTACCGCGGGATAGGGCATCAGGGGGCTCACTGAGCTTCCCCGGGCGATACAAGATCTCATAATTATAGATGGAGAGCTCGATCCTCCACCTTAAGATCTTGTCATTTTTGATCTTGCCCCGCTGCTTATTGTTAAACATGAAGGCAACCGACCGTTGGTCAGTGAGGAGAGTGAATCTCCTTCTGGCCAGGTAATGCCTCCAATGTTGCACAGCTTCCACAATGGCTTGGGCCTCCTTTTCAACAGAGGAGTGCCGAATTTCGGAGGCATGGAGGGTGCGGGAAAAGAAAGCCACGGGTCTGCCCGCCTGGTTGAGTGTGGCGGCCAGAGATATGTCTGATGCATCGCTCTCCACCTCAAAGGGGAGGGTCTTGCCGACCATGTGCATCGTGGCCTTGGCGATGTCCGCCTTGATGTGGTTGAAAGCCTGGCGGGCCTCAGCCGTCTGGGGAAGAACTGTAGACTTGAAAAATGGGCGGGCCTTGTCTGCATAATTTGGGACCCAATGGGTGTAATACGAGAAAACCCCCAGGCATCGTTTCAGGGCCTTGGGGCAGTGGGGAGAGGGAGTTCGAGAAGGGGGCGCATACGGTTGGGGTCGAGCCCTAGGACTCCATTTTCCACTATGAAGCCAACGATGGCTAAGCGGTTGGTGCGGAACACGCATTTCTCCTTATTGTAGGTGAGGTTAAGGAGTTTGGCGGTATGGAGGAATTTTTGGAGGTTTGTGGCGTGGTCCTGTTGATGGTGGCCGCAGATGGTGACGTTATCTAGGTACGGTAAGGTGGCCCGCAGCCTGTACTAGTCAACCATTTGGTCCATCTCTCGCTGGAAGACTGAGACCCCATTGGTGACCCTGAAGGGAACTCTGAGGAAGTGAAGAGGCGGCCATCTGCTTCGAACGCAGTGTATTGGTGGTCCTCCGGGCAGATGGGGAGCTGGTGGTAGGCGGACTTCAAGTCTATTGTGGAGAAGACTCGATACTGCGCAATCTGATTGACCATGTCAGATATGCGTGGGAGAGCGCACGCAGTGAGCTGCGTGTACCGATTGATGGTCTGGCTGTAGTCAATGACCATCTTGTGCTTCTCCCCAGTCTGCACTACCACCATTTGAGCTCTCCAGGGGCTGTTGCTGGCCTCGCTGATCCCCTCCCGCAGGAGCCGTTGGACCTCCGACCTGATGAAGGTCCTGTCCTGCGCACTGTACCGTCTGCTCCTAGTGGCGATGGGCTTGCAGTCCGGGGTGAGGTTCGCAAACAGTGAGGGTGGTTTGACCTTAAGGGTCGTGAGGCCGCAGATGGTGAGGCGGGGCAGGGGTCCGCCGAATTTCAAAGTAAGGCTTTGGGGATGGCATTGGAAATCAAGGCCCAGTAGGGGAGGACGTAGAGCCGAAAGTTGCTGAACTCTACACCCTGAACGGTGAGGGTCGCGACACAGTACCCCCGGATTTCAACGGAACGGGATCCGGAGGCCAGGGAGATTTTCTGGGTGATGGGATGTACCATGAGGGAGCAGTGCCTTACCGTAGCAGGGTGGATGAAACTCTCTGTGCTCCCGGAGTCAAAGAGGGTCGTCTCGTGCCCGTTGATCTTCACCGTCATCGTAGCGGTCCCGAGGTTACGGGGCCGAGATTGATCCAGGGTGATGAAGGCGAGCTGCAGAAGATGTTGGGAGGTCCCGGGCTGATCAGCGGTGGCGGAGGTGTCAGTAGGCAGCGAACGGCCAGATGAGCAGGGGTCCTGATGCGCGGTCCAAAATGGCGCCGAAGATGGCGGTGCCCATGGGGCGCACATGGCGGGCGGCATCAAAGATGGCGGCGCCCACGGGCCGCACGTGGCTTGCAATGGAGAAGATGGCGGCGCCTCTGGATTGCATGTGGGGGGTGTAGTAATGCCGGGCCTGGAAACAGCGGCGACCGACCGGGCCTGGCAAACGGAAACAAAGTGTCCCTTCTTCCCACACCCATTGCAGGTCGCGCTCCGCGCCGGGCAGCGCTGCCTGGGATGTTTAGTCTGTCCACAAAAATAACACTTGGGCCCCCCGGAGTTGGCTGGCTGCCGCGTGGAGCAGGCTTGAGGTGAGCTGGAGTCGGCAGCTGGTGGGGCCCACGGTGCCCACGAAGGTGCCGCGCGGTCAGGAGTGTAGGCCTCCAGATTACGGGAGGCCACTTCTCGTGAATTGGCAAGCTGCCTAGTCTCCGCAAGATCGAGCGTAACCCCTTCCAATAGTCGCTGGCGAACGTACGTAGACTTCATGCCCCTGACATAAGCGTTTCTGATTAATAGTTCAGTGCGTTGGACTGCCGAAACTGCCTGGCAGTCACAGTTCCTACCGAGAATCTGTAGGGCCTGCAAGAAATCGTCCAGAGTCTCCCCCGGGAGTTGCCGTCTCGTGGCCAGGAGGTGCCTGGCGTACACTTGATTCACTGACTTAATGTAATGTCCCTTTAGGAGCGTCATCACTTCTGTTTAGGTGGGCGCATCCCGGATGAGGGGAAAAATTTCAGGGCTCACCCGTGAGTAGAGGACTTGGAACTTCTGTGGGTCCAAGAGTTCTTCAGTCGATGCTCTGAGGTAGCCTTCGAAGCAGGCTAGCCAGTGGTCGAAGGTGGACGTGGCATTGGCTGCGTGAGGGCTCAGCTCCAGGCGATCAGGCTTGATTAAGATGTTCATCTTTTAAAACCTTGTCCAATAAATTGATGTACCGTCAATTACCACGAGACGAGAATGGTGAAACAATCGAGGCTTTATTGCACAAGATGTTGTGCCTCCTGCAGCTGGAACCAGAATGGGAGCAGCGCAGGAGAGCTTACACTTTTATACGCCGCCTGCTGGGAGGAGCCAGCAGGCAGGGATTTACCGTAGTACCTTTAATACACAGGCAGTGCTGTAATACATACAATATATCACTAGTGGTGTTTACCACAATGTTTATCTCAGTCTCACTTTTATCCCCATTTCCCCCTCCACTAGCCTGCTGTCTGGTTCCCACTCCACTGCCACACTAGTTTAAACCCTCCCGAACAGCACAAGCAAACCTCCCGTCCAGGATATTGGTGCCCTCCAGTTCAGGTGCAAACTGTCCTACTTGTACAGGTCCCATCTTTCCCAGAAGACATCCCAGTGGTCCAAATATCAAAAGTCCTTCCTCCTACACCAGCTCTTTAGCCACGTGGTCAACTATACTATCTATCTCCCTGTACCAAGCCTCACTAGCATGTGGCAGGAGGAGCAATCTTGAAATTACTACCCTAGAGATCCTGCTTTTTAAGCTCCCCTACCTAACTCCCTGAATTGTCTTTGCAGGACCTATTCCCTCTTCCTGCCTATCTCATTAGCACCAATGGAGGCAATGACATCTGTCTGTTTACCCTCCTGTTTAATGATGCCCTGTAGCCATTTACAGATATCCAGGACCCTGAGACCAGTTCTTCGGCTACTCACAGTACATTCAAGGTGACTGAGTTGCCTTCTCCCAGAATCCTCTTCTGCCGCCTCTACTGGATGATCCTCACTGGCTGATGTGAAACAGACTGAGAAGGTGGTCGCACAGTCAATGGGTGATGTGGTGCAGTTCCAGACAGAGTTGCTTCACTCCCTGTGCTCCATGGCGAGACAGACCCTGGTCGAGACCAGAGCGGGCCTCCAGGACTGGCAGTGGCAGGTGGTGGGGCAGCCTAAGCAGATAGCTCCGCTCGCACCCCCATCCGATGGGGTAGTCCGGGGGCCATCGGGCACCCCGAGGGAGGAGGAGGTGATGGGGCCTTTGCGGGTGACTCCCGCAGGGGAGGTGCCGGAACACTGTAGCACCTCGGACTCCCCCCCTCCCCCCACCCCACTCCTGTCCCTGGCACATCTGGTCAGGGTGGCACCACGCCACTGGGACACTCGAGCCCATCCAGGCCCCGGTCGCTCCAGAAGGCAGCTACCAACGGGGATCCAGGTTGCATGGTTAGAATCACAACTGGCCACTTCCACTCCTGATGTACAATCTGGGGATCCACCGAGATGTAGTGTTAGGGCCTGTAAGGCCCGAAAGTTAGACACAAGTTAAATTGGCACGGGTGCAGGACACAGCTTAGTCATAGGGCCTAGGGCACAAATCTGTATATATGCTGTCACATTAAACACCTGTTCACACTGCTAAAACCTGTCTCGGTGCTCTGTCAGAGTGGTGTGACGGATGGGCTGGTCTGGGCTGGCCAAAGAAGGAGTGCGGTTGGGAGGGGGAGGGGTGGGGGGATGAGTGGATGCTGTGGGTGGCCTGGGCTCCCTACCCCCACACCTCCCACCACCGGCCCCTGACTATCCCCACCACTGCCACCCCAGGGCTCCAATGGGACTGTGTGATGGAACGGCCAGCTCGCATGCAGGGATCACCCAGGTGGACAGAGGAAAGTGCTACCGTGGACAGGAGTCAGACCTTGTCAAACTATGCTATCACAGAGGGTGTTGCAGGTGGGGGTGGCCGGGAGTGTGGGTGTGGGGGGTGGGGGGGGCGGTGGGTGGGGAAGGGAATGTTTGGGGGTGGGATGCGGTCCATTCCCCTGGCCAGTCTCGCCCCCCCCCCCCCCCCAAATTCAGTGAATCCGGAGGCGATCAGAGCGTTACGTGCATGTTGGCCCAGGTTCACACATCGTGCGGCTTCCCGTGCCTGCCTGGGTCCCATGTCCTGCCCATCCTCCCTCTGCCCCGCATCCTGCTCGTCGGATGAGGCCTGGTGTTTATGTTCCTCCTCCAGCAATTCCCCCCTCTACTGCATGATGTTGTGGAGGATGCAGCCAGCTGCCGGCTGCGAGCAACCCTCTCAGCATCATACTGGAGGGCCCCTCCAGAGCGGTCCAGGCACCTCAACTGCATCTCCTAGACGCTGCATGGGCGTCATGTAGTGCATCTTGGCGTCGGTCTGTGGCTTCCGGATAGGCGTTCTTCAGCCACAACTTCAGTGGACAACCCTTGTCACCAAGGGAGCCAACCCCCCAGCCAAGGGGGGTCGGCATCTCGAACATATCAGGAATCATCAAGAGTACGCCACATGCCGGATCCACACTCTCCTTACGTTGGCTGAGGCCCGCCCCTCGATGCTCCGTCCCCGACAAGCCGAGTTCTCGATGGAGTGGTTTGCGTGTGGTCTCATCCGGCGGGAACTCAGCGTGGTGGCTGCGGACTCAGCCCAACGCCGCCACAGTTGGGGGAGGGCAGATCCACGGGCAGGCGGGAAAGTGTCATGCACACTGCCTGGGTATCAGGCACAGACGTGCATGACACGCACCTGATGGCCACTACTACTGGACTTGTGGAGTACGTGGCCGGTGAGAACGTCAGAGATGCTATTACCAGTGCCTCCAAACTCATGCCTTTACATACGCCGCCTCCACCCGCTCCCATACCGACCCCTCCCCCACTACCCACTTCCTGACCATCGCTATATTCACCGCCCAATAATAATTTATAAAATTCGGACGAGCCCTCCCCCCACGCCCCCGCTCCAGCAGCACCTTCTTCACCCGCGGGGTTTCACCCAACTAAACAAATCCCGAGATCAACACATTTACTTTTTTAAAGAATGTCTCGGGGATACAAATTGGAAGGCTCTGCAAGGCAAACAAAAACCTCGGGACAACAGTCAGTTTCACTGTCTGAACCCGTCCCGCCAATGACAGTGGGAGTGCATTCCACCTCCGAAAGTACCCCCCCATCTGTTCCACCATCCGGCCCAAATTCAGTTTCTGCAGCTGCTCCCACTCCCGTGCCACCTGGATACCCAAGTACCGAAACCACCACCACCACCATGAATGGCATCTCTCCAATCTCTTCTCCTGTCCCCTCGCCTGAATCACAAAGACCTCACTGTTGGCCATATTCAATTTATACCCCGAAAACCGACCAGATTTCTCTAATATCCCCATAACCCCTCCAATCCCCCCCAGCGGGTCTGAAATATATGGAAGTAAATCATCCGCATACAGTGCGACCCTGTGCTCCACCCTCCCTGTACTATCCCTCGCCAGACCCCCGACATTCTCAGTGCCATTGCCAACGGCTCTATAGCTAGGGCAAACAACGGCGAGGAAAGTGGGCACCCCTGCCTCGTCCCCCGGTGCAGCCTAAAATAGTCTGAACTCACCTGATTCGTCCGCACACTCGCCACCGGTGCCTGATATAACAGCCGGACCCAGTCCACAAATCCCTGCCCAAACCCAAACCTCCCCAGGACCTCCCATAGGTATTCCCACTCCACTCGAGCAAAGGCCTTCTCTGCGTCCATGGCAACCACTATCTCTCGCCCTTATGGAGGCATCATGATCACATTAAGTAACTTCTTGATGTTGGCCGCCAGATGCTTCCCCTTCACGACTCAAACAGCTTGCTATCGAAGCCCCTAAACACCACATTCACCCCCCGCCGGGTCCAAGACCGTCCTCCCTCCTGTGTCCTTCACTTTCCCAATCTCCCTCGCCGCCTCCTGCTTCTTTAACTGGTGCACTAGCATCCTGCCCGCCTTCTCCCCATACTCATATACCGCCCCTCTCACCCTTCTCAACTGCCCCACTGCCTTACCTGTAGATAATAGCCCAAACTCCATCTGCAGCCTCTGCCTCCGGGGCATCCGCATATCTCCTGCATTTCGTCCACTAGCCTTTCTATCTCCACCTGCTCTGCATTCTCCCTATGTGCCCGAATCAAAATAAACTCCCCCCTGGCCACTGCCTTTAGTGCCTCCCACACCATTCCTGCCGAGACCACCCCCATATCATTAATCTCCACATATCCCCAGATGGCCTTCCTCCCCCACTCACAGACCTCTTCCTCTGCCAACAGTCCCATGTCCAGCCTCCATTGCGGTGCTGGGCCCCCTTTGCTCACCCGTAGGCCCACCCAGTGTGTGACATGGTCCGGCACCACTATTGCATCAAGTCTATTCAGGAATACACCTTGTGCACATGGGAGAAGATTGAAAATTCTTTCGTCCGCGGTCTCCCAAATCTCCACCGGTCCACCCCCACCCCCATGTGCTGAATGAACCCCCGTAGCTCCTTTGCTGTTGCCGACACCCTTCCTGACATCGAGCTCGACCGGTCCAGTCTCGGACCTAGAACCATATTAAAGTCCTCCCCCTATAATTAACCAACGGGAGTCCAGGTCGGGGATCCTCCCCAGCACCCACGTCATAAATTCAAAATTATCCTAGTTCGGGGCGTAAATGTTCACTCGTTCCACTGGTATCCCCTCCAGTTTCCCACTCACCATAACATACCTCCCCCCCAGAGTCCGCCACTATACTTCCCACTTCAAACGCCACCCGCTTATTGATCGAAATCACCACCCCCTTCAATCCCGAGTGAAATACTTGCTCTAACCATCCCTTCCTCAGTTTAGTCTGGTGAGTCCCCTGTAGCATGGCCAAATCCGCTTACAATCTTTTTAAATGTGAGAACACACGGGCCCTCTTGACCGGACCATTCAACTATTGCACGTTCCATGTGATCATCCTCGTCGGGGGGAACCCTAGCCCCCTCCCTGCCGATCAACCATAGCCTCTCTTGAGCCAGCCTCCAGCCTGCATCCCACACCTCCCAAGGCCTGCCCTCGGGCACCTGCCGTCATCGATCCTCCTCCTATTACCTTTTAGAAGCCCTTCCCCTGTCAACAATATGCCCCCCACCCCCCCCGCCAAGTCTCCCAAACAACAACCCCTACCGTCTCTGCTGATCCCGCATCAGCCCCATCTCCGCTGCCATCGAGGCAAGCTGCTCCTCGTCTTCCCCTGCCACCTCCTCCATCTTCGGGATCGCTTGACCCTGGGCCTCCAGCCTCATCTCCACGTGGTCGATCTCCGCCTTAATCGAGTCCACCTCCCTGGCCAGGTCCTCCAGATTCTCCTTATGTTGCTGGGTGAACTTCCCATTCAGAAAGCCCACCAGCTGCTCTGTTGACCACTGACCGGAAGGGTTTCTCCCTGACCCTACACCATCTCCACGTGTGTCGCAGGCACCGCACCAGCTTTTGCACTCTGTTCCCCTCTTTTGCGACCGCTTCTGGCCCTCAGCTCCATGCACCAATGGGTCACTCTCTTCTGCCAGCATTCCTGCACTTTTGTTCCTCCTCACACCCACCTATTAACCGGGGAAAAGATCTGAAACAAACGCCACCAAATGTGCGACCACTCACGCCATGGCCGCCACCCTGGCATCATTTAAGGGTACATTATTGATCCAACATAGCCAAAGGTGAAGCCCCAATGAAAGGCCACATGGATGAGCCTATAATATCTTGACCCCTAGCTCCTCTGGCTACAGCTGAGGTAACACGTAACACATACTGACTAGGCTTACACACAACAACCACTTGAATGAGGTACTAAAGAGAGACTTGTGCCTCTGTATGTTAATCTCAAATCAGCAGAGGTGGGGGCGAGAATGAGAAAACAAAGGGTGAAAACAATTAATGAGATGGAATTCAATTAGAAGGGGTCGCTGTCACCAGTTTGGGAGCATGTTGTTAATCTGGAAATTTCCCTTCTGCCCCAGGCAATCTCATTTTCATTCCAAACACAAACTTCGAACAACCAGGCAAAAAGTAAAAGCAGGTGTTGATCCAAGTAACATCCCATGGGAATTCAGCTCTTTACATGTAAAATCAAACATGTTCCTCACACTTGGAATGTTATTACTCCAACTTTAAATCCATTGAATTCTCAGGCCTCCCTCTGGCAGTCTTGAGACGGGGGCAGTGGGGAGCGGCAAAGACTTACTCCACCCTGTTCCTGCTGCTGTTCTGCAGCGATGTCTCAACCCAAGACTGCTGTTGGGCAGTCAAAATACTGCCCCCCCCCTCTCCTGAATCAGGCACTAAGGAGGCTGAAAGGCTTACTCCTGTTCTAAGGTTGTCTGACAATATACAGAGGTATCCAATTGCCATATTTGGAAATAAACAAGGCAGAGTGTGTGCCTTTCCCATTCAGACCACTATCAAACCATTATCAATCACGGAGCAAAGCGGTGACAATTAGCTGCCATTTTGGAGCGTCGCTGAACTTAGCCTTCTTGAAATGAAATGAAATGAAAATCGCTTATTGTCACAAGTAGGCTTCAAATCAAGTTACTGTGAAAAGTCCCTAGTCGCCACATTCCGGCGCATGTTCGGAGAGGCTGGTACGGGAATTAAACCATGCTGCTGGCCTGCCTTGGTCTGCTTTCAAAGCCAGCGATTTAGCCCTGTGCTAAACCAGCCCCTTCTTATTAAGATTGCTGAGCATGCACACAATATGGAAAAGCAGTCCAAATAGATATGGAGTCTTTTCATAGAATTTATAGTGCAGAAGGGGTCCATTCGGTCCTTCGAGTCTGCACCAGCCCTTACAAAGAGCACCCCACGTATCCACACTATCACCGTAACCCAGTAACCCCCACTTAACATTTTTTGGACACTAATGGCAATTTAGCATGGCAAATCCACCTAACCTGCATATCTTTGGACTGTGGGAGGAAACCAGAGCACCCTGAGGAAACCCACGCAGACATGTAACGGAAATGTAAACTCTACACAGACAGTCATCCAAGGCCGGAATTGAACACAGGTCCCTGGAGCTGTGAGGCAGTGGTGCTAACCACTGTGCCACCATTCTGCCCCTGAGAGCACTGAAGGCAGTGGTTCAGGGGTAGATTATCTCGTTCAAGGTGCATGAAGAAAGGAAAATGAGAGAGGAGTACAAAGGTTTATTGGGCGAGATAGTAGAGGTGGACAGGGACTATTCGAGGGCTCCCACCGGGGATGGATTGTTGAAAAGGAAAAAGCTCCAGGGACAGTTCGATAAATTGACGACGGGGAGGGCGGTGGGGCAGCTGCCCATGGCGAGGGGGATGCAGTATGAGTATGGAGAGAAGGCAAGCAGTGTGTTGGCACATCAGCCAGCATAGAGGAGCTGTGGGAGAGGGCAGAGCTCCCGAAGGGAAGTAAAGTTAGGTATCTACAAGTAAGGGACTTTGCACGGAGGGTGCGGAGTTTCCCAGGATGCCGACGTATGCCCTATTGGAACTGTTGGTCCTTCTGTTGGGGAAGGAGAGGGGAGGATTGGGGACGTCTTTGGGTGGCTAGGAGAGTAGGCGTGTGTGCAGGTGTTGAGGATCAAGAAGAAGTGGGAGGAGGAGTTGGGAGGGGAGGTAGGTTGGGGAGTGTGGAGGGAGGCATTGCACAGAGTGAACTCGACCTCCTCGTATGCAAGGATGAGTTTGATACAGTTTAAGGTGGTACACAAGGTGCACGTGACTCGGGCGAGAATGAGTGAATTCTTCCAGGGACCGGCAAATGAGTGTGAGAAGTGTGGGTGGGGACAGCGAACCACACGTATATGTTCTGGGGCTGTGAGAAGCTGGAGAGATTCTGGGCATCAGTGTCCGGGACACTAACAAGGATTGTGGGGGAAGAGATCGGACCAAACCCAATGGTGACGATCTTCGGAATATCGGAGAAGCTGCAGCTGCAGGAGGGGAGGAAGGCCGACGTCGTGACCTTCGCCTCTCTGATTGCCTGGTGGAGAATTGTACTGGAATGACAATCGGCAATGCCGCTGGGGGTGGCTGCTTGGTTAGCGGGCCTGTATGACTTCCTCCGGTTGGAGAAAATCAAGTATGAAGTGAGGGGCTCAGCAGAGGCCTTTGAGACACGGTGGGGACTGTTTGTGGCCATGTCGAGGAGCTGTTCGAAGTGGCGAGGAGGGGGTGCAGGGTGAAATGAGGAAAAAACCTGTACAGACTGTAAAACTGTGAGTTGGAGAGCATGTTCCCCGGGTTATTTATGTTTTGTAACTGTTTGAACAAGTCTGGAATAAAATATATTTAAAAAGAAATGCTGCCCCTGAGAGCATTGGAGAATGTGATCAACATTTTAAATAGATCCAGAACACCTTTGTTGAAACCCAGCGGTTTATGGCTTGCATTGCTATGGGCCAGGACTTAGTGGTCTGAAGTCAGGGTCAGCAAGGTAGTGAAGCACTAATCTTCACAGTAAATATCTTTCAAAAATGCATTTAAGTTTTTAAAAAATTAAAGCATTCGAGTAATACTGAATACTGTATTAGATGGTGATCTTACAGAGGGGAAGTCACTCTCAAGATTACGATGGCCAATTAGAGCACCATCTACTGGTATTACAGGGAAATGTAAATGGTCGGTGCAACAGGTTGAATGCAGACGTTTTATAATTGGAATTCAATGGAGGGCATGATATTTGTGAGAATATTATATAATTTATGTAAGGAAACCTTCACTTTATTTATAAGAGAGACAGGAAGAAGAAATACTCTGAATGCACAGAAACCTCAACACGGAGCCATGCCATAGATGGAATATTCTCATCCTTTTTCACAAACCTCTCCATGGCTTTGCTTGTCCCTATCTCTATAATCTCCTCCAACCCCATAACCTCCCACGGTATCGGTGCTCCTCATATCTGACTTCATGTGAATTCCTGGTTTTAATCGCTCCACCATTGGTGGCTGTGCCTTAAGTAACCGATCCCTGGAAATCCCTCCTTCTCCGTCTCTGCCTCTGTACCTCCTCTAAGACACTCCCTAAAATCTGTCTCTTTTGATGTGTTGGGTAGGCTGGGTTGAGGTGAACTGCACTTGATGCAGTGCAGCGAGAGACAGGCCTCCAACACTTGATAAGATACAACACGATTTTATTTAACATCTAAACTATTATACATGTTCAACTGTGGGTTGACACTATGCTGACTTGACTGGAGACCTGATAATAGCCTAACCTGACTTACTAGCTACCACATGGTGTTTGCACTGGCCAGCTCACTAACTCTGACTGTCTCAGAGGTTGGGTCCCGAGAGAACGGGAAACCTGGTGCCCTCTGGCTTTATAGTGGCTGTGTCCTGTCTGGTGATTGGCTGCTCTGTTCTGTGTGCTTACTGGTCATCCTGTGTGTCAATCACTGCCTGTCTGCACTCTATTATATACATAGATGTATATTGTGACATCTCCCCCCCTTTGTTTTTGTTTCATATTGTGTGTGTTGAGATAATAAATATTAAAGTGCATGTGCGTGTGGATGTGTATATGTGCGTGACTATATACAGAATGTGCTAAAATAGACTTATGTACACAGGAAGGTGTCGCTAGTGCAGATATAGGCCAGATGAAACGGTAAAAAACAATATTTACAGAGGTCAAAACGATAAGGTAACACAGTTGTGCAAAAGTTCAGTCTATAAGTTTAGTCTCTGCGGCGGGCGACGAATTCTGGTTGACCACCTCAAGGGTGGATCAGGGGCTGCCTGCACTTGGATAGGCGGGACCACCGCCAATGCGGTTGTCGCAGAGGTCGGCAGGATTGCTGGTAGATCGGTGGCCTCGTGGTAGGGCACGTCCGGTGGAAGCATTGTGTGAGGCAGGACATCATGGTGGGTGGTGGGCATGGAACTCTGCGCAGCGCCCGTCTGTCGTAGGAAGGAGCCATCAGCTATGCAGACGAGGAACGATCTCGGGGCTACTTGCTTGACCACCACAGCTGTGGTGGACCAGCCGCCGTCAGGCAACTGCCCAAGAACACGATCAGTTGGGACCAGCTCGGGGAGATCCGTGGCATGAGCGTCGTATGCTGATTTCTGTTGGGCCCGAGACTGCTGCATCTTTTGTATGACCGTTAGGTGGTCAAGGTCTGGAACATGGATGGCTGGAACCGTAGTTCGCAGAGTGCGGTTCATAAGCATCTGCGCGGGAGAGAACCCAGTGGACAGCGGGGATGCTCTGTATGCCAGCAGCGCCAGGTTGAAGTTGGAGCCTGAGTCTGCAGCCTTGCAGATATGGACCATATCTTGATGATATGGACCCCTTTTTTGGCCTTCCCTTCTGACTGCGGGTAGTGGGGGCTGGAGGCTACGTGACGAAAGTTGTATAGGCGGGCAAAATCAGACCATTCCTGGCTGTAAAATCAGGGACTGTTGTCACTCATCACCATGAGTGGTATCCCATGCCTGACAAACGTTTCTTTGCAGGCTTTAATCACCGCCTTCGACGTGAGGTCGGACAGTTTCACCACTTCTGGGTAATTGGAGAAGTAGTCGACCAGGAGGACATAGTCACGCCCCTTGGCGTGGAAAAGGTCGACACCGACTTTGGACCATGGGGAGGTCACTATCTCATGTTGCTGCAGAGTTTCTTTGGGTTGAGCTGGCTGAAATTTCTGAAATGTGGGGCAGTTGAGGACCGTTTTGGCAACATCCTGGCTGATGCCCGTCCAATAGACTGCCTCTCGAGCTCTGCGTCGACATTTCTCGACACCCAGGTGACCCTCATGGAGTTGGCCGAGCACCATAGCTCGCATGCTCTGAGGAATTACGATTCTGTCGAACGTCAAGAGGATGCCGTCCACCACCGTCAGGTCGTGCTTGACATTGTAAAACTGGGGACACTGTCCCTTCTGCCAGCCATTCGTGAGGTGCTGCATCACACGCTGTAGCAGAGGATCCTTGGCCGTTTCCTCACAAATTTGGATGACCCTCTCATCAGTGGCCGGAAGGTTGGAGGCACACAATTGCACCTGCGCATCGATTTGGCAGACAAAGTCAGTTTGTTCACACGGTGTGGTAATAGACCTGGAAAGGACATCTGCAACAATGAGTTCTTTGCCTGGCGTGTAGACAAGTTCAAGGTCATAGCGGCGTAGCTTGAGAAGGATTTGTTTTAACCGAGGCGTCATGTCATTCAAATCCTTCTGGATTATGTGGACTAATGGCCTGTGGTCCGTTTCAACCTTGAATTTTGGGAGGCCATACACATAGTTGTGAAATTTGTCGATTCCCGTTAGGAGGCCCAGGCATTCCTTCTCGATCTGAGCGTACTGTTGCTCAGTGTGCGTCATGGCTCTGGAGGCATATGCAACTGGGGCCCATGAGGAGGAGTCATCCCGTTGGAGGAGCACCACCCCAAAATCATCCTGGCTCACGTCAGTGGATATTTTGGTCTCTTTAGTAGGGTTGAAGAACGCCAGACCGGGGCTGTAGTGAGTTTTGCCCTCAACTCACGCCATTCGTTTTCATGAGCGTGCAGCCACTGGAATTCCGTCGACTTTTTGACGAGATGGCGGAGGGCTGTGGTGTGTGCCGCCATGTTGAGAATGAACTTTCCGAGGAAGTTGACCATCTCTAGAAAGCGGAGGACCGCCTTCTTGTCCTCTGGGGTCTCCATGGCGTTGATCGCCGAGACCTTGTCAGCATCTGGCCGCACGCCTTGCTGCGAGATGTGGTCACCAAGCAATTTGATTGCTGATTGACCGAACGAGCACTTGGCTCTGTTGAGTCGGAGGCCATGCTCATGGATTCTGTGGAATACCTGCTTGAGGTGATCGATGTGTTCTTGAGGAGTTGTGGACCAGATTATGACATCGCCAACATACACGCGCACCCCCTCGATATCCTCCATCACCTGTTCCATGATGCGATGAAATACCTCTGAGGCAGAGATGATGCCAAAAGGCATCCGTTTGTAGCAGTAGCGACCGAATGGGGTATTGAATGTGCACAGCTTGTGACTGGATGCATCCAGCTGTATTTGCCAGAACCCCTTGGAGGCGTCCAGCTTCGTAAAGAGTTTGGCATGAGCCATCTCGCTGGTCAATTCTTCTCGTTTTGGTATCGGGTAATGTTCCCTAATGATGTTGCGGTTTAAATCCTTGGGGTCGATGCAGATTTGAAGCTCCCCTGACGGCTTCTTGATGCAGACCATGGAGCTGACCCAGTCCGTGGGTTCTGTGACCTTTGATATGATGCCCTGGTCCTGGAGGTCCTGTAACTGCTGCTTGAGGCGGTCCTTGAGGGTTGCCGGTTCCCGACGTGGTGCGTGGATCGCAGGGGTGGCGTTTGGTTTGAGCAGGATTTTGTATCGGTATGGGAGTGTGCCCATTCCGTCGAACACGCTGTGGTACTGCGTGATGTCATCAATTTCAGCCTGGAAGTTCTCATCAGGTGAGGCCATCGCCTGTGAGGATGACATGGTGTGGACTCGCTGAACCAAGTTCAGGAGTTTGCAGGCCCGAGCACCGAGCAGGGATGCTCTGTCAGGTCCATGATCTCAAATCGCAGTGTCGCTTTAAATAACTTATTGGAAACACCGAGTTGGCATGAGCCACTGGCAGCTATGGCATTGCCATTGTAGTCAAGGAGTTGGCAGACCGGTGGAAGAATGCTTGGTCTGACACGGATGGTGTCGAGATCGAAGTTGGAGATGAGGTTCGCCAATGCGCCGGTGTCCAGTTTGAACCGGATGCGAGCCTTGTTGACTGTGAGGACAGCACACCACTCGTCATCGGGATCCACACTGAGGATCGGGAGGTGCTTCGCTGTCTTGGAGAAAGGCAGTGCATACTTCGTAATGATGCCCACCCAGTATGGAGGTTTGAGGAATGCAGCATCAGGATCTGTTGGGCTGTCGGGGTCAGAGTCTGGCATGGCCAGCTGTATTGAACGGACGCTTCTGCGCCGCGGCTGAGATCGCTGGATGCTGGGCAGTGGAACAGATCTGCAAAGGGCTGCGTAGTGGCCAAGCTTGCCACACTGTAGGCACCGTCGTGATTTTGCTGGTCAATGCCGCTTTAAATGGGCGGAGCCACAATTCGGACACATCATGACGCCAACGTCAGCGCGCTCTGTGCGCCATCGCGCATGCGCAGTGCGGTTGAACGACGTACGCACCTGCGCAGTCTGGTCGTCGGTCTTGCCGTCCCCTCGGTCGTAGCGCGCATGCGCAGGGGCCCGGGAAAAGCGCGCGGAATGGCCACTCTCGTTGATACTTAGGCCCTGCATTTGTGCGATGGCCTGCACCCATTCCGCCTCGTGGGAGGTTAGCTTTGCCGTTTCTGCCACCCTGATGTGGGAGTATCGATTGTTAGCAAGTTCGTGGAGAACGCACGTTTCCATGGCGATGGTGAGGGTGAGCTGCTTGACTTTCAGGAGCTGCTGGCGAAGGGAATCGGAGTGGACCCCGAAAATGATCTGATCCTGGATCATGGAATTAGTGGTCGAGTCATAGTTACATGACTGCGCGAGGATGTGGAGATGGGTCAGAAAGGATTGAAAAGGTTCATCCTTACCCTGAAGCATCTGCTGGAAAACGTACCGTTCAAAGCTCTCATTCACCTCAATGTCGCAGTGGCTGTCGAACTTCAGTGGGACTGTTTTCAATTTTGTCTTGTCTTCGCCTTCAGCGAATGTAAGGGAGTTGTAAATGTGGATGGCGCGGTCCAGGCTGTGGAGAGGAATAGTGCGATCTTCCTGGCGTCTGATGCGGCCTCAAGGTCGGTGGCTTCTAGCTAGAGTTGGAACTTTTGGTTGAAGAGATTGCCGGCGATGCGGAGCTGCGGAGGAGGACGGATTTTTTCCATGTCACCGAATGGCTGTTTGCTGGTCAGCGCTGATTCACGCAAGGTAGGTCCGTCTGTTTGCTGGTCAACGCTGATTCACTCAAGGTAGATCCGTCAATTTTCAGCATCACTCACTGGTACCATGATGTGTTGGGTAGGCTGGGTCGATGTGGACTGCACTTGATGCAGTGTGGCAAGAGACAGACCTCCAACACTTGATAAAATGCAACACAATTTTGTTTAATATCTAAACTATTATACATGTTCAACTGTGGGTTGACACTATGCTGACTTGACTGGAGACCTGATACTAGCCTAACCAGACTTACTAGCTACCACATGGTGTTTGCACTGGCCAGCTCACTAACTCTGACTGTCTCAGAGGCTAAAATCCTGAGAGAGCGGGAAAACTGGTGCCCTCTGGCTTTATAGTGGTTGTGTCCTGTCTGGTGATTGGCTGCTCTGTTCTGTGTGCTTACTGGTCATCCTGTGTGTCAATCACTGCCTGTCTGCACTCCATTGTATACATAGATGTATATTATGACATCTTTGACCAGGCATTTGGTCATCCTTAGGTGCCTCGGTGTTTACATCATTTCAGAATGCTCCTGTAAAGTGGCTCAGGCTGTTTTATCATGTTAAAGGCGCTATATAAATATACGTTGGAATATTTTATGTAAGAAATCATTTCCAGATAGATAGATAATAATAATCTTTATTGTCACAAGTCGGCTTACGTTCAATGAAGATACTGTGAAAATCCCCTAGTCGTCACATTCCAGCGCCTGTTCGGGTACACAGAGAGCAAATTCAGAATGTCCAATTCACCTAACAAGTCTTTTGGGACTTGCGGGAGGAAACTGGAGCACCCGGAGGAAACTCATGCAGACACAGGGAGACTGTGCAGACTTCGCACAGTGACCCAAGCCGGGAATCAAACCTGGGACCCTGGCGTTGTGAAGCAGCAATGCTAACCACTGTGCTACGGTGCTGCGAGATAGATGGAAAGAGAGAGAGAGAGATAACTCTGAAACCTTGAGCTATTTCGATTTGATAATTTCACCACGTAAGTAGACTTGCATTAAAAACATTGGCAAACATGGCTTAAGTGATGTGGGATTGGCTAAAGGACAGTTATGAAAGGTTTGTTCAGAGTTACAGAGGGAGAGTGGTAATTGGGAGAGCAGAGCTTGAGTCAGACAAGCTGAAAGCAATGCATCAGCAGCCTTGTCGACCCTCTCAAGATGTAAAAGATCCCTGGGCACTACATGAGAAGAGGGGAGGATTCCTAGCCAGCATTTATCCCTCAATCTACATCATTAAAACCAGATTATCTGGTCATTTGTTTCGCTGCAGTTAGTGAGACCTTGCTGTTTGGAAATCAGCTGCTGGGTTTCCTACAGTACAACACTTCAAAAGAACCTTTAGTTGGCTGTAAAACACTTTCAGATGTCCCGAGCTCTTCAGGCGGCTGTGCAAAGTGCAAACTTCTTTTTCTTTAATTTGTTCATTCTAACGGTGGCTCTCATTCATTCTGCCCAGCACTCCTTTACTCACTCTAACAATAGCTTGCGTTTATGTAGCGTTTGAAATGTAGTAAAACTTCCCAAGGAGAATTAACAGACAAGCTGTCACACTGAACTATTTAAGATGGTTGTGGCAGAAAGCAATATCAAAGTGGTAAGTTTTAAAGTGCATTTCAAAGGGGCTTTTCACAGTAACTTCATTGAAGCCTACTTGTGACAATAAGCGATTATTATTAAGAGAGAGAGGCAGACAGATGGTCTAAGGTGGAAATTTCCGAGCTTGGCACCTGGATATGGCAGCTGCGTACATGGAAGTTAAAGGAGGGCCCAAAGAAATCTGAGATATCAAAGATGCCGCAAGAAGCCAGAATTAGAGATGTGCAGAGATCTCGGATGGTTATACGGCTGGAGGAGATTATAGTGATAGGTAGGAGTGAAGGTATTGGAGGAATTTGAACACAAGGATGAGAATTTTTAATTGAAGTGTGGCTAGACAAGAAACTGACGTAGGTTAGTGAGCACAGTGGTGACGTGGTGCTAGTCAGGATATGGACAGAGTTGGGTAGGCTTACGTCTATGCAAGGTGAGCATTGGAAAAGCACTTATATCTGGAGACAGCAGCTTTCTGTGTTCGGTGTGGTTCAGTTGGTCTTCATTTTTGCCTAAGTCCGCTCGCTGGAACTCCCCATTGTAGCGAGAGATCGGGACGCCATTTTTAAATGGCATCACGATCTCCAAGGCCCACAAAAAAAATCCCCTAACTCTTCCCCCCCCCCCCCCCCCACCCCACCTCCCAGCCCACCCCAGCCCAAATGCAACATGGGAGGGTCCCAGCCACCAGAACAGGTAAATCACACGTGCACAAAAATGCCAGCTTGGCACCTTGGTACTGCCAGGGTACCTAGTTGGTACCAGCAGTGCTAGGGCACCACCCTGCCTAAAGGGCATGCAACTGGGGGCCTCCGATCCCCTTGGAGACCCCAATGAGTGCCGTTCCATTTGGTCCCCGTTTTTGGGGACCTGTACCAAATGGCGCTCGCCCAAGGTCCCCAAAACAAAGGGATTGAATCCCAAAGCCTCAGGTACCTTGGGAATTTGCACATTAGAGTGAGGTTTACTGCCTCACTCAAATATGCAGATTTACCAAAACTGATCCCGCCCATTGTGGCTGGGATTCCCTTGCAACATCTCGCGAGATTGCGTTGAATCTCGTGAGACATTGCGAGCCGGGTGGATCCCGGGAGTGGGGTCTCTCGGCTTTCACTGGCCACGCTGTGCGAGCTGCTTTTCTAGCGCAGCGTGACCAGAAGATTGCATCCTGTATCTCTCTCTTATCCCCACACTCTCTCCCTGGAACATAGAACATACAGTGCAGAAGAAGGCCATTCGGCCCATCGAGTCTGCACCGACCTACTTAAGGCCTCACTTCCACCCTATCCCCGTAACCCAATAACCCATCCTTACCTTTTTTGGTCACTAAAGGCAATTGATCATGGCCAATCCACCTAACCTGCGCGTCTTTGGACTGTGGGAGGAAACCGGAGCACCCGGATGAAACCCACGCAGACACGGGGAGAACGTGCAGACTCCGCACAGACTGTGACCCAGCGGGGTATCGAACATGGGGCCCTGGCGCTGTGAAGCCACAGTGCTATCCACTTGTGCTACCGTGCTGCCCACAAAGTGGAGAATGTGGGCACACTCCCTCTTGCTTTCTCTAATCCCCACTCTCTAATCCCCGCATGCCTTTTAACCCCACACACTCTCTCTCTAATGCCCCACACTCTCTCTCTAACCCCCACACACGCCCTCTCTCTCTCTAATCTGCTCATTCTCTTTCTTTGTGTAATCACCACTCTTTTTCTAATACCTTTAATTCCCTTTAATTCTCACTCTCTCTCTAGTATCCACGCTTTTACTCTCTCTAATGCCCATACACTCTATCTCTAAAACTGCACTCTTTTGCTCTCTCTAATCCAATCGCTCTCACTGGTCTCCACATTCTCTCTTTCTGTTTAATCTCCACTTTAATTCCCACAATCTCCCTCTCATCCATACATACTTTCTCTCTCGAATAACCACTCTCTCTCTGATCCCCAGTCTCGCTCTCACTCTCTCTAATCCCCCTCTCTCTCTCACTCTCTCTAATCCCCCTCTCTCTCGCACTCTCTCTAATCCCCCTCTCTCGCACTCTCTCTGATCCCCAGTCTCTCTCACTCTCTCTAATCCTCAGTCTCTCTCACTCTCTCTAATCCCCCTCTCTTTCTCATCTCCACTCTCCCTGTCAAATCCCCACGCATTCTCTCTCTCTCAAAAACTCATTCTCTCTCTCTATAATCTCCACACTCACTCTCTCTCCAATCCACACACTTTCTCTCATTCTAATCCGCACACTCTTTCTTTTTGTCTAATCCTCACTCTCTCTAATCCCCACACTCTTTCTCTCTCTACTACCCACGCTTTCTCGCTCTCTAATCCACAAGTACACTCTTCGTCTCCCTAACCCATTCACTCTCTTGAATCCCCACACTCTCACTCTTTCTGTTTGAGCCTCATTTTTTCTCTTGCCCTGTCCAATCCCCATAAAATATCCCTCCGCACACACACTCTCTCTAATCCCCACCTTCTTTCTCTCTCTCTATAATCCTCACACACCGTCTCTCTAATCCCCTCTTTCGCTATCTCTAATTCCTTGTATCTGCCTCTCTCTAATCCCCATGTCTGTCTCGGTGTAATCCTCACTTCCTCTCTAATCCCCACAGTATCTCTAATACCTATACTCTCTCTCTCTCTCTCTAACACCCCCTCTCTTTCTCTCTAATCCCCAGACTCTCTAATCCATACACTCTCCCCCTAATACCGACACTCCCCCTCTTTCAGTTTAAGGCTCACTCTCACTCGCTCTTTCCATGTTCAATCCGCACAAAATGTCCCTCTCTCCAATCACCACACACACACTCTCTCTCTCTAATCTCCATTCTCTCTCTGCCTGCCTAATCCTCACACTCTGTCTCTCTCTAACCCCACACTCTCTCACTCTCTCTAATTCCCACACACATTGTCTCTCTGTCTAATCTCCACATGCT
Organism: Scyliorhinus torazame; assembly: GCF_047496885.1. NCBI lineage: Eukaryota > Metazoa > Chordata > Chondrichthyes > Carcharhiniformes > Scyliorhinidae > Scyliorhinus > Scyliorhinus torazame. The sequence goes on from NC_092717.1 coordinate 188,484,816, forward strand.
GTCTATCACACTCATTCTCTCTTGCTGATACACATATTCTCCCCTCTGTCTAATGCCCACTCTCTCATTAATACCCAAACTACCTCTCTCTCTGATCCCCACTCTCTCTTTCTCTACAATCCCCACACTCACTCTATCATCCACACTCCCTCTTGCTTTCTTTAATCCCCGCACTCCCTCTAACCACACACACTCTCTCTCCCTAATGCTCACACATTCCCTCATTCACTCTAATCCACACTCGCTCCCTCTCTCTAATCCCCACACACTCCCTCTCGCTCTTTAATCCGCACATTCTCTTTCTTTGTGTAGTCACCACTCTTTTTCTAATACCCACAATCTCTTTAATTCCCACTCTCTCCCTAGTGTCCACACTTTTACTCTCTCTAATACCCATCCTCTCTCTCTCTAAACCCCAGACACTCTCTTGCTCTCTCTAATCCAATCGCTCTCTCTGGTCTTCACATGCTTCCTTTCTGTTTAATCCTCACTCTCTCTCCCTGTTCAATTCATACAAAATGCCCCTTTCTCTGATATCTAGGCACTCTCTCTTCTCTCTCTAATTTCCATGTTTTTTTCTTTCTAATCCCCACACACCTTGGCCGGGATTCTTCGATATCGTGGCCATGTGTTGACGCCGGCGTCAAAACCGGCACGAGCGACACCAGAGTCAATGGGCCTCCAGGCCCAGTAATTCTCCTGTTCTTTGGGGGCTAGAACAGCGCCGGATTGTGTGCGCTGCTCTGGCGCCGAAAGCCGGCCCTGCACGGCCGGCGCATGCGCGCGACGGCCATCTCCGCGCCGGCGCATGCGCGTTGTTGCCGTCTCCGTGTCGGCCCCCACGCAACATGGCGGAGCCCTACAGGGGCCCGGCGCACAGGATCATAGCCCCCTCCCCACCCCCACGGAATGAGCACGCCTGGCCGATCGGTAGCCCCTGATCGCGGGCTAGCCATCGTGGAGGGACACCCCGGAGTCAGATCCACCACCCCCCGTCCCCCCACCAGGACGGCCCCCGCAGCCAGAACGACCGGGTGGGACCATATGTGAACCACGCTGGCGGGACTCGGCGGGCCAACGTGGAGAATCACCGCGGGGGCCGTGGCGACCACGCGGGTGGGATTGCCGCCGATTCTCCGGCGACCGGAGCATCGGAGGCCCGGCATCGGAGCGGCATGGCGGGATTCTCACGTTCCACCCACCCCCGGCGATTCTCCAACACGGCCTGGGCTCGGAGAATCCCGGCCCGTGTCTCGGTAATCTGTAAATACATTCTCTCTCTCTAATCCCTAAACTCCGTCTCTCTCTCTCTCTAATCCCCATGCACAATATCTCTGTGTAATCTCCTTTCTCTCTCTTATCCCCCTCTCTCTCTAATGCCCATACTCTCTCTCCAATACCCACGCACACTCTCTCTATAATCAAAGACACTCTCCCTCTCTCTCTAATCCCCCCACACACATTCTCTCTAATCTCTCAACTCCATCTCTCTCTCTAATCCTCCACACTCTCTCTATCTCATCCCCACTCTCTTGATCTCTGTGTAATCCCCATTCTCTCTTTGCCTGCCTAATCATCACACTAATCCACATACTCTCTCCCTCTCTCTAATTCCCGTACCCATTGTCTGTCTGTCTAATCTCCACACTTTCTCTACCAGTCTAATCTGCACACTCACTCTCTATCTCGCTAATCCATACATATGTCAAATCCACAAACTCTCACCCTCTGTCTAATACCCACCTCTCTCTCTGTTTAACACACAAACTACCTGCTCTCCCTCTAATCCCCATGCTCTCAACCTCTCTCTGATACACACACACTCTCTCTCTAATCCCCAATCTCTCTCCCTCTTTAATGCCGACAATCTCTTTCCCTCTAATCCCCACTCTTTCTCTATAATCCCCATCTCTCCCTCTCATCCACACTCTCTCTAATCCCCACTCGCTAATCCCACACTCTAATTCTCACTCTCTCTACAATGACCACACACGCTCTCTCTAATACAACTCTCTCTCGCTCTATTTCTCTCTCTAATCCCCATACACTCATCACTCTAATCCCCAATCTCGCTAGTCCCCAGATTCTGTCTCTCATCCACCCACTCTCTCACCAATCCCCGCATTCTCTCTCTTTTTGCCTCTCACTAATCCTCACTCTCCCTCTAATCCCCAGTCGCTCTCCCTCCCTCGCCAATCCCCAGATCATTTCTCTCTCCTAATCTCCAGTCCCTCTCCCTCTCTCTAATCCCCACATTCTTCTCTATTTATTTCCCAAACTCCAGGTCTCGCTCTAATCCCTAAACTCTCTCTAATATCCACACTCACTCTCTCTCTCCCTCTAATCCCCATACTCTCTCCCTCATCCACACATATTCTCTCTCTATAATCGCCACACTCTCCCTAATCCCCACATTGTATCTCTCTCCAGTCCCCACACACTCTCTCACTCATTCTCACCCACTGTCCAATCTATACAAAATCTCTCTATCTCTAATCTTCAGACACACACCTCTCTTTCTAATCCTGACTCTCTCTCCAATCCACACACTCTCTCCCTCTCTTTAATCCCCACGCTCTCTTTCTCTACTTAATCCCCACACTCTTGGTCTCTCTGTATAATCACCATTTTCCCTCTGTCTATTTAATCCTCACTCTGCCTCTCTCTAAACACCATAGTCACTCTCGCTGTCTATCATAGAATTTACAGAGCAGAAGGAGGCCATTCAGCCCATCGAGTCTGCACCGGTTCTTGGAAAGAGCACCCTACCCAAGGTCAACACCGCCACCCTATCCCCATAACCCAATAACCCCACCCAACACCAAGGGCAATTTTGGACACTAAGGGCAATTTATCATGGCCAATCCACCTAACCCGCACATCTTTGGACTGTGGGAGGAAACCGGAGCACCCGGAGGAAACCCACGCACACACGGGGAGGATGTGCAGACTCCGCACAGACAGTGACCCAAGCCAGAATCGAACCTGGGACCCTGGAGCTGTGAAGCAATTGTGCTATCCACAAGGCTACCGTGCTGCCCCCTAAACCCACAATTTCTCTACCAGTCTAATCTGCACTCTCACTCCCTCCCGCTAAACCTCACACTCCCGTTCTCTCTAATCACCTCACTCTAACCCCAGCCATCACTTTCTCAACCCCACACTCTTTCTCTCTGTCAAATCCAAAGACTCTGGATCCCTCACTCTAATACCCACACTGTCCCTCTTTCTAATAACAAAACTCTATCTCTGTCTAATCTCTCCCTCCCGCTAATCCCCACATACACTCTCTCGTTCTCTCTAATTCCCAAACTCTCGCTCTCTCTACCCCAAACTCACTGTCATTCTGTCTAAACCCAACATTCTCTCTCTCTCTCCATCCCTACATACTCTCATAGAATCATAGAATTTACAGTGCACAAGGAGGCCATTTGGCCCATTGTTCTGCACCGGTCCTTGGAAAGAGCACCCTACTTAAGCCCATGCCTCTACCCTATCCCCGTAACCCCATCTAACTTGGACAACAAGAGTCAATTTATCGTGGCCAATCCATCTAACCCGCACATCTTTGGACTGTGGGAGGAAACCCGGAGCACCCGGAGGAAACCCATGCACACAAGGGGAGAAAGTGCAAACTCCACACAGACAATCACCCGAGGCCGGAATTGAACCCGGGACCCTGGAGCTGTGAGGCAGCAGTGCTAACCACTGTACCACCATGCTGCTCTCTAATCTCTCTCTCTAATCCTCACTCACTCTCTGTCTAAATCTCACACTCTCTTGCTGACCAATGGCGACAAAATGTCCCTGTCTCTAATCCCTCCACATACTGTCTCTCTAATTCTCTCTCTCTAAACCCACTCTCGCTCTCTCTAATCCCCTCTCTCTCTAATCCTCTCTCTCTCTAAACCCACTCTCGCTCTCTCTCTAATCCCCCCTCTCTCTCTTATCCCCTCTCCCTCTCTCTAATCCTCTCTCTCTAAACCCACTCTCGCTCTCTCTAATCCCCCCTCTCTCTCTCTAATCCCCACACACTCTCTCTCTTTCTGTCCAAACTCCCCACTCTCTCTCTCTCTCTCGCTGTCCAATTCCCACAAAATCTCCCTTTCCCTAATTCCCACACACATTCTCCTTCTCTCTAATCCCCACACTCATTCTCTCTAATCCCCATTGTTGTTCTCTCTCTCATCCCCACACTCTAATACTCACATTCTCTCTCTTATTCTCTAATGCCCACATCATCTCTTTATTTCTAATCCCTACTCTCTGTGTCAAATCCACACTGTCTTTCTTTAATCCCGACAATCTCTCTCTCGAAACCCTACACCCTATTTGTTTGATCACCGCACTCTCTCGCGCTCTTTAATACCCATACTCCCTCTGTCTAATACCCACACCCTCTCCCTCTGTCTCATACCCACACCCTCTCTCTCTCTCTTTCATTGATCCTAACTCTCTCCTTCTAATAACCACTTTCTCCCCCTCTATATCTATCTAATCACCACAATCTTGCTCTCTCTAATCCCCACACTATCTCTCTCTCTGTGTCTGATTGTCACACTCTGTCTGATCTCCAGTCTTTCTCTCTAATCACCAATCTCTCTCTCCAAAACCACACTCTCTCTTTCTAATCTCCACACATTCTCTCTCTCTAATCCCACAACCACACTCTCTAATCCCCACAATCTCTCTCTTTAATCTTCAAACTCTCTCTAATCGCCACTCTCTCTCTCTATCTAACTCTGACACTTTTGTTCTTTCTGATCCTCTGACTCGCTCTCTCTCGAATATCCCTACTCCCTCTCTCTAATCCAGACATTCTCTTTATTCCCCACTCTAATTCACCCTCATACACACTGGGCGGGATTCTCCACTCCCGCGCCGAAGTGCCCACGCCGTCGTGAACGCCGCTCTATGGGGCCCCCCCCCCCGGCGATTCTCGGCCCAGGACGGGCCGAGCGGCCACGCAAAAAAAGCCGACTCCCGCCGGTGCCGTTCACACCTGCTCTTACCCGGCTGGACCTCGGTGTGAATGCATCCGGGGGTGGCCTGGTGGGAAGGAAGGGGGGTCCGACCCGGGGAGTGGGGGGGGGGGGCTCCGCTGTGGCCTGGCCCGGCCCGTGATTGGGGCTTACCCCAGACTCTCTCTCTAATCACCACACTCTCGCCATCTCTAGTCCCCACTGTGGTAGCGTGCCCCTTTAAATGGGCACATTGTCAGAAGGTCATGTGACCCAGAGGGCCAATTGAGCTGGAGCTTGCAAAGTCTGAGGCTGAGCGCAGGTTTTACTGTTAGTTAGCAGATTGGATTTGTGGAGTGTGGTCGGTCGCCTTTATCTCACTCTCTGTAAATAGTTATTTGCCTTAATAAACCATTTATTCATTAATCGATTTGGTATTCGCCAGTCTTTCACGATAGTACATTTGACAAAGAGGATTAACCAGAGTGCTTTCTATTGCTACAGAAATTAGGAGAGCAGCCCTCGTGTGGAAGCCTTTCCTCTGAAGAAAACTTGTTCAGCAGGCTTTGAGTGGCAAAATGCCCTTTTTTGGGAAGCTTGAGCCATTTGATCCTAACATGGAGCAGTTGGTACTGTATGTCGAATGCCTGCACTATTTCTTCAGGCCAATGAAATTCGGGGGGAAGAGAAGCAGTGGGTAATCCTTTTAACAGCCTGTGGGGCTCCTACCTATGATCATCCGACTTCTCCAGATGCCTCTGACTCCAAAACCTTTGAGGAGCTTGTGGAATTAGTCGAGGGACATTATCACCCAAAGCCCTCGGTGATAATACAATGGTGCAAATTTACTTTGAGGGCAAGGAGACAATAGCAGCTTTTGCGGCATGCCAGAAACAAATGATTGAGCATTGCAAGTTCGGGACTACACTAAACGACATGTTGAGAGACAGGCTAGTCTGTGGTGTTAACAACATAGCAGAGGATGTGATTACCTTAAAGAAGGCAACAGAGGTTGTCTAGGATATGGAAAGTGCTGAAAAGGGGGCAATAGGACTGCAGAGAGTGCAAGCAGGCGCGGTTCACCAGGTTTGGCGGGAAGTTGCTGGCAGTCTTTGTGCCAGGGATGAAGGCGCAGAAAGTAAATGAGCAAAGAGGCTGAACAAAAGAGAATGTAGCGATGTTGGGAATTTGGTCCACAGACCAGGAGCTATGAAGAATGTTACCAGTGTGAAGATCACCCCCAAGAGAGATGTCAATTAAGGGAAACTATGTGTTATGCCTGCAGTAGGAGGGGGCACATTAGGAGGATGTGCAAGGCTAGGCAGAGCCTACAGGGGGCCAACAAAATGAAACTCTGACTCTACAGTGTTGGGAATAACCCTGAAAACGGATCTGAAGTATACAGTTTAAACAACATTAAAGGTGGGCAAGGCGGCCCCAATTACAGTTGTGCTAATGGAAGATGGTCAGTTGTTGAGAATGGAGGTGGACATGGGTGCCTCAATACAGTTGTAGGTGAGCAAATATATTGTTATCTACAAGGTGGGATCCAGCCCCTGAAGTTAACAAGCATGACAGCCAAGCTAGCCATGTATACTGGGGAATATTTAAGGATCCTGGGAACAGCCACAAGGCCCGTGAGCTACCTGCCCCAGTGAGCTCAACTGCCTGTAATAGCAGTGGGGGAGGGCCTAGGGCCAAGTCTAATGGGCCATGATTGACTTCTCCAAATTAGATTAAATTGGCTAGAAATATTCAAAATTAACGAAGGAGATTTTCACGTCTTAAAAAAATACCAGGAGGTTTTCCAAGATGAGTTAGGCAAGATATAGGGACTAAAAGCAAAGATTTATGTGGACCTTGAGGAGCACCTAGTAAATCTTGCGGAAGTTTTAAAAAGATTGAAGAAGACCAGAGTAAGGCTGAAAAGGGAAATATGTACGTTCCAGGCTCCTGAAGTGCCGTACTGAGGATTTAGGGTAGACGCCAAACAGCTGCATCCGATGAGGAAAAGATAAAAGCAATTGAGGAAGCACAAGCCCCAAAAATAAGTCAGAAATGAAATCTTTTTAGGAACAGTGAATTATTACGCCAGATTTATTGTCAATCTTTCTACAATGTTGGAACCCCTACACACACTGCTCAAGAAACACCAGAGGTGGTATTGGAGAGAGAATCAGAAAGAAGCCTTTGAACAGGTCAAACTATCTTTGCAGTCATCAAGCCTCTTAGTTCATCTTGACCCCTCAAAAGAGATAGTTCTGTCCTGCAATGCATCTCCTTACAGAATTGGAGTGGTTTTAGTGCACAAGGTGGAAGATGGTGCAGAAAGGCCTATTGCTTATGCCTCGAGGTCTCTGACAAGCTTACTCGCAAATCAAAAAAGAGGGGACCAGCTGTAATCTTTGGAGTGAAAAAGTTCCACCAATACGTCTATGTACAACATTCCATAGTAGTTACTGACCTCTAACCTGGTCGGGCTTATTGAGGGAGGATAAGACCATTCCCCTCTTAGCTTCAGCATGGGTCCAACACTGGGCTCTATTGTTGGCATCTTATGAGTATCTGTTTCAACATAGCGAAGCACACACATTTCAAACACGGATGCTTTAAGCCACCTTCCCCAACCCAAAAGTATACCACCTCTGCCAGTATGGGTGGCCCGGTAGCACAAGTGGATAGCACTGTGGCTTCACAGCGCAGGGTCCCAGGTTCGATTCCCCGCTGGGTAGCTGTCTGTACAGAGTCTGCACGTTCTCCCCGTGTCTGCGTGGGTTTCCTCCGGGTGCTCCGGTTTCCTCCCACAGTCCAAAGACATGCAGGTTAGGTGGATTGGCCATGATAAATTGCCCTTAGTGACCAAAAAGGTTAGGAGGAGTTATTGGGTTAGGGGATAGGATGGAAGTGAGGACTTAAGTGGGTCGGTGCAGACTCGATGGGCCGAGTGGCTTCCTTCTGCACTGTATGTTCTATGTTCTATGTACCAGAGCAAATTGTTCTTCCTTTAAAATTTCTTGTTAAGTTGCTAGTATCGATGTTTCAAGTCATTTTTGGACCTCAAAAGACCCCATATTATCACGCGTCAAACACATGGGATGCGATTTAACCACCATGTTGTGCCCGGCGCGGATCGGGCGCACTGGGTGAATAGCGGGAAAGGCCAAATGTGCCCAAAATGACACTTTGATATTTTTCAGCGAAATTGCGCCCATGGGCTTCCACGGCTGACATCACGATAACAGTTACAACTCTTTGAGATAAGAAACCACAAGTTAAGTTGTGAAGACGGCGTATTATTATGGGGAGCAAGGGTGTTCATTCCCACTCCCACTAGACAGCTATTATTGCAAGAACTACACTGTGCCCATCCTGGAATGACAAAGATGAAAATGCTGGCTATGTGTGGTGGAGCGGGAGGGATGTAAATGTAAATGTTGCCACGGTCCCAGAGGACCATAGAATGCTTTCCCCTTTGAGAAAGAGCTGACTGGTGGCGATTTAACCTGAAGGTCACTACTCCTCAGTAGTGCAAGGTTGAGAGGTGGGACCTTCATGAATAGCCTCAGCCGGTACGGAAATTGAACCCCCCTGGATGGATACCGACATAGAGAATCTGGCCAAACAATGTGACCAATATCAAACTTGTTGTTTGTGACCTTAATGCACCCTTGGGAGTGGACAGGTCGACAATGGGTGCAACTAAACGTCGATTTTTCAGATCCATTCATGGGCTCCATGTTCTTGCTCATCATAAATGCTCACTCCAAGTTGTTGGATATGAACAAAATGAAGTCCACCAGCTCATCAGCAACAGCACAAAGATTGCGACAGGCATTCACCACCCACGGGTTGCTCGAGGTACTGGTCTCAGATAATGGAACTGCTTTTACTTGTGAAGGGTTCCAACATTTCATGTGAACCAACAATTTTGTGGGGATGGTGAAGGTAAAATAGAATTGCAGAGAAGAAACATCACGACTCAAGCAAACCTGAGAGAACATTTGAGGTGGACGACTTGGTTTATGTAATGAACTTTTGTGCTGGTCCAAATTGGATCCCTAGAATGGCCATGGCCATAACAGGCCCAGTGTCATATGAGATATGTGTCTAGGGATAAAGGATAAAGAAACACCAGGACCATTTGAGAAGAAGAGAATTGCACAGCCAGTGGGGCAACCCACTCCCATTATGTCTGACAGTGATATTGCTATGATGCAAGTAATGCAGCAGCAAGCTCAGTAATATTCCAGGGGCAACTGGAGAAGTTATCCACACGGACGTACCTTCGCAAGCCGAGAGTCAATCCATTCAGGTTCAAACCGAAGTTTCCTTTATTACTGTAGTCGCCGCTAGGGAATTACGATGCTCCCAAACGATTAGGAAGTCCCCGGACTGACTTATCTTATAAAGGACTATGCTGCGATCCATTTAATGTATGGTATTGTAAATAGTCCCATTGTTGTTGTAATATGTTAATCAGGGACTTAAAGGGAGAGGCATGTGATAGCGTGCCTTTTTAAAGGGCGAGTTCTCGGAGGGTCATGTAACTCATAGGTCCATTTGGGCCGGAGCACACAAATCCGGGGACTGAGCGTGGGTTTTGTTGTTAGGAGTTCTATTTTGTGGAATATAGAACATAGAACATGCAGTGCAGGAGGCCATTCAGCCCATCGAGTCTGGACCGACCCACTTAAGCCCTCACTTCCACCCTAGCCCCGTAACCCAATAACCCCTCCTAACCTTTTTGGACACTATGGGCAATTTATCATGGCAAATCAACCTAACCTGCACGTCTTTGGACTGTGGGAGGAAACCGGAGAACCCGGAGGAAACCCACGCAGACACGGGGAGAACGTGCAGACTGTGCACAGACAGTGACCCAGCGGGGAATCGAACCCGGGACCTTGGTGCTGTGAAGCCACAGTGCTATCCGCTGTGCTACCGTGCCACCCATATTGACAGAGGTGGGCCAGTATTGGGCTTTTTTGCCCAAACGTTATCTCACTTTATCCCTACTCTCTCTCTCTGTGTAATCCCCACAAATTCTCGCTCTCTAAAACCCACACTATCTCTCTCTCCAATTACACACTTTCCCTCTCTAATCCCCGCTCTCTCTAATCACCACACTCTCACGCTCTAATCCCCACACACTCTCTCTCTTTAATCCCTCTCTCTCTGATCCCCACATACTCACCATCTCTCTCTAATCCCACACATTTCCTCTCTCGTTCCAATCCCCACACTCCCTCTCTCGCTGTAATCTCCACTCTCTCTCTAATGCTCACACACACTCTCTCTGTCCGTCTTTCTGATCCCCACTCTCTCTCTCTCTCTAAACCCCACACTCCCTTTCTCCAGAATCCCCTCTCCCTCTCTCCAATCCCTGCATGCTGTCTCTCTAATCTCCACACACTCTGGGCGAAATTCTCCCCCAACGGCGCGATGTCCGCCGACTGGCGCCAAAGACGGCGCCAATCAGACGAGCATCGCGCCGGCCCAAAGGTGCGGAATGCTCCAACATTGAGGGGCTAGGCCGACGCCGGAGGGATATCCGCCCCGCCAGCTGGCGGAAATGCGCGGGAGCGTCAGCGGCCCTGTCAGTTTCCCGGCGCATGCGCGGGAGCGTCAGTGGCCGCTGTCAGTTTCCCGCGCATGCGCAGTGGGGAGAGTCTCTTCCGCCTCCGCCATGGTGGAGGCCGTGGCGGAGGCGGAAGGGAAAGAGTGCCCCCACGGCACAGGCCCGCCCGCGGATCGGTGGGCCCCGATCGCGGGCCAGGCCACCGTGGGGGCACCCCCCCGGGGTCAGATCGCCCCGCGCCCCCCCCCAGGACCCCGGAGCCCGCCCACGCCGCCTGGTCCCGCCGGTAAATACCAGGTTTGATTTACGCCGGCGGGACAGGCAATTTCTGGGCGGGACTTCGGCCCATCCGGGCCGGAGAATCCAGCGGGGGGTCCCGCCAACCGGCGCGGCCCGATTCCCGGCAGGGGTCGGAGAATGACGCCCTCTATCTCTCAAACCTGCACACTCTCTGTTTGTCTAATCCTCTCACTTTCTCTCTTTAATCTCCATAGACTCTCTCCAATCCCCACTCTCTCCCTGTCTAGTTCCCACACTTTCTCTCACTCTGCAACCAACCAACTCTCTCCCTCTAATCCCGACACACTCTTTCTCTCTAAACTCCACACTCTACCCCTCGCTCTAAACCCATATATTAGCTCTCTCGCTAATCCCCACTCTCTACTCCATACAATTTCTCTCTAATTCCCACTCTCTCTCTCATTAATCCCCACAATCTCTCTCATTCCCACTCTCTCTCTAATCTCCACAATTTCTCTCTCTCTAACCCCCCTCTCTCTCTCCAATCCTCACTCTCTCTCAAAACCACACCTCTCCGTCTCTCTGTACCTCCACATATCCACTCTCTCTCTCTCTATTGTCCCCTCTCTTTCTTTACTGCCCACAATTGTAACTGGTCTGATTAGTAAGTTTACAGACGACACAAAGGTTGGTGGAATTGTGGATAGCGATGAGGACTGTCAGAGGATACAGCAGGATTTAGATCGGGGCATTAAGTATAAGAATTGGCAAGTCATGTTGCAGCTGTATAGAACCTTAGTTAGGCCACACTTGGAGTATAGTGTTCAATTCAGGTCGCCACACTACCAGAAGGATGTGGAGGCTTTAAAGAGGGAGCAGAAGAGATTTATCAGGATGTTGCCTGGCATGGAGGTCATTAGCTATGAGGAGCAGTTGAATAAACTCGGTTTGTTCTCACTGGAACAACGGAAGTTGAGGGGTGACCTGATAGAGGTCTACAAAATTATGAGGGGCATAGACAGAGTGGATAGCCAGAGCCTTTTCCCCAAGGTAGAAGGGTCAATTACTAGGGGGCATAGGTTTAAGGTGTGAGGGGCAAGGTTTAGAGGAGATGTACGAGGCAAGTTTTTACACAGAGGGTAGTGGGTGCCTGGAACTCGCTGCCGGAAGAGATGGTGGAAGCAGGGACGATAGTAACATTTAAGGGGCATCTTGACAAATACATGAATAGGATGGGAATAGAGGGATTATGGACCCAGGAAGTGTAGAAGATTTTAGTTTAGATGGGCAGCACGGTCGGCATGGGCTTCGGGGGCCGAAGGGCCTGTTCCAGGGCTGTACTTTTCTTTGTTCTTTGTTTGTTCTTTGTTCTAAATTACTAGTTACTCTTACTCGAATCCTCATAATCTCACTCTCTTCTTAATCTCAAATCTCTCTTTTTAATCTCCAAATTCTCCCTCTCTCTCTAATCCCCACTCTCTCTCTCTCTGTCTAATCCCACACGTTCTCCAGTTCTCTAATCCCCACACTCTCTCTCTAATCCCCAACCTTTTCTCTCTCTAATTCCCACTCCGTCTTTCTGTCTAATACACAGTTTTTCTCTCTCTAAAAACTACTCTCACTCATTCCTAAATGATCTCTCTCTAATTCACAGTCTCGTCCTCTCACTAATCCCCAGACTTTCTTTCTCTCTAATCCCCACTCACACCCTCGCTCTAATCCCCACATACTCACTCTGTCTAATCACCGCACTCTCTCTCTCTCCCTCTTTAAACCCCACACACTTTGTCTGTCTTTCCCTGGTCTCGCTCTCTAATCTCCACTCTCTCTCTCTAAACACCACACACTCTCTCTCTCTCATCCCCCCCCCCCTCTCTGTATAATCCCCACACACTCTCTGCCTCTCCCTAATCTTCACATTCTCTCTCTAATCTCCACATACTTTGTTTTGAACCCCTAAATTCTCTCGCTCTCTGTCTAATCCTCATACTCTCTCTCTGTCTAATCCCTCTCTCTCTTGCTCTCTCTCTCATCCCCACTCTGTCTGTCTCATCCCCTCTCTCTAAACTCCACGCATTCTCTCTCTCTAATCCTCCACACTCTCCCTCTTGAATCCCTACACACTCTCTTTCTCTCTGTCTGATCTCCTCTATCTCTGTCCCTAATCACCACACTCTGTCAATGTCTAATCCTTACTCTCTTTCTCTCACTCTAATAACCACACTCTCTCTCTCTCTCTAAACTCCACCCTTTATCTCTCTAATCCCCCCACACACACTCTCTCTCGTGTCAACTCCCTCTCTGTTTTAGCCCCATTCTCTCACTCTCCCACACTCTCTCTGTGTCTAATCACCGCACTCACTCTCTATCTAAACCCCACTCTCTCTCTAAACCCCACATTCTTTCTCTCTAATACCCTGTCTCTCTCTGTCTAAACCCTACACACGTTCACTCACCAATCCCCACACTCACTCTCTCTCAAATCCCCACTCTTGCTCTAATACCTACACACTTTATTTCCCTAATCTCAACACACTCTTTCTAATCCCCACCCTCTCTCTAATACCCATGCACTCTCTCTCTCCCTTACCTCCACACCCTCTCTATCTCTCTAATCTTCACACTCTCCCTCTGATCCCCAAACTCAGTCTCTTTCTGTCTAATCACCACACTCCCTCTCTAATATCCACTCACTCTTTTGAATCCCCATTCTCTCTCTAATCCCCACATAGCCTTTCTCTCTTTAATCTCCACATTCTCCCTCTAACCCCCAAACTCTGTCTCTCTCTAATCACCGCACTCTCTCTCTAGTCTCAACTCTCTCCTAATTCCTACAATTTCTCGCTAATCCCCACTCTCTCTCTTTCTAATTCCCAGACCTTCTGTCTCTCTAATCCCCACTCTCTCTGTGTCTAATATGCACACTTTGTCTCTCTCCAACACCTACTCTCTCTAATTCCTATATTTTTCTCTAATCCAGTCGCTCCCTCTCTCTAATCCTCTCACACGCTCTCTAATTACTCTCTCTCAATTTAATCCCCACACTTTCTCTCTCTCTAATCCCCACTCTCTCTCTGTCTAATCTCCACATTCTTTCTCTTTCTAAAACCTATGCTCTCTTTAATTCCTATATTATCTCTCTAATCTGCAGAGTCTCCGCCTCATTCCAATACCCACACTTTCTCGCTTTAACCACCATTCGCACTCTCGCTCCAGTTCTCACACTCATTTTCTTTCTCATCTCCACACTCTCTCCCTCTCCCCCTCTCTAATTCCCCCTCTCTCGCTCTGTATCTCTCTCTCCAATCCCCCTCTCCCTTTCTAAACCCCACACATGTTCTCTCTCTCTAATCGCCACACATTCTCTCTTTTGAATTCTCAAACTCTCTCTTTCTCTCTCTGCCTAATCATCACACTTTCTATCTCTAATTTTTACTCTCTCTCTCTCTCTAAACCCCATTCTCTTGTTGTCTAATCTCCATACTCTCCCCCTCTCTCCAATGCCCACACTTTCTCTTCTCTCTCTCCAGAGCTCTCTGTATAATACCCACACTTTCTCTGTCTGTCTCCCTCTGTAATCCCCACTCTCTCTCTGCAATCCGCTCTCTGTAATCCCTATGAACACTCACTTTCTCTCACGTCTTCACACCTTCTCCCTCTCGCTAATCCCCACACACACTCCCTCTAATCCCACACTCTCGCTCTAGCCCTTTCTCTAATCCTCCCACACACTCTCTCTCCCTGTCTAATCCCCACACACACTCTCTGTCTAGTCCCCACACACTCTCAGCTCTCTCATCTTCACTCTCTCTCTAATCTCCATACACTCTCTTTTGAATCCTCAAACTTTGTCACTCTCTTTGTCTGATCATCACACTATCTCTAAACTCTGTTCTTTCTCTCTAATCCCCATTCTCTTTGTCTAATCCCATGCTCTCTCCCTCTCTCCAATGCCCACGCCTTCTCTCTTTGTAGTCCCCTCTCCCTCTCTAATCCCCACAAATATACACTTTCTCTCACATACACACACTCTTTTCCCCCACTTGTTCTCTCTGTCTAATCCCCGTTCTCTCATTCTCTACTCCCCACAACACTGACTTTCTCGCTAATCTCCACACTCTCTCCCTCTCTCCAATCCACACACACTCTCTCTCTAATCGCCACACTCTCACTCTGTCTAATTGCCACACTCTATCCGTCTCTAATAACCCACACACTCTCTCTGATCCCTACATTTTCCCACTGTCTAATCCCCACACTCTCTTTCTCTCTAATCACCACATTCTCAGTATAATTCCATTTTTGCCTCTCTCTCTGTCTACTTCCACCTCTCTTTTGCAATCTATTTCCTGCATTATTTCCCTCTATTGCCCACACGCTCTCTCTAAACCCCAATCTCTCCCTCCCTTTTATCCACTCTCTCCCTCTTTCTCTCAGTCTAATCCCCTCTCCTTCGAATTTCCATACTCTCTTTTTATTTCCCAATTTCTCTCTAATCCGCCCACACACTCGCTCTCTGTTTAAACCCCACGTTTTCTCTCTAATTCTCACACACTTTGTTTTGAAGCCTCAATCTCTCTTTCTGATCCCCACATTCTCTGTCTAATCCCCTCTCTCTCTATCATCATCACACTCTTTCCTCTCTCTAATCCTCACTCACTATCTGTCTAATTCACTACCTAGCTAAACCCCTCACACCCTCTCTCTGTTTAATCCCCACACGCTCTCTGTCTAATAATCTCTGTCTAAACCTCACTCTCTGTCTAATCCTCTCAATCTATTCCGACTTTATCTCTTCCTGCCTAATTTCTACTCTCTCTCGCTCTCTCTCTGCCTAATCTCTACATTCCCTCTCTGTCTAATCCCCATTCTCAGTCTATTTTAGCTCCCTCTCTTTCTCTCAGTTTGATTCCTACACTCCCAGTCCAGTTGTAGTGGTCTCTCCTGGTCTCTCACTTCATCTAATTCTTGCACCCCTTGTCTAATTGAAACGGGCTCTCTCAGATGGCAGCTTTCTCTCCCTTCCTCTTTCAAACTCTGTCTGCCTGAATCCACCTCGTCCTCCTCTGGATGTTTCTCTGCCTCTTTCAGTAATTCCACTCCCCTCCCTCACGCCAGAAACCTCTCTCTCTCTCCTCCTGATTCCAGCCCACTTGCATCCTTTCTGCCTGTGTGTCGGATCCCAACCTGTTTGCAACTAACTCCCTCTCCCTGCCTCTCGCTATTTAGCCGCTATGCGACTCCCTGAGTGCAGCTCCACCCTCCCCGGGCTCTCTCCGCTTGTTGTGGCTCTTGCTGGCTGAGTGGGGAGGCGGAGCGGCCAGCGCGCCTGCGCCTGGCCCTGGAGCTCTCTCGGGCTGCTCTATAAGAAGGAGCCGCGATCGCGCGAAGCTCACCAGAAACTAACCTCAATGCGAAACGAGATGGTCAGCTTCCGAGCCGCTACAGCAAAATGCTGGATGGACACCGCTCTCTGGGATGGCAAATCTTCGCTGTTATAGTCTTCCTGACCATCGGCAACACCACTGCCTATTTCGGGTACGTCCTGGAAACTTCCGAAACCTTCTTCTCCAACTCTCCAAAAACTTTTTGTCAAAACTTAAGTTTTTTTCCCCAAACCTTCCTCCAAACTTCTTTATTTTTTCAAGCTTTTTCACCTCTTTGAAGCGGTGTTTTGTTTCACTGTCCCCCTGAATTTCTAATGTCAATATTTTGTGTGTGTGTTTTTTTATGGTGACCAGAGCAAATGTATATAAATCCTGCCCCCCCCCCCCCCATCCTCAATGAGTTGGGTGCGCCTCTCTCTGCCTTCTGGATATTGAAGCGGGTCCTTCAGAGCTCCTAGCTGCAGGTTGCTCTGTGTGCAAGTTGGATTTTAATATTTCTTCTATCCTGAATGCCGGTTGATCCCTTTTGGGCGGATTGCTCACACATTTTAATTTGATTCATGTTTTTTGGGAGGCTGGAAAGGCTTGCTACGTGATCTTTTGCAAACGTGTCTCTCTCGTACTGTTATGCTACATCCTACTGCAATGGTCTATACTGTAAAGTTCACTGCTGGGCGAGAAGGCAGTGTGTTTGGGAGAGGTGAGGGGTTTGCATTTTCCTGTGAATTATTGCTCCTGCCCGCATGGATTCAGCTACTACCTAATACTTGCTGACTTCTGTATTTTATTTCTCCTGCAACAGAAAAAGGAGATTTAAACGCGTGCTTAATCTGTCAAACATGGGAAGCGTGAAACGCCGTGAGTTGAGAGGGCAGCACTGTGTGGGGGACATTTGAAATGCTGGATCGCGCGGGTCTGTATCAAGCTCTGAGTTAGACTCGGGGTCTGGAAGTCATCTTTTTATGGCTCCGAGTTATGCAGACAAGTATTTTTATTTCAGAGACCTTCCTCCTTTTTTTCAGTGGGACCACCCGATTCATTTGTATTTTGGAGGCTTGCTTTTACAGTTCCCAGCTATAATAACACATGCTGTTTTACACACATACACACTCCAAAATCCCAGTGGAATCAAAATTGAAGGGAGAAAAAGATCGGGGATCGAATCCCAGGGAATCTGCCAACCTTCCCATCCCAACAAGCCTCCTGTGTTTACTCGGGGTGTGAAGTGAGGCTGGGGTCGAGCAGGAGGAGGGAGGGGGGGGGGGTAAACAAGTACCGAACAAGTAAAGGTGCACCCCATAATATTCTCAATATTTCAGACGGAACGTAATAAGTAAGATCAAAATAATATTCCCAAAAAATCCTTTCCACCTTGTGGATATATATATAAAGCACGTTTTTTAAAACAATTAAGCACATTGGATGAAGTTGGAAATTTACCTTCTTGTAACTCGAACAGTTACAAGCTCTTTATTTGTTTAGATGAAATTTATTTTGCAATAAATAAAATCGGACGGCAACGATCCTTCGCCCCCCCCAAGACCTTCCCATCTCTTTAATCCAAACTGTAATCCAGGCGTTATTGGAGAAATGCAATGTTTTTCTCATTAGGAAACGTCTCCAAACTGTCGTGAACTACCAGGGGCAAAAACACCTCAGTCCGGTGCTAAGCAGTTTGAAATGCAGACCCAGGCGGTGTCCGCCGATAAAAACTGCCTGGGATATGGTGCAGCCTAAAGTTTCTGCACGGAGCACCTGTCTTAAAGGGACCGTGTCCCCGTTTAGCCAGACTGCGATGGGAGGACCCCCGGTTCTTTGCCTGGCAAAACGGAGCGGTCCGATCTGCGGAAAGGTCATTGTCCAGCAAGGTCTGTCCTCCTGTGATTATTATTTTGAGGTCCAGATTTTACAGTTGGTGAAATTAACGGACGGGCACACGCGTTTTAAAAAAAAATGATAATTTAGGGACATTCCCTAATTGTAATATCTTTGACTTTCGCACCCACATCGGACGTGTATCTCTCCTGCCCAGCCTAAAGGGTCAGAAGCTAAGAGGTAGTTTGTGCTGATAATCTGCTCTCTGTCATTTTCGCACAGGTGGGGGGAGGGGGGGTGGGGGGGGTGAAGAGAGATAGAGCGAACCTTAAATGTGCTAACATTTTTGCGAAATTAAACAAGTATATCCTGGGACCATTAATCTTCATCGACTAACATTACCAAGTCAAGTGAATTGGAGCTAAGTTCTGGCCTGCCACCAAAACATTATCAACATCATTCATCACCTTTATCAATATCACTCACTGTCGTTTCCACATATGTTGGTTGGTGCCACCATGAGCTGAGTGGAAGGTATTTGTAAACTGTTACTCTTCATAAAACCGCAAATTTTTCTTTAAGTAATTTCTCCAGAAATATGCAATTTTAAGTCATCCTGCTGTGGTATAAACTGAACAGACTAAACATTCACCTTCTGTTGTTCTTCACTGGGACTGCTGATCAATTAGTAAAGGTTGTTTCCCCTTTAAATAATCAAAGTTTTGCTCGCTGAATGATGTTTAGTTAAAGTAATCTTCATCGTTATGAATTGACACCACAGGCAGTGGGTGAATGTTGTCTCTTCCTCCCTGGAGGACACATGCAACATGGGTCTTCACTTTCACCCTTGGAGGAATCCTTTACACCCTCCATAGCTGTTCTGCCCCTTACCCAGTCCTAAAGCTCAGACCAAAGGGTTGAATGAAGTTTTTGCCATGTTCTGCAAACCCCACCCCTGAACCTGCCTCTTCTCTCCTCTCGGCAGGACCCTTGAGCTTAATACCATGCTCTGCCAGGAGCTCTCTATGAATCTGCTCCACACATGGCAAATAATCCCCCCCTCCCCCCTTCTCTCTCTTATAGGCATATTACAACAATGTCTGCTTTCTCTCATTCTCTCTGCAGCTCACAAATCCATTCTGTTTCGCTGACAGATGCTGGTTATTTTACCCAACTTATGGGTGCATGGTAGCATAGTGGTTAGCACTGTTGCATCACAGCTCCAGGGTGCCAGGTTTGATTCCCGGCTTGGGTCACTGTCTGTGCAGAGTCTGCACGTTCTCCCTTTGTCTGTGTGGATTTCCTCCAGTTGCTCCGGTTTCCTCCCACAAGTCCCGAAAGACATGCTTGTTAGGTGAATTGGACATTCTCAATTCTCGCTCTGTATACCCAAACAGGCGCCGGAATGTGGCGACTAGGAGCTTTTCACAGTAACTTCATTGCAGTGTTAATGTAAGCCTACTTGTGACAATAAAGATTATTATTATTGTAATCCACTCTGTCACTCTCGCACTTTGATTTCCACTGTGCCTGTTGCCAATTTCTCAGTCCTCCAAGTACCCGTTCACTGGGGCAGACATAAGCCATCACTCCTCAGTCTTTGCTGTCTGTTCTAAGTTTGGTGGAAGTAAATGGATGTTGGTAGTAATTGTTTTTATGATGTTATTCCCAAGCATTAGGACCGAATACAGTCTTATTCACTGCTGGAGATGAATGTCAGACCTCAAAGCAATTTATGTCTTTCACAATCTCAGAATTTCCCCAAGCACTTTACAGCCAATAACGTATTTTTTGATGTTTGGTAACTAATGTCGGAAGCACAGCAGCCAACTTATGAAAACCAGATCCCACAAGCAGCATTGTGATGATGACCAAGTAATCTGTTTTCGTGATGTTGGGTGAAGAATGAATATTGCACTGGGGAAGTGGTAGGCGGGGGGGGGGGGGGGGGGGGGGGGAGAGGTGCAGAAACACCCCTGCTCATCTTCCAATTGTGTCACGGGACTTTTCTTTCATTCACTGGAAAGGGCATTGCACTCATCAGAGTGAGAGGGTTCAAATCTTAACAGAGACATGAGTCCAAATTTCAGGCTGACACTTGGCTACAGCACTGAAGGAGTTTTGCTCTGCTCGAGGTGCTGTCTTCCAGATGAGAAGATGTTAACCCTATCTGTACTCTCATGGATAGCACAATAAGAGCTGGGGAATTCTAGTGTCCCAGTTCATATTTATCCTTCAATCAACATGTAAAATGGATTAATCAGACCATTCATCTCACTGCTGTTTGTGGAAACTTGATATGCAGGAAGTGGTTGTCCATTTCTTACATTACAAGGTGACTACACTTCAAAAGTAGTTCCTTGGCTGTAAAGTGCATTGGGAGGCCATGAAAGACACTAGATAAATTTAAAGCCTTTCTTTTCCTTTACCTAAGCATGATTACACTACCACCCAGTTGATCAACTACTTGAGCAGAGAGCAGTGGACCATTCTTGAAACACTAATTACCTGACCACATCATGGCTTTGCCATTTTGCAGGGCTGAGCTCGTCATTAGGTCTTGGTGAGCTGGTTGTGTAACATTATTTAACAGGAAGTCTTCCTATTGAGTTCCTTTTCATATTTTGACTTCAATATGAGGTTGCACATTGAACCAGGGCAACGCTCCAGGAAAGGCAATGCTCAAGTATGTCTTGAGACCCCCGACAGTGCGTTTATTCATGGGGTGGGCATTGCAGCTCGCACTGCTCTTATCCTAGTCCTGTATTTCAACACTTTTCAACAGGTCTCACTGGATGAGGAGAAGCTATTTAAATGTTTCTCTCTAGCTCCGGCTCTCAAGAGCTCTGATGCAACTTTCAATCTCCTTCTTTCCATGTGTTCATAAAATAAACCACCTTATTTTTTTGTAGAATTGGGTCATTAGTTTAAGCCTTTACTTGTCAATGTGAAGGATTAGGTCTCTTATTTTTTGATAGGCCTGGCCCAACTGCTGACCAAACTCTGTGGCAGGTTGGGAGAAAGTGTGGGATACCATATGATTGTGAGTGCACTTGACAGGAATGCCCAACAGTTCCTAGTATGCCCTGTGGGAGCACTACTGCTCCCACCCCAGGGAAATCTCTGGAACATAAATAGAGGAGGCACCCGCACAGAGGAAGACACTCACATTGACACACACAACAACATGCATAGAGATACACGCTCACACACACTCATTCACACATACACACATGACATGCAGACTGAGACACGCACACATAGAGATGCATGCTCATACACACGGGCACATTCATACACATACTTTTGTACACACATGACACACTGAGCAACACACTTGCGCTCTCTCTCACATGCACAGCATGTCGCGAGAGAGACGCACATGCAGAGAGAGAGACACTTGCACATCACACACACTGTTAAGGGTGGTGGCTTTGGTTTCCAGCTGCAGCAACAGTTGATGCTGTGTAAAGGTGCAGGTCAACACTCCCTTTCCACAACATAATACAAAAATAATTTCCTACCAGATATTTGTAAGATGGCTTCATATTCCATTGACCGATTATAGATCTTTGAGGAGCTGGCATATATTCGGCGATGTCTCTCATCAGAATTTTTCCACCTGCCAACCCCAGCTGGCCCACTCCCAATTCATCAGTTTGTGAAGTAGCTCCGGAATTGGTTTTCGCAAGCGGATGCACCCACAGGAACCTGTGGGAAGGGGAGGCTGTAATTTATGCAGTGCAGTACCTGAAGCTTGCACTTATGCAAATCCCCTGTTTACCTGGGATCGAACCTGGGACTTTGGCGCCGTGAGGCAGCAGGGCTAACCCACTGCGCCACCGTGCTGCCCTTTGTCTTTCCTTAGCTAAACCATCCCTGTGATGGAATGTGGAAACCATGTTCATAGGAGGTGTCATTGTTTCTGCCTGTAAATTTGGTTTCCTTTAAAAAGCAGGGTGGGGAAGAAGAACAATTCTAATCTTTCCAAGCAACTGCTAAGATGTGGCTGGAGTAAACTGCCTTCACCGGGAAGGGCAATGACATAGTCATGTACAGGAAGTGTTCATCAAACTTTAGATGAGAGCCAGTGTGTAATTGGGTAGAAAACTGTTCTTTTGTTTTTAATTTAGAGTACCCAATTCATTTTTTCCAATTAAGGGGCAATTTAGCGTGGCCAATCCACCAACCCTGCACACCTTTGTGTTGTGGGGGCAAACACGGGGAGAATGTACAAACTCCACACGGACAGTGACCCAGAGCCGGGATCGAACCTGGGACCTCGGCGCTGTGAGGCAGCAATGCTAACTACTGCGTCACCGTGCTGCCCAGAAAACTGTTCTTTTAAATGATCTGCTTTAGCCTGATATTACATAATGTATTAGGCACTGACTGTTTGCCACAGAGTGTTGAATTGGTGAAAGTTTCTTGTACCTCTCAACCACCTTGGTTGTCCAGGCTCATCAGTGCTGCTTTACTCAAAACTCTATTTGATTGGCAATTTTTCATCTGTGACCAATAGCAGTGAGTAGTGACAGCAATCGCTAGCCATGCCCAATTTCATGCAGGCTCTGACATCTGTACATGTCTGAATACTTTACAGGAGCAGGACTCCCTGCCTGGCTGACTCATCTCTTTAACTTAGTGGTGCTGAGCCCAATTATAGGGGACAAAACAATGTGCATTTATATAGAATCTGTACCATAGAAAGATGCTCAATGAAATGAAATGAAAATCGCTTATTGTCACAAGTAGGCTTCGATGAAGTTACTGTGAAAAGCCCCTAGTCGCCACATTCCGCGCCTGTTCGGGGAGGCTGTTACGGGAATTGAACCGTGCTGCTGGCCTGCCTTGGAATCTGCTTTCAAAGCCAGCGATTTAGCCCTGTGCTAAACAGCCCCTGCTAAGGTGCTTCATAGGAGTGTACTCATGGGGAGATGGTAGCTTAGTGGTAGACTTGTAATCGAAAGGCTCAGGCTAATATTCTGGGAACATGGATTCAAATCCCATCATGGCAGTGGGTGGAATATGAATTCAGTTTAGAAAATCTGGAATGCGAAGCTAGTCTTCATGATTTTCATAGTGCAGCAGTGTAGTTATTTGAAGCTTGTACTTGTGTCAATTCCGTTCTTACCTGTCCTGCCTGAACTAAACAATCCATGTGACTGGAATGGGAAAACCACGTTCGTAGATACTGTTCTCTGGCCACTCCTGTCCGGCGACAGGAAATTCCCGCCCGATGTCAATGGACCTTTACACGGTCCGCGTCCTGCCCATCGGCAGGCAGGGCAGAAGAATCTAGCCTGCTGTAATTGTCCCTGGTTCTACATTTAGTTTCCTTTAAAAGCTGGGTGAGGAAGAAGAACCATTCTAATGTTTCCAAACAACCTCAAGGTGGGGCTGAAATAAACAGCAAACTGGCGAACAGTCAATGCCCGTCACAGTATGTCATGTCAGGCCAAAGCGTCTCATTTATAAAAAAATAACATTTCCCCAGTTGCATACTGGCTCTAGTCTGAACTCTGATGAACACTTCACTTCTTGTACGTGACTACGTCATTGCCGTTCACGGTGAAGGCCATTAATCTTCCATCAATTGTTGTAAAAAGAATCCAGTTCACTAATGCCCTTTAGGAAAGGAAACCTCCTGGGTGGGATTCTCTAATCCCGCGGCAGAGTGCCCATGGCGTCGTAAACGTCGTTGCGTTTTACAATAGCGCGAATGGGCCGCTCCCAGGACTAATTCTGGCCCCTACAGGGGGCCAGCATGGCACTGGAGCAGTTTGCGCTGCTCCAGCTGCCAATCCCAGCGCAAACTGTGCGCCGCGGGATCTGCGCATGCGCGCCGGTGTCAACGCGCACATGCGCAGTGGCTTCCTTCAACGTGTCGGCACCGACACAAAATGGTGCAGGACAACAGGGGCCCCCAGCCACAGAGGCCGGTCCGCTTATCGGTGGGCCCCGATCACGGGCCAGGCCATATCAGGAGGCCCCCCCCCCCCCAGGGTCGGACCCCCCCTCCCCACAGGCCACCACCCGACCCTTCAACACCGAGGTCCCGCCGGCCCAGAGAAGATTGGAACGGCGGCGGCGGGACTCGGTTCTTTTCTATTTGGGCCGGAGAATCGGCGGGCCGGCCACGTAGAGTGGCCCGCGACCGGCACTGCGCCAACCACACCGGCGCCAATGGTGCCGATTCTCCGATCTGCGGAGAATCACGTGCCGCCATTGGGGCGGCGTGGCCCGTTCGCGCGGTTCTCCGGCCCAGCCCCGGGCTGGGAGAATCACACCCCCTATCATTACCTGGTCCGGCCTACAATTGACTCCGGACCCACAGAACTGTGGTTGATTCTTAACTGTCCTCTGAAGTGGCTGAGAAGGCCACTCTACTCGAGGGCAATTCAGGATTGTATGGTATTGCCAGAGAGGCTTACATTCCATGAAATAATTTTGTTTTAATTCAGATATAATTAGACCCAAATCATACAAGGAGATATTAGACAGGTAACCCTAAAGCTTAGCTATATAGCTAGGTTGGCTTAAAGGAGGAGAGGTAACTGGAAAGGCAGAGTTAACTGGAAACTAGGGGCTAGTTTAGCACAGGGCTAAATCGTTGGCTTTGAAAGCAGACCAAGGCAGGCCAGCAGCACGGTTCAATTCCTGTAACAGCCACCCCGAACAGGTGCCGGAATGTGGCGACTAGGGGCTTTTCACAGTAACTTCATTTGAAGCCTACTTGTGACAATAAGCGATTTTCATTTCATTTCAAACTGGAGATTCCAGAGATGGATGCCTAGACAGCTGAAGGTACATCTGCCAATGTTGGGGCGAAAGAGGAGGGGGATGCAGAAGAACCCAGAATAATGCAGTACAGTAGCATTGTGGTTAGCACAGTTGCTTCCTAGCTCCAGGTCCCGGCTTGGGTCACTGTCTCTGTGGAGTCTGTACGTTCTCCTGTGTGCGCGTGGGTTTCCTCCGGGTGCTCCGGCTTCCTCCCACAGTCCAAAGATGTGCGGGTTAGGTGAATTGCCATGCTAAATTGCCCTTCGTGTCCAAAAAAGTTAAGTGGGGTTATGGGGATAGGGTGGAGGTGTGGTCTTGGGTAGGGTGCTCTTTCCAAGGGCTGATGCAGACTCAATGGGCCGAATGGCCTCCTTCAGCACTGTAAATTCTATGAAATAAAGGAATGTATAGAGTTGTAGGGACTGGAGAAGATTAGAGGTCAGGAGGGGCAAGCCTAATGGGGGATTTGAACTAAAGACAGGCTTAATTGAAAATGGAACTGTCCTGAAACTGAGATGGAGAAATTAGCTGCGAGATATAAAGACGGTTTCAAAACTTGTCTTTGTTTTTTGCTTTTTGCTTCTTAGCTTAGTGATCTGCGAATACAGGGAGATAGTCTATTCCCTTGCTGCAACAAGGATTGGCACATTTGGCCTAGTTTTCAGGATCATGAAAGACCAAACTCTAGGAAAGTGAGATGAGACTTTTGCAAATCTTTTTTTCACCCCCCCCCCCCCTCCCTAGCGGAGTACACCTCGCACTCAAGCAATCATGTCAGATTAGCAATGGTCATGAGGGAGGTGATTTTGAGCATCGGAAATGGACTTGATTTTTTTTTTCCTGTCCCCATTTTATCCTTGTTTGGCCATCTTAGCTCATGGGTAAAGTTCCCCTCCACTGTTTCGATGATGCCATGAGTCATGCCCCAAGTCTCTTTCATTATCTTCACACCTCGGACTCTATGAAGACCCAGCAGGCCCCAAAAGCTAAGTAAACAGAAGTTTATTTAGGTGAACGGAAACGGCCGCTATGGTACTGTACTTACAAGAAGCCCCACTCGGGATGAGAACAATGTCGGTCCCAGTTCATCCAGCAGAGGGCAGTAGAGCGGAGCTGCTGATTGGCTGTTGCGGGGGAAATTTGCATACTTCCGTTGTGCTCACCCTAACTTGAAGGTGTACCTGAGCAAGAGACCCTAGCTGTTCAAGTGAAGACAAGCATCCAGCAGAGGGCAGTAGAGCGGAGCTGTTGATTGGCTGTTGCAGGGGAAAGTAGTAAGGGCGTGGAATGCCCTGACTGCAACAGCAGTGGACTCGCCAACACTAAGGGCATTCAAATAGTCATTGGATAGACATATGGATGATAAGGGAATAGTGTTGGTGGGCTTTAGAGTGGTTTCACAGGTCGGCGCAACATCGAGGGCTGAAGGGCCTGTACTGCGCTGTAATGTTCTATGTTCTATGTTCAGTTCGGGCTGGCATTTACAGAGCAAGGTAATGTGCCCCAGTTGGGCAGGCCTTCACCATTAGCGGTGAAGCTTGTGTTCCACGGCAAGATTGATTTGTGTATCCTTGTAGGCCACGTAAGGGTAATTACAAATTTACATTTTCTGCAGCGAGAGTAGTACCAATTAAACCAAGCTGTGGAATTCCCTAGCCTATCCCCACCCAATTTTACATAAATCTACACTCCAGTAGGACCTTCTGGATGGCAATTTTGAGCATAAATACAAGTGATTCTCCCCCTCCCCCCCCCCCCCCCCCCCCTCCCCATACCAAGCCAAGATCAACTGACACCAATTTCGAGGTTTAGTTGGTATTACACTGTCTCTTTGGGTCTGAAAACTTGGAGTTCAAGGCCAAATCGTGGAGTTAACCGCACAATCTGGATTACTGTCGGAGGTGCCATAACCTCAGCTGAAACATTAAACTGAGCTCTTGCTTGCCATTTCAGATAGATCTTCAAGAGATGAGCAGTGAGTTCTCCTGATATCCCAGGCCAACATGCTTATCACAACCAATACCACCAAAATGCAATTAATGTACAACTCATTGCTGTTTGTGGAATCTTGCTGCATGCAATAGGCTAACCTTGTTTGCCAAAACCGTTAAATAGTGATGTGTGAAATGTTAGTGTTCTGTGGGAGCAGAATGCTGGCAGCACTAGTGCCACCCACTTCCCCCATACCACTGATTCTGCCCCTCAAGACGAGCAACTTGCAATCACTCTCTCTCCCGAATAACGATTTGGTCAAAGTGTTGAAGAGCTGTCACGGGATTGCAGTGCCCACAGGAATCTACACCTTCAGCAGAGTGGAAGAGGTTGGGAGAGGGGGTTGGATTTAAATGACACATTTAACACCTGCCGTCAGTGACTATAAAGCGACTGTTCTAGTGGAGCCTGACGAGCAAGGAGGTGGGGGAGTAGTTTTAATTGGAACTTTTTTGAAACTGTACTTGGATAGCAGACTGCACTCTGTGCAGTGCCGGGTCTCGGCAATCACCTGTTAGCGTGCTGTTGGCTTGACCCTGTGCTCGGCTCGGAATCCGAGCCAATGAGTTTCTGGCTGCGAGCCTGGTCTGCCTGGAACTGGTGTTCATTCTATCAGCAGAGTGCAGATCATTCCAATATGTTTCTGACTTGACTCTCAAACCAAGCCTTGCTGCTTTTGGCTGGCAGCTTCAGGTACTGCAAATTGGAGGCATGTGGAAGAAGATTAGGATGGGGGAGAGAGAATAATATCTTCTTGTTTTTTTTCTCTCTAATCTATAGAGTCTATTTTCCCTGGCACTAATTTCCAGTGCTCAATGGGTAAATGCACTGCCTGGCGGAATTTGAAAAGAAAATACATTGCAATTTTAGAGTACCATTTCAGGCCACTTGGATATCTCTCCGAACCCTTAACAATGAGTTATGTCGAGATGCAAGCAGCTGTTTTAATGTAGTTAAACATGGCAGCCATTGAGCACTCTGTACAAAGCACCCACAAAACAATACTGTTGAAATGAATGATTAGTTATTTTTTGTGCTGTGTTGTTTCAGAGAATTGTTGATCAGGCCTTTGAGACCTCTTTTGCATTTCTTTATGATGTCCTGGCATTTTTATATACCATGAAAGAAATGCACCTCCAACAATAATGTGGCACGTATCTGGAATTTCAGTTCAAATTCTGGAGTGAGGCTTGAATCGGCTAGAAAGACTCACACTTATATAGAGCGTAGTTTATTCCCTCAGGACATCCCAAAGCTCTTCGGCAGTGAAGTACTTTTGAAGGCTAATCACTGTTGTAATGTAGGAAATTTGCATGAAGAAAACATCAATAAGAAACAGTCATTTAATCTCTTTTTGCGTGATGTTGGTAGAAGGATAAATATTGGCTACAATATGAAGAAGAACTGCCCCCCCCCCCCAAACTCCCAAAGAGACTTTACACTCTTACGTTTTCAGATAAACCGATAACATGTTCACTTGGCGGCAACATTTTTTGACTTTGAGGCTTTTACATTGACCTAAGAATACACACAAGGACATGCATACTAACTTGCACTGTGCCAACTTTCGAACACTTCTTCTTACCTCTCCTTGGATCTTGACCCCAGCTCTGATCATCAAGCTACTGTTTCTGGGATTGTCACTGACCTTATTTCCTTTGGAGATCTTCCCTCCATAGTTTCCAACCACATAGTACCTCAACCCCATACAGTCCACTTTTACCTCCTTCCCAAAATCCACAATCCGGACTGTCCTGGCATTCCCATCGTGTCAGCCTGTTCCTGAACCACTGAACTAACCTTTCCCTATCTTCACTCCATTTTTTCTCTTTCTTCCCACCTACATTCCTCTGATGCCCAATGTCATATCAACAATTTGCAGTTTCCTGGGCCTAACCTCTTCTTTATGGACATCCAATCTCTTTACAGCTCCATCCCCCACCAGGAGAGTCTGAGCAATTCTTGTCCACCAGCACTCTTTTCCGCCTAGTTGAATTGTTCTGGCATTCAATAGTTTCTCCTTTAACTCGTGTCTCTTCCTGCAAATAAAAGGTATGGCTATGAATACCAGCATGGGTTCCAGTTATGCTTGTCTTTCTGTGGGGTATGTGGAACATTACTTGTTGTCGTCCTACTCAGACCCCTTCCCACACTTCTTCTGACTTATCGATGACGGTGCGGTGCCACTTTATGCTTTCTTCTGGACCTGGAAACATTTCTCATTTAAAATTTTTTTTAATTTTCCTTTTTTGCTTACACTTTCCACCCCTCTCACTCCTTCACATGGTCCATCTCAACACTTCCCTTCCGTCTCTATTTCTGAAGGTAGGCTGACCACCAATATTCATTGCAATTCCCCACTGACTCCCATGGTGATTGTTGCTCCTCAGAAGATTCAGGACCCATATGTGGAGGATGTAGGGAGGATGGGGAGTATGCAGGGTGGAGTATTAAAAAGCCAAGGGAAATCCCACTAGCAGTGAGCTTTATATTGCATATAGATTTTGATTGTACTGGGAGTCTTTGAGTTAAAGAAAAAATTATATTGGGATGTGACTGATGCTTAGCCAGGCCACATTTATTGTTAATACCTAGTTGTTCTGAGAGCATTAATAGCCAATGTAGCACTGGAGGCTGGACCAGATAGTGGTGGCAAATCTCTTTTGTTGAAGGATGTTACAAAACCTCTGTATTGTTTGTCCAGTACCAGAACAGCTTTCCTTGCATACCATATTTACCACCAGACATTTGACTACACACTAGCAATGGATCACCATTAGCTTGTCCTCTGAAAGCTGCCTCCCTCATTTTAAGTTACGTGATACAACTAGGGCGTCCCTTGCCTTCTGGGTGGTGAAACTCAGCAGGAGTGGAGCTGCATATCGAGGATTAACCCAGAATGCACTGCGGACTGGCCAAAGGCAGGATCTGCCAATTCTACTGACCTCAAGTCAACAAGATTGGCATCTGTCTCTCTTCAGCCCACTTGCTTGTACTGGAAGCTTGGCCTGTGGTGCCAAGCCTCAATGTTGACATACAAGGATAGATTCACCAAGAACTACCAGGCTGGTAAGCAGCCCCCCTTGAGGGGAATAATAAACTGGAGAATCCGTCACCGAGGTCAGTTACCCTCCTCCTACTCGTGTGGGAGGGAGTTAGTTTCAATTTTCCAGTAAAATATATAGGAAGTGGCACAAATCAAGCAAGCTGATGTCCTTCCTTGGTTTTCCTTTCTTCACTCACACCAATCTTCCCCACTAGCCAAGAGTTAAAATTATCCTACAATTTAGAAGTTTTACTGATTTTTGTATGGCACTTGTATCACTGAAGACCACGCCTGACAGGTAGTTTTACTGATTTTTGCCCTCCCATTAAGGAACCACTCTCACTCAGAGCACACATGATACATTAAAGTGTATATTGTGTTTAACCTTCTGACACCGTGTATACACTGATTTCCAATATCCACTCCCAATGACTGAGGTACCTTTCAGGAAGTACCAAATTGGAAACATTTCTGTACTGGAATACTGTGGTCTATTTTACAGGAAACAACCTGGGCGCGATTCTCCACTCCCACGCCGAAGTGGTCGCGCCGTCGTGAATGCCGTCGAGGTTCACGACGGCGCGGAACGGCCCCGGTCCTGACCGATTCAGGCCCTGACAATGGGCCAGTATCGGGGCCGCGTCATCTACCCGCGCCAGGCCTTATCGCCCGCGTAAAAGCGGCGCCGCATAGATGACGCGGCCGGCGCTGCATAACGGACGTCATCCGCACATGCGCGGGTTGGCCGGCGCCAACCCACGCATGCGTGGTTGCCGTCCTGTCCAAATCCGCCCCGCAAGAAGATGGGGGACGGATCTTGCGGGGCCGCGGAAGGAAGGAGGTCCTCCTTCAGAGAGGACGGCCTGACGATCGGTGGGCACCGATCGCGGGCCACCCCACATTCCAGGTGAAACCCGGTGCAGGATTCCCCCTCGCCCCCCCACAGGCCGCCCCCCCAGCGTTCACGCATCGCCCACGATTGTAGCGACCAGGTGTGGACGGCGCTGGGGGGAACCCGCCGTTTTGGCCTGGCCGCTCGGCCCATCCGGGCCTCAGAATAGCAGGGGTGCCGGAGAATCGCCATTTTGGGTGTCTCCGGCGATTCTCCGGCCTGCGGCCCGCGAAACCCGACCGGGCTGTTCCCGCCGCTTGGGAGAATCGCAGGAGGGCGTCGGACCGGCGTCCCTGGAAATTTTGGCGGCCCAGGCGATTCTCCCAACCGGCGTGAGAGTGGAGAATCGCGCCCAGGGTTTAGGTATTGGCCTGGGCCGAGAGAAAGGCAGCCCTATTAACTGAGGAGGATAGGGCTGGGACAGAAATTGAAGTTCTACAGATTACAATGACAAGAGCTTACAAAAGATGATTACATTGAGCTAAATAGAATTGATTACCCAAGGGTGAACCGGGATAGTAGGAATGTGGAAAATGTAAAGCATATTTTGTGTTTGCTTCTGAAATGTGTGGAGGGACCACGGGCGGGATTCTCTGAGCTTATGCGCTGAAATCGTGCTCGGCGCGGGGGCAGAGAATGGGCGTCAGACCCGAGATCAGATCCGATGCCGCTTGCACGATTCTCCGGTCCCTGGAAAATCGCCGCCAATCGGGTGCGCGCAGTCGACGCGGCGCCGGTCGGGGGCCATTGACAAAGGCCTCTGTGGCGTTTCTCCAAGTGCAACTGGCCGAGTTCCCGCCCGCATCGTTCTCTCATGGTTCCACCCGGCGGGCAGTCGGCATGGCAGCTGGGGACTCAGTCACGGGGGTGGGGGAGGCCTCCGGGACAGCCAGACTACGGATTGGGGGCCACCTATCCGTGGGGCACGTGATCTGGGGGGGGGGGCCCTATCTTCTTGGTGCCGGTCCACGGTGTGGGTTGGCCATGTCATGCGGGGCAGCCGGCACAGGCCACCACCGCGCGCATACGCGGATCCCCGACCGAAAGTGCAGGGCGCCGTATCGGCAGCCGGAGCTGGAAGGGACACTCCGGGGTCCTGCTAGACCACCTGCAAATCGCAGAATCACCCTTCAATAATGGGGCTCCCCACGCCCGTGAAAAAACGCATGCTAATCACTCTGGACTTACTCCAGGTAAGCCGAGAGTGATTCGCACGCGTTTTGTGATGGGCATGGGGACATAGCCCCATTATTGGAGAATCCCGGCCCATATATATTGTTCATCTTTAGTTGGTCTCCAAAGGTAATGATAGTGTTCTTCACCAATTAGTAATAGTTTTTACAATCGAATCGCTTGTTGGGTCACTTCATAGGGCATGAAGAACCATAATGTGTGACTGACGTCACATTTAGACAATACCAGATAGGAGTGGCAGGTTCCCTTCCCTGAAGGACATTCATGAATCAACTGGGTTTTTACAACACATGGGAGTTTTCAAGGCCAGTTTCATTTTCTCCAGGTGCCAACCCATAAATTATTTGAATTATTAACAACCAACTTTTAAAAATTCATTTTTACGGGAAGTGGGCTTTGCTGGTTAGACCAGAATTTGTTGCTCATCCCTAGTTGCCCTTAAGTAGGTGATGGTGAGCTGCCTTCTTGAACCTCTGCAGTCCATGTGGCGTAGATAAATACACTGTGCCGTTAAGGAGGCTGTTCCAGGATTTTGACCCAGTGACAGTGAAGGGACGGTGATATATTTCCAAGTCAGGATGGTGAGTGATTTGGGAGGGGAACTTTCAGGTGTTGGTGATTTGGGAGGGGAACTTTCAGGTGTTGATGTTCCAATGTATCTGTTGTCCTTGTCCTTCTTGGTGGAGTGGCCGTGGGTTTGGAAGATGCTGTCTAAGGAGCCTTGGTAAGTACCTGCAGTGCATCTTCTAGGTGGTACACACTGCTGCTACTGTGCATCGGTGGTGGATGGAGTGAATTCCTGTGGAAGGTGTGCCAACCAAGCAAGCTGCTTGGTCCTGGATGGTGTCAAGCTTCCTGAATGTTGTTGGAGCTGCATTCATCTAGGTAAGTGGGGAGTATTGCATCACACTCCTGACTTGTGCCTTGTAGATGGCAGACAGGCTTTAGGGAGTCAGGAGATGAGTTACTCACCACAGGATTCCTAGCCTCTGACCTGCTCTTGTGGCCACAGTATTTATATGGCGAGTCCAGTTCAGTTTCTGCTCAATTGTAGACCCCAAAATGCTGATAGTGGGGGATCTAGTGATGATAATGCCTTTGAATGTCAAGAGGCGATGGTTTGATACACTCTTATTGGGGATGGTCATGGCCTGGCACTTGTGCATCATAAATGGGGTGAATTGAATTTGCTGAAGATTGGCATCTTTGATGCTGTGAACCTCTGGAGGGACCGAGATGGATCATCCACTCGGCACTTCTGGCTGAAGATTATTACAAATGCTTCAGCCTTTTCTTTTTCACAGATGTGCTAAGCTCCTCCATCATTGAGGATGGGGATATTTGTGGAGCCTCCTCCTCCAATGAGTTGTTTAATTGTCCACCTCCATTCACCACTGGATGTGGCAGAACTGCAGAGCTTAAAATTGATCCGTTGCTTATGGGATCATTTTGCTCTGTCTATCACTTGCTGTTAATGTTGTTTGGTATGCAAGTAGCCCTGTGTTGTAGCTTCACCAGGTTGACATCTCATTTTTCGGTATACCTGGTGCTACACCTGGCATTCCTTCCTCACTCTTCATTGAACCAGGGTTGATTCCCTGGCTTGGTAGTGATGGTAGAACGAGAGATATGCTGGGCTATGAGGTTACTGAGTACAGTTCAGCTGCTGCCGATGGCCCACAGTGCCTCATGGATGCGCAGTATTTAGTTGCTAAATCTGTTCTGAATCTATCCCATTTGGCACGATGGTAGTGCCACACAACACGATGGAGGGTATCCTCAACGTGAAGACAGGACTTTGTCTCCATAAGGACTGTACGGTGGTCACTCCCATCAATATACTGTCATGGACAGTTGCATCTGCGGCAGGCAGGTTGGAGAGGATGAGGTCCAATATGTTTTTCCCATGTGTTGGTTCCCTCACCACCTGTTACAGACCTAGTTTAAGAGTTATGTCCTTTAGGGCTCGGTCAGTTGTGATGTTACCGAGCCACTCTTGGTGGTAGACATTGAAGTGCACTATCCGAGTACATTCTGTGCCCTTGCCGCCCTCCGTTCTTCCTCCAAGTGGTGTTCAACATGGAGTACTGATTCATCAGCTGACGGCGGACAGAATGTGGTGATCAGAAGATTTCCTTCTCCATGTTTGACCTGAAGCCATGAGACTTCATGGGGTCCAGAGTCAGTGATGAGGACTCCACCAACTGTCCCTCCCAACTGTATAGCACTGTGCTGCCACCTCTGCTGCTGGCAGGACAAACCTAGGGATGGTGATAATGGTGTCTGGGACGCGTGACTATCAGGCTGTTGCTTGACTAGTCTGTGAGACAGCTCTCCCAATTTTGGTACAAGCCCCCAGATGTTAGTAAGTTGGACCTTGCAGGCTCGACAGGTCAGAGTTTGCCGTTATTTTTCCAGTGCCTGGATCTGTCTGGTTTCTTTCTTTTTACACTTTGTAGTGGTTTTGATACAACTGAATGCCTTGCATTTCAGAGGGCTGTGGATCTGAGTCACATGTAGGCCAGGTTGGGTGAGGACTTCAGATTTCCTTCCCTAAAGGACATTAGTAAATCAGCTGGGACTTTTAATACAACAATCGACAATGGTTTCATCCTGAGACTTTTAATTCCAGATTTTTATTGAATTCATGTTTCAACATATACCAGGGCGGTATTCGATCCTGCTTCCCCAGAGTATTACCCTGGGTCTCTGGACCACCAGTCCCGTGACAATACCACTACACCACCACCTCCCCAACTCCTGGTTGTCCGACCTGGGTCACATTCATTCCTTTGCCATATTTAGAAGCTGTTTTGCTCAACAGAGATAGATGTTTAGATTAACCTGCCAGACAGGATCGTTGAGATAATAAGGACCTTCAGAGGGACGTAATAATGAAAGTGTTGTTGTGCCAGAGGCTTCAGTAGGCTCATGTAGACTTTTCGTACTGTTGACTTATCATTTTATTTGATATAAAAGAACTCTGGCTCATCAGGGACATGTGTTGGGTGTGGAGAGCCGCAGGGTAAAAAGTCAGAAGGTTTTGAGTTTAATCCCCATTCTGCTGAGTTAGTGGAAACTTTGTTAGTTTTCCTTCTGTGCCTCGTGGCACATGAGGCATTCCATTTCTTCCATTGCAGCCTGCCCAAAGCAAGATGTTTGACTCCCTTGAACTATCATCTTGCATTACATTCAGCAGGTTGCAGTTTTCTACAATGTGTTTATATTTGCCAGCCTGTAATAGAATTGCCCTCGCTGGGTTGTTAATGTAACCAAAGGCATTTTTATGTGGAACAGTCATCAGCCTGATTCTCAAGCTCCTACCAGGGGAGCTGGTGGCTGACTCCTCACTTAACTCCAAAACTAAACCATACAGGAAGTATGACATCTGACAATCTTTAATCTTCCCTCATGGAAGCCGGCAGGGCTTTTGACCAGAGCAAGAGGTTGTTTCTAGGGAAGGGGCGTCCGTGACAGTTGCATTAGGAATACACTGAACAATCCTTGCCAAGTGACTGGAATCTGATTTCCTTCTAATTGATGTCATTGACCTCTGCTAATAGACAACATCTCAAAGGATCATTTCCTAGTTGCTCATTGTGGAAGCTGGAGTTTATTCTTCATTATCTGGTATAAAGCCACAGTTTTGCATTTGAATCATTTCAATACAATTCTCTTCAGACTTACATTTTGTTTCACACAATATATTCGGTCATTTAGTTATCTTCCTGTCAGAGCTGCCTTAAGATGAAGCTGTCACGTAAGTATTGACGGGTTTTGCAAATGAGGGAATCGCAAGGGATCAACACAGGTGAAGAATTACAGCTGGGGACTGCAATAATTATCAGTTCATACCGTCTGCACGCCTAATTAATGAGACGGTGTGGAGGGAAATTTTAGATGATCTAGCCCATGATGTACCTGGCCAGGAAGTGTTTGAAGGAACAGTGTAGAGACAACTTGACTTTGTATATAACCCGTGCTGTATCTGTCCTGGGAGTGCTCAATGGAACATTTTAAAGCAAGCTTGATTCTGGGCCTAATCTATGCAGCAACTATCAAGTGAATGTTTAATGGGACCCTGCAGAATAAGTTTTATTCTGAATGTAATCTGATCTGGGTGTCTTTGATGGATTGGATTGGATTGTATTTGTTTATTGTCACGTGTACCGAGGTACAGTGAAAAGTATTTTTCTGCGAGCAGCTCAACAGATCATTAAGTACATGAGAAGAAAAGGGAATAAAAGAAAATACATAATAGGGCAACACAACATATACAATGTAACTACATAAGCATTGGCATCAGATGAAGCATACAGGGTGTAGTGTTAATGAAGTCAGTCCATAAGAGGGTCATTTAGGAGTCTGGTAACAGTGGGGAAGAAGCTGTTTTTGAGTCTGTTCGTGCGTGTTCTCAGACTTCTGTATCTCCTGCCCGATGGAAGAAGTTGGAAGAGTGAGTAAGCCGGGTGGGAGGGGTCTTTGATTATACTGCCCGCTTTCCCCAGGCAGCGGGAGGTGTAGATGGAGTCAATGGATGGGAGGCAGGTTTGTGTGATGGACTGGGCGGTGTTCACGACTCTCTGAAGTTTCTTGCTGTCCTGGGCCGAGCAGTTGCCATACCAGGCTGTGATGCAGCCCGATAGGATGCTTTCTATGGTGCATCTGTAAAAGTTGGTAAGAGTCAATGTGGACACGCCGAATTTCCTTAGTTTCCTGAGGAAGTATAGACACTTTTGTGCTTTCTTGGTGGTAGCGTCGACGTGGGTGGACCAGGACAGATCTTTGGAGATGTGCCCCCCTAGGAATTTGAATCTGCTAACCATCTCCACCTCGGCCCCTGTACAGGGGTGTGTACGGTACTTTGCTTTGCGGGACAGTGTAGAGGGAGCTTTACTCTGTAGTTTAGCTATATTGGGTTGGTAAACTACTTAACAATAAAGTTAGAATCCTGGGCCAATCTCCAATCCCTCGGCAGAGTGTCCATGCCGTTGTAAACGCCATCGTGTTTTACGACTGCGTGAATGGGCCGCTCCCAGTACTATTTCTGGCCCCTACAGGGGGCCAGCTCCCGGCGTGAACTGTGCACCGCGGGATCCGCGCATGTGCAGTTGCGCCGGCGCCAACGAGGACATGCGCAGTGGCCTCCTTTAACGCCCCGATGCAACATGGCGCAGGACTACAGGGGCCGGCATGTAGGAAAGGAGGCTCCCAGTCACAGAGGCCGGCCCGCCGATCAGTGGGCCCCAATCTCAGGCCACGCCACATCGGAGGCCCGCCCCCGGGGTCCGACCACCCCCCCCCCCCCGCACAGGCCGCCTCCCGCCAGCCTAGAGCAGGTTAGAACGGCGCCGCCGGGACTCAGTTCTTTTCTTACGGCCGCTCGGCCCAGTCGGGCCGGCGAATCTGCGGGCCGGCCGCGTAGAGCAGCCCGCGACCAGCACCGCGCCAACCACGGCGGCGCCAATGGCCCCGATTCTACGCTCTGCAGAGAATCGCGTGCCGGCACCGGGCCGGCGTGGCCCTTTCGTGGGGATTCTCCGGCCCGTCCCAGGGCTGGGAGAATCCCGCCCTCTGTTTCTCATCACTCTTTCTCCATGATGCTCTTTCCAGCTTTGTGAGGGTGCTGACTGTTTCCTGGGTGCAGGCTGACTGGGCACTCAGTCGCGGTATCTCGCCCATAAGTCCCAAGCTTCCTATGTACTTCTGCAGCTCAGTCAGGCTGCCTGCCTGACAGCATGGTCCAGATGTTTGTGGGGTGGACCAGGGGAATCTTGTCTTCCTGGTCTGTATAGCCCAATGCTATAAAACATGGATCATTCACTGAATGTGCCTTTGGGAAATTTTGTATTTTTTACAAGAACATTTCATAAGGAATATACATTGCAGATTGAGCAAAGGACCCACCACAAATGCAGAGGAAAACCAGAAGCACAGCCATGGAGAGCCTTGCATACTTAAAGAGTAGTAAAGCTGGAGGAAGACCAACAACCATTGTTGCTTTTTGACCGAATGATCCTGGAACCTATAGAGTGTATACAATAAGATAAAACATATATTTCACCTTTCCTTCCTTGAACATGCTAACAGTCCCATGGATGTTGCCTATCACAAACCATTTGGGGTGGGCAGGCAGAAGTATGATCTGGTTCTCACCAGATGCCCATATACTTTCACTACCCAGGTTGTGTCACTGGTTACCCATCAGGAGCGCACAAGCCCACTGCAGGGCCCCAGCTCTGCCCTGACATGAGAGCAGCTCAGTCAATGTGCAGGATTTACCGGCTGTTTTACACCGGCAGAAAATCCGGTTCGACATCGGCACATAGGTTTCCCAGCGATGTGCTGTCACCGGGAAATTTCACTGACAACGGCGGGGTCGGTAGATCCCGCTGGCGGGCTGCCTCTGCTGCTGAAAAATATGTGCAGGGTAGTCAGTAAATCCTGCCCAATATCTGCCAGGGTCCTTCTCTATTCCCCTATCTATGGAGAAGGCAACACCGTGCCATCATCTCCTTACACCGTGCACTTCACTGGCAGCAATTGTGGGCAGGAGGCCTCTGGCAATACCATGAGGTGCCCAGCAGCCAGAAGGTGCATAAGAGTGGTATTTGGTTGATGAGGTGTGCTTTCTTTTCATTAGCACATCTCCTGTGGCATTGTTATGGTAGGGAGAATTTGTCCCAGATTGCATTAGTGATGCTCGAAAGGTGAGAATGGGCATTTGACATTCCACCAGATGGTACAGGTCGAGAGTTCAGGTCTGACTGTGGCC
Source organism: Scyliorhinus torazame (assembly GCF_047496885.1). NCBI lineage: Eukaryota > Metazoa > Chordata > Chondrichthyes > Carcharhiniformes > Scyliorhinidae > Scyliorhinus > Scyliorhinus torazame. The sequence continues at coordinate 188,523,479 of NC_092717.1, forward strand.
TGAATTTCCACTCCTCGGTTGGGAGTGCAGAATTGCGAGATTTCCTGGCTGCGTTATTCAAACCCAGGAGAAAGTGTTGGATTTTCATTCTGAGTGTCAGGCCAGAAAACCTTGAATGAGTGTGGAGAGTGCTGGGTGCGGAGGGTTAAAAAGAAAACTTTACCCCCCATCTCCTCACACACTCCCCATGCCCATCTATGCCAATCGTTGCTCCTCTACCCTTCCCCTGTGGACATTATAGCTCCTATGCCAACTTAGTTTTAACTCATGCCAGCATATGCACTCACCTCTTGCACCTTGTCACCATGGACAGACCTCCGGCACCATGCTGAGATTAAGTTCCAAGTACCTTTTTGCAAACTTTGGGTGGGATTCTCGGCCCCGCTGTGCCACATTTCCGCCCTGACCGGCCGGCGGGATTCTCCGTTACGCCGGCCAGTCAATGGGTTTTCCCATTGTGGGGCAGCTCCACGCCGTCGGGAAACCCCCGGACGCCAGTATAATGGAGAATCCCGGTGGCGGAGAATCCTGGCCTTTATTTGAAAAAAACACTGATTCTAGTGAAATAGCAAGCAATTACTTATTTCTGGCTCTAGACAGTTTTTTCCCCCACAAATTAAAGGACAGTCAGTCGTTTTAAATGCCTTGTCATTTCACCTCGACACTTTAACGGTTATTTTTTACTGTTCCAGTGAGTTTATGCACATTCATGGCTACTATTTGCCCTCCCAAAGGGCACCCAATTTCCCCCAATAGTGTCTGGGACCACTACCAAAGAGGTACCCTGGCTACCCAAATAAATCACAAGGTTCAGACCTGCTTCTACCAGGTCTAATCTGCCTCCACGAAATGCCACTTTTACGGCAATGGAAAGGCTCTCCATCATTGCAAGAATGCAGACCTGTGTGTCAAATAAGGATCTTAAAATAGTGTTTTACACAGATAGTAAATATGATTAATTTCTTTAGCCTGTTTGTTTCACTTTCGTCACTTCACTTGTGACTACTGTGGCAGGAATACAGTTCGCATGTACTCCTTTATCATTCTTTGATAACCTAACCAGGATCCAAGCTTGATCTTGTGACCTACTCAATGTTAGCAGGGCATTTGAATGTGGAGCTGTAGAGATTAAAGCTGAGCTCAGTCCTGTCTACAAACAGACTCCCCTCCTGAGAGGGCATACTGGTTAGGGATTAGAAGTGAAAACCCAAGCTTATTTTCCTTATTGTAGTCTGAGGACATCTGGCACTAACTGCAGCCAGTTGTCAACCCAGGCAAGACTGTCTATGTGATTCAAAATTATTCCAGGAACTGCATTCGCCCATGATCTCCAAGAAGGCATCTGTTGTCTCTATTGACAGCTCCTTCTGGAATAAAAAGGAAAACCACAGGACATGTCTCAATGTTTCATCAATGTTTCAAAGTGTATTGACTGTTGTAATGTAGGAGACTCAGCAGCCAATAAGCATACAGCAAATTCCTACAAACAACAACATTATAATGACCAAATCAGTTGTTGTTTTATGATGGATAGATAAATATTGGCCAGCACACAGAGGTTAACTGTCCTCCCCTTCTTCAAAATAGTACCATGTGTTCTTTTTCATCCACCCGAACATGTAGATGGGGCCTCAGTTTAACAGCTCATCTGAAAGAGGGCACCTCTGACAGTGCAGCACTTCCTCAGTATTGCCCTGGAGCATCAGCCTTGAATTTTGCGCTTAAACCCCGGATTTGGACTTGAACCTGAAATTTTCTAACTTGGGCAAGAGTGCTAACTAACCACTGGACCATGGCTGCCAGAAAAGGGACTGAACGTTCAGATGTCTAGGTAGTCTCAAAAAAATCCTCTAATTTCTATTCCTATCTTTCTGGCTGGAACATTTAGCACAAAGCCCTCCCCAATCTCTCTGCTATTTATATAAGGGTAGAAAGAATATTTTATTGATGAGCTAGCAACATAAAAGCTTTCAAACCTCAACACTTGGCTCAGTGACCTCTGCAGGTGAAAAATGTGGATCCAAATACCCCTCTATCAACTCTAGCAAGTAATTCAGACTGACACCTCCGTGTAGTGCTGCCCTGTTGGAGATGCCATCTTTCGGTTGAAACTTTAAACCTGCTCTCTCGGGCAGACAGAAAACATTCCATGACACCATTTGAAAAAGAGCAGAGAAATGAACAGATTGGCTGCTGTATTTCTTGTATTACATCAGTAACTAGACTTCTTTGGTTGTAAGGTACCTTTGAGATCACCTGATGTTATGAAAGGCACTAAAATAAGTGCCAGTTCTTTCCGTTTCAGCTTTGTCCCAACAGAGGTGGCAGTCTTTACCCTCCACCCCGGCCTTGCTCCATTACTGTTGTGCATTCCAAGACGTATTGTACATTGCACTATTTCTTTTTGGTGAGACTTGTACAAGCCCTTTTCAAGATGCGTCTGTTCCCAATCGTGGAGAGTTCAACTCCTTCCTGGGTCAGCCTAAAGCTGCTGCCATGTTTCTTCTTTTATGTGGGGCAAAAGGCAGGGTCAGTCTTGTCTAGTGTTTCTGTCAATTATAGCAATCCAGATGATTGGACTAAGAATACAGAGATCATCACTTGAATTCCAACTAAATTAAGAATTTGAATTCCGTGCAAATAAAAAGCTGATATTGGTAAAAATGCCATGAAGCCATCAGACTGTCATTTAAAAAGAACAACAACAATTGGTTCACTAATGAATTTTGGAGAAAGAAGTCACCCAGTCTGGAGGATATGTAACTCAAGAGCCTCGGCCCACCACCATCGTTTGGAATAAATAGGGATTGGCAATAAACACAGGCCTTTAGAATGAATTAAAAGTTCTGGATCCAGAAAAATGATCCTGGAGGAATCTGTATCAGGAAATTTGGGATGCTGCCATTATCTGGAAATTATATTTTATTTGTTTATGGGATGTGGACGTCGCTGACTAGGCCGGCATTTAGAACTGTTCCTCGGGATCATTGTGTTTAAATCCTCAGTGTGCCTGCCCCACTGTCAACTCCAGTACGGACACAAAGCATCTGTGGTATTATCTGTTGGAATATTAGTCAGATCGATGAGCCCTTTTCATTTTGGTCTGTGTGTGGCTGAGGGTCGGTTACCTCAGTTGACTGGATCTTCACGCAGAATGACGCCAACAACGCAGGTCCAATTCATGTGCCGGCTGCGATTATTCACTAAGGCCCCGCCCTATCAACTTTGCCCCTCGCCTGAGATGTAATGACCCTCAGGTTAAATCAGCTCTCAAAGGGACAAGCAGCCCATGGTTCTCTGAGACTACGGTGACATTTACATTTATTTACATGTGGCTGGTTTACAGCTTTGCTTTTTGAACGGAGCTGCAGTCCTCAGGCTGATCACAAGAGGGTGCTGTACAGCTCATGCCTTTCAAAATAAACTTTACGCCTGGGAGGGATGGTGGAGGTTAATCATCGCATTCCCTGACCACGTATAAACTGCTCCAGCTTTCTCAATAATTGTTGTGTAAACTGTGTTTTTGTAAGGCATAATTACTATAATTGGAAATGCAGTCCATGTGACTGCAAGATAGTATTTCCTCCCTCGACCGGAGTGAGTGCGGAGCCCTGTCTGCCTGACTCCCCCTGTCCATGTGTTGTCTGTCTCTGTCCCTCTGTCTTTTCCTTTTCTGTCCAGTGTGCTGCTACTCAGTGTATTTGTCAAACACTTTCACTCTGTCTGGCTCTCTCTGTGTTTGCCATCCTGTCTCCAACAATATCTTTCTCTGTTACAATGTCATTCCTTAGGTGCCTCAAGAGTTGGACTGCACTATCATAAAATCACAGTTAGTGCATTGGAAACCAGGCTTTAAATTCTCACTGCCAGAAGAAGAAATGTTTTTACCCATGGAGAAATCCAACTATATTTAACGGGTTTTCCCTTCCAGAGCCATTTTAACAAAGGGCAGCAGGGCGATTGGAGAATTATTCAAATGCTCCATGTATCTGGATGTATAGTGAGGGGGATAGATAGAGTGGACAGTCAGAGATTATTTCCTCAGGTGGATGTAGCTGTTACAAGGGGGCATAACTAAAAGATTCAAGGTGGGAGAAATAGGAGGGATGTCCGAGGTAGGTTCTTTACTCAGAGAGTGGTTAGGGTGTGGAATGGACTGCCTGCTGTGATAGTGGAGTTGGACACTTTAGGAACTTTCAAGCGGTTATTGGATAGGCACATGGAGCACACCAGAATGACAGGGAGTGGGATAACTTGATTTGGTTTCGGACAATGCTCGGCACAACATCGAGAGCCGAAGGGCTTGTTCTGTGCTGTACTGTTCTATGTACTATATCCAGGCTCCTGGTGTCCATTATGCATCAGGCACCTATCGAAACACAATGTATCCCTCAGTCTGTCTTTTTCTCCTTGTGTGTCAGTTTTCTCTTTGTCTGTCTGTCTGCCTGACCCTGTCGCTATGCCTCACAATGTGTCATTCTCTCTCCCTTGTCCCCATTTTTGCCTCACTCCCTGACTCCACCCTGCTTTTTGTTCCACACAATGCAAAAGTAGATAGACGGGATTGAGTCAGTATCCCTCAGTCCCACCTACCTGCCTTTGGGGCATATTCCACATCCCTTTCCCAGAGCAATATTGGCTCTTGAATCCACTTGTACTGCCTTTGCACAGTGGCTCGCCATGTAATTTATTCCACAATTATTTGCCCTGACAATACCCCTTACTCCTCACTTATTCATTTTTAACTTGGTGCTCTATTTTATTTTGGTCACTTTTGTCAGTTTTCGTCAAAGTAATAAAAAAAGTCACTTCAAAAATCCCTTTTCTGCGAATGGCCAATTTCTTTAACATTCCATCACAACTGCTACCTGGAATCATCTTGGGCGCTCCCTTCAAGGGCAGTCATATTCCTAGCCACAACCAGGCAACTGCACATGTGCTCCACGTCAAGTCTGGCTACACCTTTTATAGCAGCCTTCTGTTTCCCATAAGTTAGAAATAATCACTTTAGACTTAAACATCATTGGGTATATTTCTTGCCACTATCCGCGTGGCTGATATGTTTTTGTTCGACACGTGACTCCAGGGCAGCAATGAAATGTGGGAATCCAGCTATACCCTCTCATAACTATTAGTTTCTATTTCATTGTGAATGATATATGTCATGCAACAAGCCTCTTCTAATTTCTCAGTGCTGGTTGGATGGGTTCTAGAGCCTTGACTGGGTCAAGTGCCTGAACGTGCCTTTATTGGAGTATGATGCCATGGAGCACTCTAGATCATACCATGCGTGGGATAATTTCTCCATCAAGAGAGCACCAATAGTTAAGTGAAACCAGGGACTGGAAAAATGCTTCAGTAAAGCAGCTGCAGCTATAATGCTTCCTTATAAAAATAAAATGAGATGGGCCGGTGCCAACCTGCAATGAGGAGAGCTGTCAAAAATGGTCTATTGCCTTCAACTAAGCCAATAATGTCATAAGGTAATGATGTCATCAAGACTTATTCTGAAGGGTAATGGGCTAGGTTAGAGTATCTCTGGGACTCTCTCTCTCGAGACTGGAAGGCAGTGTATGTTAGAATGCTGCCCTTTCACCTCCTTGATCTGTGTCCAAATCCAGCCTAGAGTGATGAGATGGAAAATCATTGTGGGTTAAAACCGTGTTCATTCCTCTCTTTGACCTGGGTTCAAATTTATATGATACTTATGGGATAACGAGATCGCTCGCACACAGTCTCTCTCTCTCTCCTCTCATTCACACATATAGATAATCAGTCTAAATTTGTAAGGAAGGCTGCAATAACTGGTGCAGGAAGTAAAGACACATGTTTGTGTTTAAGGTTGGGGACACACGAATGCTGGGGCTAAGGGGTATTCTTGAGGCTGAATGGGTAAAATTAAACTGATTTGATGTGTTTGTGATATCACTTTCCCTAGAGCTCATCATTTAACGTCTAGAGGAGAATGCTTGAAATGATGAATAAGGTTGCGCAGTGTTAAATTGAATAGATTTTTTTTAAATCAAGAGAATACCACAATTTGGAAATGCAGGTCTTGTCGAAGAATGTCAGTCCTTGAGGTCCAAATATTCCAAGAAGTGGTATGTCTCTATTAACTGAGTGTGTTGATTGTCTGAGAGATTGATGTCATTGTTACAGCAGTTGCATCTAAGGAAATTCGAGACGTTGTTGTGCTGATACAAAGTAGTACAGCATCTTGTGGAGGCGATGTGGGTCTTGGCTGTTGGGCCAGGGAGCCGGTGAGATCTCCACATCCTCTTCTTTTCAGAAAGGCCTGCTACATTTTGTGCCACTGGTGCAGGCCAGCAGTAGATCAAGGACCCTGAGGGTGTGAGTGATGCTTGCCAATCTGAGGCAGGCAACCCTTCCGTGCTCAGCAGCACTGTGGGGCAAGTGGTAGCTGTTGCCAGTACTTCACCTATCCACCATCTTGGGCGTGTGATGGTGGGAATGGGGCTCAGAGTAGGGGTCACAGATAAATAGTGGGGAAAGGGATAAGCAATTAAGGCAGGGGGATTAGCTTTCATGGGCCTAGCCCTTCCTGATGTCGGATCTGTCAATCAGGCCTTTGAATTGGGGACCACAACCCTTCTCCCCAGAAACCCACAAGCAAACAGATCAGAGTTTACATGCTGTACTCCCTTTGTGGCAAACTCTCCATCTGCTGCAAGGTTGATAACCCCGGGGGTAGGATGCAGCACTTTAATGAGTATTAATTGCCCATTTGAGGACCTCCATTGGTGCCAGGGCAGGAGGTCACCCATGGGCCTTCCCACCATGGATGTCATTGGGTTGGAGGCAGGAAGATGCCTTGATCCCTACCTGCAACCCGTCACCCGCAAACTCACCATGGGGCGAGGGTACGAGATTCGGCCCTGATAGTTTTGGGTGTAAATTCACCCAAAAGTGGGGTCTGATCCCATTTGGCTTTCATGTGTGCTGCCATTTGATTGGTGAAGCCTTTGGCTGCAAAGTTGCAGCATGGGATTTCAGGTTTGCACCCACTGCAGTGTAACTTTGAGCCCAGTGCAGTATTGGTCAAGGCTTGTCTCAGCTGACTGCCCATGCCTGAGAAGAAAAGTGAGTGGGTCGAATTTCTGTGGGGAAGAGGTCAGAGGGGATTCTCAGTTGTCTGTTTTGACCACAGTGGAGACCAGGGAGATGATGTGTAAACTGGCATTCATTCACAAACTTTGGCAGTTTTCTATTTATTCCGCTAAAGTTATGAGGGACAATCAAAAGAATTATCATGGAAATTCTAGGTTGATATTGCAGCTTGTCAATCTCAAAGGCAGGGCACTGGGATTGGTGCAGCCCCTTTAATTCATTTCTTGGTCTTCTTCTCCCCTTCCTCGGTGTCTACTTTTAGTGCTCTGTTCTGTAAACGTTTTGAGACATCTTTCAGCAAGTGGGGCCCTGCCATAGAAACCTAAGCTGTTGTTGTGGATTCCACTTGGCAACTGCTCACAGCAGCATGTTTCAAATCAGCGGCTCATCATGTTGGGAATCAGAGGCACAGAACAGCGTCCCGTCACCCTGTGATGCAGTAACCCTTGGAGTTATTCTCAAGCAAAAGATATTTGATTTAGAGTTTGGAATTTAAGCCTTTGGGTTAACCCCAGTCTTTTCCAAAATCAATAAGGGAGGGAATGGAAAGTGTGTCATTAAATTTGTCTCGGGCAAGAACTGGTGATGGGTTTGGTAAGACAATCATTGTCCCACTTTTGGAACTTGTGATTCGATCCAGCCCACAATAATGTGACAAAGATCTCTTACTTATGCAGGCCATAAAAGTGCTAAATCTGGCATTGGGCCACTGTATGTGTGGCCCTATGTAAATGGCAATCCCACCCAGGGAAATCGCTTAGAATAGTTAGAAAATGGGGAAATAAGATGCTACACTGCTATATTGTGGGGTGCTTTTCTGAAGTTGGGTATGGGGTATGCTATTGGGATTGCTATTGACAAATGCTTTATTTACATCTACCTGTGCCATACCTGACTTAAGAGAGCTTGATGACAACAACTAGCACTATCCTCCCTTACTGGAGCAAGCACAATTTTAGCGAGCACAACTTTACCTTTGCATGTCCTGCCTCACATATTGTTGATAGTATCTTATAAGCAATGAATGAGATTCTAATCTTGCCCCAATTGTTTCATTCAAATATTTTCCATGGCCCCTTGGATGCATTATTGAAAATATTGGCATAAACTAAGAAGGAGTGTTGGAAAGAGAAAAAAATGAATCTTGGGACATCCCGGATAGTTTTACAGCCAATGAAGTATTATTAAAGTGTAACCACTATTGTAATGTGTGAAACACAGCTGCCAATTTGCCAAAAGCAAGGTCCCACAAAGAGCAGTGAGATAATAACCAGATAATCTATGTTGATGATGTTGGCTGAGGGATAAATATTGGCCAAGACACAAGAGAAAACTCCACTGCTCTTCTTGACACCCAACAGCGAGACCTGGTGGGCCTTATGTGTCACCTTTCTGAAAGACAGCGGTTCCAGTAGTGCAGAACTCCTCCGAGTACGGTGATGGAGTGTCAGTTTGGATTATTCACTCAAGTCTCTGGATTGGGACTCACTCTTGGGGATTTTATTATTTTTTCCCCTTTAATGGGATGTGGGTGTTACTGGCAAGGCCAACATTTGTTGCTCATCTCCAATTGACCTTGGACTGAAGAGCATGCTCAGCCATTTCAGAAGCTGGTGGGAGTCGCAAGTGAGTCACATATCTGGGAAAGGTGACCTTCAGTCAGTATCGCAGTGAAGCAATCTGGGAAAAGTGACCTTCAGTCAGTATCGCACTGAAGCAATCTGGGAAAGGTGACCTTCAGTCAGTTTCGCAGTGAAGCAATCTGGGAAAGGTGACCTTCAGTCAGTTTCGCAGTGAAGCAATCTGGGAAAGGTGACCGTCAGTCAGTATCGCAGTGAAGCAATCTGGGAAAGGTGACCTTCAGTCAGTATCGCAGTGAAGCAATCTGGGAAAGGTGACCTTCAGTCAGTATCGCAGTGAAGCAATCTGGGAAAGGTGACCTTCAGTCAGTATCGCAGTGAAGCAATCTGGGAAAGGTGACCTTCAGTCAGTATCGCAGTGAAGCAATCTGGGAAAGGTGACCTTCAGTCAGTATCGCAGTGAAGCAATCTGGGAAAGGTGACCTTCAGTCAGTATCGCAGTGAAGCAATCTGGGAAAGGTGACCTTCAGTCAGTATCGCAGTGAAGCAATCTGGGAAAGGTGACCTTCAGTCAGTTTCGCAGTGAAGCAATCTGGGAAAGGTGACCTTCAGTCAGTATCGCAGTGAAGCAATCTGGGAAAGGTGTCCTGCAGTCGGTTCTAGTTGAAAAAAATCAACTGAAGCACAAGGATAAGTAAAAGTCAGAGCCAGCATAATAAAGCAAAATGATAAGTAATTATAATAAGTAATATAAGAATCAGTAAAATTAGACAAGACTCAGTTGAAGTAGTAAGTGGAGTATCTTTTAAGACTCAGTAATTTGGAAAAATTTGCAAGTTAGACGAAATATGTTTAGATCTGGCCAAAGATGTCAGCCTAGTGTAACGTGTGACCTGTCATATAGGAAGTCATGGATCATACCGGCATCCTAGATGACCACATACACAGGAAGTGCTCCCAACTGCAGAAACTGGGGGCGGGATTCTCCACCAGCGGGATGCTCCGTTTTGCCGGCGCCCGGGGGTTTCCCGACGGCATGGGGTTGCCTCACAATGGGACACCCCATTGACCGGCCGACGCAACGGAGAATCCCGCCGGCGGGCCGGGGCAGAAATGTAGCGTGGTGGGGCGGAGAATCCAGCCCTGGAGATCTGGATTTTGGAGCTTGAACAGCGGCTGGAGACACTGTGGCGAGTCCGTGAGGCTGAGAGTTAAATAGATAGCACGCTGAGAGAGGTGTTCACACTGCAGTTCAAGGAACCACCAGTCAGAGGAACAGGTGGGTAGTGCAAGAGACCCCTGGGGTCCCGCTCTCAAATTGGTATTCCATTTTGGAAGCTGAGGGTGCTGGTTCCTCATGGGAATACAGTCTGAGCCAAGGTTCTGAATCCACAAATGGCCTGACTGTACAGGATGGAAGGACGGAAGAACAATAGTGATAGGGGATTCATTAGTTAGGGGAGCAGACAGGCGATTCTGTAGCTGCAGACGTGACTCCAGGATGGTCCCTGGGGCCAGGGACAAGGATGTCACTGAACAATTGCAGATCATCCTAAAGGGGGAGGGTGATAAGTCAGAGGTCGTGGTACATGTTGCTGCCAACGATCTAGGTAGAATGAAGGATGAGGTCGTGCATAAAGAATTCATGGAGTTAGGCAGCAGATTAAGAAGCAGGACCTCCAAGTATAATCTCTGAATTACGCCCGGTACCATGTGCTAGTGAGTACAGAAATAAGAGAATAGGGCAGATGAATGAGTGGCTTAAGAGTTGGTGCAGAAGGGACGATTATGGATTCCTGGGTCACTGGGATCATTACTGGGGAAGGCGGGACATGTGCAAGCGGGATGGTCTGCTCCTGAACCAGGATGGGACCAATATCCTTGTGGTTGGGTTTGGGTTTGCTAGTGCTGTTGGGAGGAGTTTTTGGCAGGGGGAGTGGACAGAGCCTTTGTACAACAGGGACACAACATACAACAGCAAAGGAACCAAGACAGAGGAAGTTCAGCCATGTTGAGTTCCAAGGGAGTAAGTTAAGGCTGGATGGCCTCTACATTAATGCCAGGATTATTACAAGTAAGCCTGATGAGTTAAGGGGGCGGATTGACAAGTGGAATTGTGATATTGTTACCATGACCGAGACGTGGTTGAGGGAGAGGCAGGACTGACAACTCAATATTCCAGGGTATAGGATCTTCAGGCAAGAGAGGGGAGGGTGTAAAAGAGGAGATGTGATTAATTAAGGAGTCAGCCACTGAAGTAAGGCAGGACTTGGAAGGGACCTCAAATGATGCTTTGTGGATAGAGCTTGTGAATAAAAAGGGGGCAGTCACATTGATGGGAGTGTATTATAGCCCCCCCAAACAGTCAGCTGGCAATAGAGGAGCAGATATGTAGACAATTCACCTGACGTGTGTAAAGTTAATAATAAGGTAATTATATTAGGGGATTTCAACTTCCCCGACATTAATTGTGATAATCATAGTGTAAGGGTTTCACAATGTGGTCAGGAGAGCTTTTTATTATGTCAATATGTAGAAGGGCCAATCTGGGATGGTGCAGTACTGGATGTAATTCTGAGGAATGAAGCCAGTCAGGAGTTTGAGGTGGCAGTGGGGGACATTTTAGTTCTAGCAACCACAGCACAGGACAATTTATGTTTGTTGTGAAAAAGGAAAAAGATGGGGCGGGATTCTCTGTCCCACGGCACCCATTTTCTGGTGCCCCCCTCCTCCCGCCGGGAACGGGATCCTCTGTCCCGGCAGCCGGCCAATGGGGTTTCCCGTTGTGGGCGCCCCCACGCCACTGGGAAATCTGCAGGTGTATATGCGCTGCTGGCGAAACGGACGATCACTCCGAAGGAAAATCCAGCCCATGGTCTCCAAAAAACGGTTTTGGATTGGGGTAAGGCAGATCTTATTAAGATAAGGCAGGATCTAGCCAAAGTAGACTGGGAAGAACTTCTTATGGGGAAAATCCACAGCAGAGTGGGGGAGGGGGAGCCCAATATGTTTCCTTTAGGGAAACATAGGAGCAACAAGCCCAGAGAACTCTGGGTACCTAGGAATATTGAGGACTAGGTAAGAAAGAAAAGAGAGACTTTTAATAGGTGCAAAGGGAGCAAAGCAGCAGAGGCCTTGGTGGAGTATAGAAAGTGAGGGGGAATGTAAAGCACTTAGGAGAGCATAGTGGGGGGCATGAAAAAGCACTGGCAAGTAGCATTAGAGAGAATCCCAAGATATTCTTTGCGTATATTATGGGCAAGAGGATAACCAGGGAAAGAATAGAATCCAAGGGGGCAATCTGTGCCTGGAGCCGGAGGATATTGGGAGGGTGTTAAACAAATACTTCACATTTGTATTCACTCTGGAGAAGGAGTATGTAGGTATAGAATTGGGGGAGGGACAGAGGTGCTTGAACAGCTTGATATAGGTAGTGAGGAGTTGTTGGAACTTTTGGCAGGTTTCAAAAATTGACCAATCCCCAGGTCCAGATGAGTTATATCCCAGGCTGCTTTGGGAGGCAACGGAGGAAATTACAGGGGTTCTGACCCAAATTTTTAATTCCTCTCTGGCCCCAGGGGAGGTGCCAGAGGATTGGAGGACAGCTAAAGTAGTTCCACTTTTCAAAAAGGGTGGCAGAGGTAAACCGGGGAATTACAGAGCAGTGAGTCTCACATCAGTGGTAGGGAAACTATTGGAGAAAGTTAATCTCCACTGGGAGAGGCAAGGTTTGATCAGGGATAGTCAACATGGCTTTGTCGGAGGGAGGTCATGCCTAATGAATTTGATTTAATTTTTCGAGAAGGTATAGATGAGGATCGTGCAGTTGATGTCGTTTATATGGATATCAGCAAACCCTTTGACAAGGTCGAACATGGGAGACTTATAAAGAAGGTAAAAGCCGATGGGATCCAGGGCAACTGGGCAAGTTGGATCCAAAAGCTTAGTTGAGGGGACAGGCAGTGCTTGTAGAAGGCTGTTTGTGTGACTGGAGGCCGGTGCTGAGTGGCGTACCACAAGGATCAATAATAGGTCCCTTATAATTTGTGATATATGTAAACGATACAAATAAGAATGTGGGGGGGATGATGAATAAGTTTGTGGATGACATGAAGATTTGCAGGGTGGTTAATAGTGATGAACGTCTTGGGTTGCAGGAAGATATAGATGGGTCCTGTTTTGGGCACATTTAGTGGGGTGTTTCTCCGAAAACGGCACTGCTATTAAAGAGGACTGTTTGTTTTGGGCCTCGCCGATAAGAATGCCGGGGATTGGAATGCCATTTTTAAATGCCGCCCTGATCTTTTGGAACCTTACCACACCCCAATTTACTGATTATGTGGTCCTCTACCCCCTCCACCCCCCTCACCCCACCTCATAAGGTCAGGGTACCCCCGGGTCCAATCCCTGGCACGGGAAACCTGCCGCCCAGGCACCTTGGCACTGCTCGCCTGGCAACCTGGCAGTACCCCTGTCAACCTGGCAGTGTCAACTGGGCACCCAGGATGGCGCTGCCATGGTGGCAGTTCCAAGGTGCCAGGCTGGCAGCACCAAAGTGCTTGGATAGCATCGAGCTGTCAAGGTACCACCTACCCAGTGCCTGACCACCCATGGCCTTTGATCGCATGGGAGACCATGGTCCACGTCTGTGGAAACCAATTCTAAAAGGTGCCTCGGCGAGGTCTTCCAGGCCCGGCATTTGATCCTGAGCCTTGGGAGAATCAAGCGTAGACATATTTAGGTGAAGCTAACTGCTCACTTAAATATGCAAATCTGGATCCCGCCCAGTGAGGGCGACATCCAGATCGAGATCTCGCAAGGATTCCCCAGCATCGTAAATTGCGCGAGAGGCCTCTCGTGAGATTTGCTAGCCTAGTCACAATATCGAGTCAGGGGCGACAAGGGGCGACTGTTTGCAAAGTGCTTCTTCTCAGCCACATGGTGTACACTGAGTAAAGCAGCAGTGCCTCCATACTCCTGTCAGCCTGTTTCCATTGTGTTTATTGGGTGCTTTAGTCTAGGTTTTCTATTCTCATAAAAGGCGTTGGTTACACCCTATAGTTTTCAGCCATGGGCTATTATTCATGAAGGTGTTTGACAATCTATGTCAATTTGTCTCTGAAGCAAGTCAAAGCCAAGACCATTCATGTCCTCATCTGGCATCCGTTGATGTATGTTTCTAGCTATGGTCATCAGCAGCAAATATTCTGGACAAGTCTTCCCAGCCCTCTATCCCCAAAGACCAAGAGGAAAATTGGGGCACAGGCTCCAGCTGAGACCAGCAAATGAAATAGAGTCTGGTTCTTTTCTGCTCTGTCTCCAGATGGAGAATGCTTTGAACCTTTGGATCGACAATGATTTGAGGCAGGGCCACTTTTTGTTTTCTTTGCCTTTTTTTTCAAATCATCTAACCGAAATTTAAATGGCCGTTATAATAACTTCACCATGCACCGTTAATATCTATCGGGATTCTCCCAATCGACTGATGCAACTTAACTGGAAATCCAGGGAAACCTTGGAGAAAACGTGCTAAAAGAGCAGTTCGGAAGCTCTGAATTCTGTGGAGAGTAACTCACCACCTGCCTACCAAAGCCTGTCCACCATCTGCAAGAAATAAGTCAAGATTGTTTTTTTTCATTCATGGGATGTGGGCATCATTGACTGGGCCAACATTTATTGCCCATCCCTAATTGCCCTTGTGATGGTGGTGGTGAGCTGCCTTCTTGAAACACTGCAGTCCATGTGATGTAGGTACCCCCACAAGCTGTGAGGGAGAATGTTCCAGGATTTTGAATAAAAAATAGTGAAGGAGCGGTGATATATTTCCGAGTCAAGATGGTGAGTGACTTGGAGGGGAACTTTCAGGTAGTGGTGTTTCCATGTATCTGCTGCCCTCGTCCTTCTAGGTGGTAGAGGTCACGGGTTGGGAAGGTGTTGTTGAAAAGCCTTGGTGAGTTGCATCTTGTTGTTGGTACTCATGGTTGTCGCGGCGCATCGGTGGTGGAGGGAGTGAAAGTTGAAGTTGATGGGAAAGCCAATAATGTGGGCTGTTTTGGCCTGGGTGTTGTTGGAGCTGCACTCATCCAGGCAAGTGAAGAGTATCCCATCGCAATCCTGACTTGTTCCTTGTAGATGGTTGATAGGCTTTGGGGAGTCAGGAGGTGAGTCATTCACCAGAGGATTCCTAGTCTCAGACCTGCTCTTGTAGCCATGGTTTCTATGTGGCTGGTGGAGTTTCTAGTCAATGGTATCCCCCAGACGTTGATAGTGGGGGTTCACTGTTGGCAATGCCATTGAATGTCAAGTTGTAATGGTTAGATTCATTCTTGTTGGAGATGGTCATTACCTCGCACTTGTGTGACCCAAATGTTACTTGCTGCTTATCAGTCCAAGCCTGAATATTGTCCAGGTCTTGCTGCATATGGACACTGATTGCTTCAGTAGCCGAAGAGTCGCAAATGGTGATGAACATCCTAACTTCTGACCTTATGATGGAGGGTAGGTCATTGGTGAAACAACTAAAGGTGATTCAGCCTAAGATACTACACTGAGCAACTCCAACAGCAATGGCCTGGGATTAAGATGATTGACCTTCAAAACCACAACCATCTTCCTTTGTACTCTGCATGACTCAAACGAGTGGAGAGTTTTCCCTCTGATTCCCTCGATTTTAGCTTTCAGTTTTGCTCGGGCTCCTTAATGCCACACTCTTTCAAATACTGCCTTGATGTCAAGGGCAGTCACTTTCAACGCACCTCTGGAGTTCAGCTTGTCTGTTCATGTGTGGATTAAGGCAGTAAAGAGGTCAGAAGCTGAGTGGCTCTGGCAGAACCCAAACTGCGATTCCATGACCAGGTTATTGCTGAGTAAGTGCCACTTGATAGCGCTGTTGACAATACTTTCCATCATTTTCCTGATGGTTGAGAGTAGACTGCTAGAGTGTTAATTGGCCAGGTTGGATTTATCCTGCCTTTTGTGGACAGGACATAACCTGGACAATTTCCATTTTCCTGGGTAGATGCCAGTGCTGTAGCTGTACTGGAACTAAGTCTACCTGAATATTGTCCGGTCCCATAGCCTATCCAGTGCCTTCAACTGTGATACCACAAGTCAACTGAATTGACCAAAAACTGCATCTGTTCTGCTAGGGACCTCAGGAGGAGAACGAGATTGATCATCCACTTGGCAATTCAAGCTTCAGATGGCTGCAATTTCTTCTGTTTTATCGTTTGCACTGATGTGTTGGGCTCCGCCATCATTGAGACTTGGGATAATTGTGGAGCCTCTTCCTCCAGTTAGTTGTTTAATTGTCCACCACCATTCATGACTGGGATGGAATACACCCCACTTTGCTTGGATGAGTACAGCCCCAACAACACCCAATAAGCTTGACACCGTCCAGGACAAAGCAGCTCGCTTGATTGGCCCCCTCTCCACCACCTTAAAACATCACGCCCTTGACCATCAACGCACAGTGGTATCAGTGTGTACCATCTACAAGGTGCACTGCTGCAACTCAAAGGCTCCTTCAACATCACCTTCCAAACCTGCAACCTCTATCATCTCAAAGACCAAGGCCAGCAGGTGCATGGGTGCGTCATACATCATCCTGACTTGCAAATATATCGCCAGTCCTTCTCTGTCTCTTGGTCTAAATCCTGGAACCCCCTCCCTAACAGCATTGTGGCTGCACTTACACTGCATGAACTGCAGCGGTTTAAGCAGGTGATTCACCACCACCTTCTCGGGGTTGGGGGGGGGGGGTGTTATTGCTGGGTGACAAATGCTGGGCTAGCCAATGACACCCACATTCCCTGAAATACTTTTTTTTAAAGTTAGATACAGTGATCTGTTTTCCATGTGATGTGCTATGGCCCATATTAATTAAAGCCCCTCAAGCATTCTTACCGACAAGCAGTACTCTTTGAAGTCCGATTATATTAACATATAGGCAAAATTGGCATCCATTTTGGAACAGCAGAATCCCACTAACCATCATCAAGGAAGTTGTATTGCAGGATAACTTAAATTATTTCTCGATGTGCTGTCCACAAAACTCTGTCTTGATTTCATAATTCTGCTCAGATCGGGTTCATTTCTCACTCATAGTAAGTTGATGTCACTGCCAGCTGTTTGGTACCAAGTTCGCAAGCATTGGCTTGAGGCTACTCCTTCTGCAGCTGAAGCTTTTGGCAAATGTTGAGGAACTGCAGAAAGTTGATCGATGATGATGCAGTGAGAAAGAGTTTAACATTTCCATGGTACCTCATTAGTTGTGAACTGCTTTGGGATAGAGTGCATTTGAGGTGCAGACGCCATTGTTACACCGGTGAAAGCAGCAGCCATTTTACATGTGACAAAACCCTGAAAGGTGTAATGAGATGAATGACCCTTTCTATACAGTGTTATCGATTGAGATATGTTGATTAAGTAACTCCCCATTTTCTTTTTAGATTTTGTGGCAACCTAAATTAGCAGGTACCCACGCAAACCGAGAGATAGAGCTGCACTTCAATATCTTACACAAAGAATTTCATAATTTAATCTTGGGATGTGGCCATCACAGACACCTTCTCAAGGACAATAAATATTAATCTTGCCAGTGAGCCACTACCTTGAACCGCTGCAGTCCATATGGAATAGCTATTTCTAACAATGCAGCTTTGTACCAGAGCATCAGCACGGGCCTTTTTTAAAAATGTACCTGTCGGTTGTAGGCATCACTGTCTAGGCTAGCATTTATTGCCCAACCCCAATTCTCTTTGAAGGTGGTGGTGAGTTACATTCTTGAAATGCTGCAGTCCATGTGGTAAAGTACACCCATAGAGCTGTTAGGGAGGGAATTCCAGGATCTTGATGCAGTGACAGTGAAGGAAAGGCAATATATTTCCAAGTCCAGATGGTGAGTGACATGGAGGGAAACATCCAGTGGTGGTGGTCTCTGGTATCTGCTTATCCTTCTAAATGGTAGTGGTCATGGATTTGGAAGGTGCTGCCTAAGGAACCTTGGTGATTCCTGCAGTGCATCCTGTAGATGGTACACACTGCTGTCACTGCTTGTCGGTGGTAGAGGGTGTGAATGTTTTTGGACATTCCTTAATGGCATTAAGGAGCCCTAGCAAAACTGCAGTTAATGGGAATCAGGGAGAAACTGGCTGCTGGTTGGCGTCATACCTGGTACAAAGGAAGATGGCTGTAAATGAGTTGAACATCAATCGTCTCAGCTCCAGGACATCACTGCAGTAGTTCCTCAGGATAGTATCCTAGACCCAACCACCTTCAACTGTTTCATCAAGACCTTCCTTCCAGCATAAGGACAGAAGTGGGGATATCCGCAGATGATTCGTGACTCCTCAGATACTGAAGTTGTTCATGTCCAAATTTGGCAAGACCTGGACAACATCCCGGTTTGGGCCGATGAATGGCAAGTAACATTCACGCCACACAAGTGCCAGGCAATGACGATCTCCAAAAAGAGAGGGTCTCACCATCGTCCCTTGACATTCAATGGCATTTCTGAAATGCTGAATTCATCAACATCCAGGGGGTTACCACTGATAAGAAACTGAACTGGACGATGCATATATATATATATTGTGGCTACCAGAGCAGGTCAAAGGCTAGGATTCCTGCGGTGAGAAGCTGACCTCCTGACCCCCCAAAAGCCAAGTGGGCAATGGTGGAGGAGGGAGTGGATTAAGGAGCTAGTGGAATATGCACAAATGTTTTTCTCCAAGGAAAACCTGCCTTTTCTTCGCAGTTTCAACCCTCATTTTTATTTTCTCTCTCCTTCCCTCACAGTTTAACTGGTAATGAACCACTTACCATCTTGCCTCTGACACAAGAAACAGAACAGACTCACGGGAAAGCCCACTTCAAGGTCTGCGACCGTCTGAAGCTGGAACGGAAACAGCGGCGGATGTGCCGACGGGACCCCGGAGTGGCAGAGACCCTAATGGAAGCGATAAGTATGAGTGCCCTCGAGTGTCAGTACCAGTTCAGATTTGAGAGGTGGAACTGCACCCTGGAGGGTCGTTACAGGACAAGCCTTTTGAGGAGAGGTCAGTTATGGCTCCTTCTGCACTGGAAGGTTTTCTATGTCCTTTATGTCTTATACTGTTTGTATGTTGTGTATATTTTTGAGAGGCAATATAGGTGAAGGGATGCTGTCACATCAATTTTCGTTCAAATGACAACCTACTCTCCAATAAGCAGTTAATTTTCTGTTTCGGAGAGCTAAAATTATTTTGGAATAGGGACATATTTGGGTCTCAGAAATTTGTTTCCCCACCCAAAACCGCCTCAAACCCACCCATTTTCCACTTTAACTGAGGTTGGAAAGTATATGGGAAACAAACTCACTCCAAAGAGGCATTTGGGATTTTAAGTATGGCCACGAGGCTGCGAGTCTCATCGCCATTTACATTTGCACCGTGTGTTTGGCCTTCCAGATTTTCTTGACACCCAAGAATCACAGCATCTTCCAGGTGAAGACTTGGTGAAGTCATGGTTAAGTGTCTTCACACCAATCTCCTGGATCCGGGTGGCTGCCTGAGGATGTTTCCTAATTGGGCACCACCAATCTTCACCCCCAGGGCTCTAGATCCTACCATGAGCACTCTGACCTTCACTCCTCCACACAATAAGTCATGATTTTCTTTCTCTCCCACCCAAGGCCTCCAGTTTTCCCATTATTTCCTTCTGAACTCTGACTCTTTCCACCCCTCACAGAAAGAGGCCATTCAGCCCATCTTGTCTATGCCGACTCTCTGAAGGAGCAATTCCTCTCGTGCTACCTTCCTGCCTTCTCCCCCATAGCGCTGCTCAATCTTTTTCAGATAATAATCCAATTCCCTCTTTAATTGACTTGACTCCACAACACTCAGGCAGTGAATTCCAGACCTTAACTTGCTGTGTGAACAAAAATGTCCTTCCTCTTATTGACATTGCTTCTTTTGCCAATTGCCTTGCCCTCTGCTTCTCAATTCTTCCACAAACAGGAACAGTTCCTCCCTATTTACTCTTATATAGCAGGGGTCCCAACAATGACCTCTGGGGAACTCCACAAAAAACTTGCCTCCAATCTGAAAATCATCTTATTACCCGCTCGACTGTTTCCTGTTATATCTGTGTTGTTGCTGTCCGTTTTATTCCATGAGCTCTAAACTTGCTCAAGTTTGTTTTGTGGTACTTTATTGAATGTCTTCTGGTAGTCATGTAGGTTGCATTAACAGCATTATATTAATCCTCTGTTATCTCATCAAAATCTCAAGTTAGTTAAACAAAATTTGCCCTTATCAAATATGTGCTGGTTTTCTTGAATTAGCCATCACATCTGGGGCGGGATTCTCCGACCCCCCGCCGGGTCGGAGAATCGCCGGGGGCAGTTGTGAATCCCGCCCCCGCCGGTTGCCGAAGTCTCCGGCACCGGATATTTGGCGGGGGCGGGAATCGCGCCGTGCCGGTTGGTGGGGCCCCCCGCTCGATTCTCCGGCCTGGATGGGCCAAAGCCCCGCCGCTAAAATGCCTGTCCCGCCGGCGTAAATGAAACCACCTACCTTACCGGACAAGGCGGCGCGGCCGGGCTCCGGGGTCCTGGGGGGGGGGGCGCGGGGCGATCTGGCCCCGGGGGATGCCCCCACGGTGGCCTGGCCTGCGATCGGGGCCCACCGATCCGCGGGCGGGCCTGTGTCGTGGGGGCACTCTTTCCCTTCCGCCTCCGCCACGGTCTCCACCATGGCGGAGGCAGAAGAGACTCCCTCCACTGCGCATGCGCGAGAATGCCGTCAGCGGCCGCTAACGCTCCCGCGCATGCGCCGCCCGTGGATGTCATTTCCGCGCCAGCTGGCGGGGCACCAAATGCCTTTTCCGCCAGCTGGCGGGGCGGAAATTCGTCCGGCGCCGACCTAGCCCCTCAAGGTTGGGGGTCGGCCCCCAAAGATGCGGAGCATTCCGCACCTTTGGGGCGGCGCGATGCCCGTCTGATTTGCGCCGTTTTGGATGCCAGTCGGCGGATATCGCGCCGTTTCCGGAGAATTTTGCCCCTTTTGCCTTTTTGACTTTAAGTACAAGCAGCATATCCAGTAAATCCTTCTTATCAATTACCTCTTCATTCGCCATGATCTGTGCATCATCATCTTCCTTGGTAAAGATAGTTGCAAAGTATTTATTAAATACCTCAGCCATGTCCCATGCCACCAAATGGATAGTGGTATTGTCGCTGGACTAGTAATAGCGACCCAGGGTAATAATGCTCTGGAGACCAGGGTTCAAATCCCACCATGGCAGATGATAAAATTTGAATTCAACAGAAAAATCTGGAATTAAAGTCTAATGATGACCATGGATCCATTGTCAATTGTCATTAAAAACCCATCTGGTTCATTAATGTCCTTTAGGGAAGGAAATCTGTCGTCCTAACCTGGTCTGGCCTACATGTGACTCTAGATCCATAGCAATGTGGTTGACTCTTAAATGCCCTCAGGGATAAGCAGTAAATGCTGGCCCAGCCAGCAAAGCCCACATCCCATGAACAACCAAAACAAATGTAGATCATCTCTTCGTACCTAATTGGCCCTGCCTCTCCTCTGCATACCATTGTTTTACTATTTATATCCTTGCAGAAAACGTTTGGATGCCCCTTTTATGTTGGCCCCCAATCTCTCTTCGTACTCTTTGCCTCTCAGATTTGCCGATTAACTTCCCCATTGATTTTTCTACATTCACCTGATTCTCCGGTGGGGTTTTCAGCCCAGCCAGTGGTGGGCATTGTTGCGGGCTGATGGGGAAATTCTTTGAAATTTTCACCTTTTTCCATCCTGCCTGCGGGAATGCCCACCGCTGGTGGGGCCAGAATATCCCAGCCATAGTTGTATTGTCAACCTGACATCTGTCATAAGTGCACTTCTTTTTTTCTTCTTTATCTTAATTTTTATCTCGCCTTGTCATCTGGATTTGTTTGGCCTTACCTTTCCCCTCTGTGGAAATAACCATGACTGTACTTGAACTATCTCCTCTTCAAACACAGCTCGTGATTCAGTTACAGTTTTGCATGCTAATCTTCCATTCCAGTTTATCTGGGTCAGATCCATTCTTACCCCATTGAAGTTGGATTTGCCCCAGTTAATTATTCTTACATTGACTTGTTCTTTTTCCCTTTCCATAACTAACCAAAACAAAACGAGCCAATGATCACTGTCCCCTAAATGTTCCCCTACTGACACTGGCCCACCTCACTCCAAAATCCAGGGGCTATAATTTGTGCCCCACTTGAGTATATTTTGGGCAGGGGAGTACATAAAATTGGCAAGTATTCAGCCCACCACCTTCCTGCCCACCCCTGAGCTCACCCTCATAATACAGGTGCCAAACTCAACAGCACATACAATATTTTAAAATAACTAATTGAGTTAAGAATAATATGCTGCCAATGCCATCAAATGTTTGGACTGGACAGTCGGGCGGCAGCAGGCTGCCTGATTTAGTTTTAACAAAGTTCTTAAAGGAAAGGAAGGGGGTGTTTGATCTATTGGATGCTGCCCTTTGCTGGCTCCATCACCCTCCAAAGATCAAAGTACTCTCCCACTTCCATCCTACCCACCCGGAGCCTAAAGATTACTGGCCCCCTACACTCTCCCTGGACTTGCCTACTCTGGGGATCCATGGGCCTTCTTCCTTCTCCTGCAGTCCCAGCACTGGCCACTGGAGTGCTCTTGGCACTGCTGGGAGTGATGGAACTACAGGCCAGTCTGACTGATTGGCAATTCCTCCTGGTTGAGGCGGATGTCCCACTTGGCCCTCATTTAGCCTGCCTGCGGTGTTTTATGGCTGCGAGGCAGGCAGCATGAAGCATGCCAGCTCTACACCAACTTTGCTTCTTTGGGATTAGCCCACCTCGTGTATCTCTGTATTATTCAGCCCCAGGTCTAGTAATGCCTCCTTTCTGATTCGTGGAAACGTACTGCTGCAGAACAATTTTCCTGAACACACTCTAGGAATTCTTGCCCACCTCTGCCCTGTTAATTATCTGTATTTAGTCTGGAATAGTGGTAGTATAAGTCCCCCATTATACCTACTTTATAATTCCTGAGCGTCTCTGTAATTTCCTTGCAAATTGTTCTTTTGTATCTTTCCAACTAGTTGGTGACCAATACATCAAGCAATGTAACTGCCCTTTTATTTTAAGCCCTTAGCTCTATATAAATAGATTATTTCCTGACTCCACTGGGACATGCTCTCTCCAGCACTTCAATGTTCTTGATCTATACCACCTCCCCTCCCCCTTTCCTATCTTTCCTGAACACCTTGTATCCAGGAATATTTAACACAGTCATGACCTTTGAGCCAGGTGTCTCTTGTTGCCATAACATCCATATTTCCAGATGTCTCTCTGTATTTACAACCTTCCTATCTTATTTACCACAATCTACTCATTCATACATGGGCTCTAATCCTAAATTAGACTCTCTTTTTCTTCCTACCTTGCTCTGAACTTTTCTAATAACTTGCTATTTCCAACTCTTGTGCTACCTCCCTGCCCCCTCCAGTATTCTGTGCACCTTGATATTTTTCTCTGATATTACCTCCTAGTTCCCACGTACCTGCCAAGTTAGTTTAAACACTTCCCAAATTGCCTCACAAGGATATTGATGCCAGCTCTGTTTAGGTGTCACCTATCCAGCCTGCAGTGGTCCCATTGCCCCAGAGCTAGTCCTATCACCCCAAAAATCCAAGCCCTCCCACCTGCATCACCTTCTCAGCCACACACTTATCTGCTTTATCCTCCTATTTCTGTACTAGTTTGTACCTGGTACCGGGGTAACCTGTAGAATCCCTGCTTGCTAATTTCCCACCTAGCTCCCTAACGTTTGACTGCAGTACTACATCCACCTTTCCGCCTAAGTTGTTGGTACCAATGAGAGTTGGCTGTTCCCCTTCTCACACCCCCAACCTCCATGGCCTTCCTCCTCCAAGGTGCTGTGTAGCCATTCAGTGATATCCTTGATCCTGGCACTGGGGAAGTAACAGACCATCTTGGATTTATGTCTCTGGTGGCAGAAATGCCCGTCTGTTCCCCTATCTATTGAATCTCCTATAGTTATTACTCTTCCAGTCTTCTTTGTTTGCTCTTGTACAGCTGAGCCAACCTTGGTGCCACGGATTTGGCTCTGGCTGCACTCCCCAGAGGAAGCATCACTTTAAACCTAACTGATCCACTTACCCCTACCAATGACACTCCCATTGTGATCAATGTCCCCTGGCCGATCTCCCTCACTGGCACAGACTTACCTGCTCTTGTGACCATCATTGACCTGCTCCTGCATGATTGGAGGTCCAGCTTATTGATCAGCCTGCCTCTGATTGGGCGGGGCGGGGGGGGGGGGGGGTAGTGATCAGTTATGGATTTAAACTCAGCAACATGTGGTGGAATGTTTAATAGTGGGTACCCCCCCCCCCCCCCCCCACCACCACCATCTCCATCATTACCCCACCAACTCACCCCCTGTTGATCAGATCAGTAAAACAAATATCCATGCAGTAGGTAAGTCTGAAAGAGAAAAGGCAGGTTCATCTTTGGGTGAGACACTTCAAGAGGCATGGTAGATGTAATTTAAATATAATGTATGATATTTTCTGCTGGTATTTATTTTCACCTTTGCTCTGATCCCCTTTTGTCCTTCGCACTCTCTCGTTCTTTCAGTTTTCTCTCTTAGACTTTAACCAGGCCAACTTGCTCCGGTTTCTAAATATTTCTTTCTATCTTCTCGGGCTTAAGATGGAAAAAAGCTCGAGGACACTGGGGGTCAAGCTCCCTCCAACTGAAGCGACACTTGAAAGCCCTTTATTAAAATGACAGGCTGTATAATTCAAATATATGTCAGCGCGTTTAGGTGTCAGCCTTGACTCAGTGGTAGCATTCTCACCTCCTTGAGTCAGTCTCTATAAAGAAATAAATCTTTTGGAGAGAGAGCCTTTGACAGAAAGTTATGTCCTGTTCAACATGGCCTTAATCGTCTAACAATTTCTACGGTCCATCTAGTTCTCGTCCTGCCACCCTGGTGGTTGCATGAGGCAACAGTAATGGAGTTGTTGATTAATCCTGACAATCAATCTCTATCAATTAGTCTACAACAGAACCAGACATGAGGCGAGAAAAACCTCAGTGGTGGAAAGGTTTGGGAATCATAGGTCAAAATCATGTGCTCCTCCCAAGCTCGCTACACTTGGCACACGTCGTGTCTGAAATGACTCATGAACTGTATCCCAAAGTGTTCTTTTCTGAAAGAAACCCATCGCATTTTCATTTGAACGAATCAATACTGACTGCTTCCACTGTCTCCCTGGGAGCCTGCTCCATGGATTGATCACAAGTGCCTTGGACCTTTTTATTTGCCAATTGATCGCCTCTTGTGGCTCACCCAATACATCACCCACTTCAACAAGTTTATCATCAGGGACAGCACCGAAAAGACACAGCTTGCTACCAGAAACAAAATCTCTTTCACAGGAGATTGATGGTCCTGGTTGGCATTTTTGGGTGAACTGGGAGAGCTGATTTGAAATGTGGTGAGTTTGATCCAAGTGCATTATAGACGTGAGTCCATGGCACCAAGCTGCATTCTAATTCAGTTCAAAATTGTGCATTCTTACTCTGAGAAACTCCAGAGTAGATGATGTAGGAAATTAAATATCACACTGGTGGAGTAATGGATATTTTTCTTGGAGTTGATGCTGAGTCACATTTTCTGGAACCAGGAAAGGTTTTAGTGGCAATTAAAGTTGTTGTGCTGTACATGAACTGATGTAGGGGGAGGGAGCTGCCTGTCGAAGGCTCTATGTTATTAGCTAACAGGAGTAAAAGTTGCCGTGAGGGATGCACATCTCAACAACTTAGAACACAGGAGTGGAGTGGGGCAGAGAATAAGGGGAAGAAAGGATGTACATCATCTAGAGGAAGAGAAAATGATATAGTGGGGGAGGGGGGGGGGGAAAGGGCAAAGAAAGAGGGAACTGACAGGCCTGATGAGAAAAGGAGAGTGAGAGAAAGGCAAAAGAACCTACGAGAGGATCATCTAGAGTGTAAGGGGCAGACAGGGATAGATAGAAAAAGAGAGGGAGAAGGGCACGCAAAGAAAGAGAGCCACAGAAGGGAGGCATAATTACATACAAAATACACAGTAAGAAAAAGGAGACAAGGGAGAAATAAAAGAATATGTTTATCACTGGAATCAGCGTTTGACAGTGCACCTTGAGGGCAGAAAACAAATCGAGAGGAGTAAAAAAGACATTGACCAAAGCAGTGGAATGAAAGGGCAGAAAATAGAACATTGAGAATAATGTAGACCATTATGATGCCAATGGGGCAAATTCCGCACCTTTGGGGCGGCGCGATGCCGGACTGATTCCCGCCATTTTTGGCGCCGGTCGGCGGACATCGCGCCGATTGTGGAGAATCCCGCCCCTGATCTACATGTCTGACTGCATTATCAGCCCTGAGGAAAAAGATGCTGAGAGGATATTTCTCCTCGTGGAAGAGCCTTGGACCAAAGGACATAATCTCAAGGGGTCACCTATTTAGGACAAAGACAAAATAAATTTCTTCTCTCAGAGGGTAGTGAATCTATATAGGGGCATGGGGCAACAGAACCAATAACAAAGGGTGGGGTCCCTGTTTCACAATGAAAGCTTCACCCAGGGTTTAAGTAGCATAAGCCTCCACTGTGTGTGCCTTTACCGTGGAAAGCTGTAGAGGCTGGGTTGGTAAGTATGTTCAAGGCTGAGATAGACAGATTTTTAATCAGTAAGGGAATTGAGAGTGATGGGGATAAGGCAGGAAAGTGGAGCTGAGGATTATCATATCAGTCTTAAACACATTGAATGGTGCAGCAGACCCGATGGGCAGAATGGCCTACTTCTACTCCTACGTCTTATGATCTTCTAGAAACAAAGTGAGTGAAATTAAAGTGAGATCAATAAGAGGATACCCCAATACTGAGAGGGGAATGGCAGCAGCAGATAAACAACTTGGAAGGATGAGATGTACATTTTACATGGAGTGAGAATGCTGATGGTGCTGTACTTTAACCCACAGAATGTAGTTAAAGTTCTAATACGGCAGTTTGGAAATTTGCTTTTAATTTTAAAATTCAGGAAATACAGAGCTGACCAGTAAGAGTCAGTACGTAGCTGTTTGTCGTTGTAAAAATTCAACTGGTTCACTAATGTATTTTAAGGAAGAAAACCTGTTGTGCTACCTGGTCTGGGCTATATGTGACTCCAGTCCCATAGCTCTTTCACCTCTGAAGTGCCAGCAAGCAACTCTGTTTTATTAAACCATTACACTGTGCGTATTCAAAAGATTTCCCATCATCACCAAACTCGGGTCAATGAGTGAAGGGCAATATTTAAATGCTGGCCCTGTCGAAAATGCCCACTGACAGGTATAAATGAAAGGGGTGGAAAACAAAGAACAAAATACTCAGTTCAATTCTGGCCTTGGGTGACTTGTCTGAGAGTTTGCACTTTCTCCCAGTGTCTGCATGGGTTTCTTCCGTGTGTTCCGGTTTTCTCCCACAGTCCAAAGATGTGCAGGTTAGGTGGATTGGCCATGATCAATTGCCCCTTGGTGTCCAGGGATGTGCAGGTTAGGTGGGGTTACGGGGATAGGGCGAGGGAATGGGCAAAGATAGGGTGTTCTTTCAGAAGGTGAGTGGAGACTAGCTGGCCCAAATGGCCTCCTTCTGCACTGCAGGGATTCTATTAGTTGTAAAATAGATCAGACCAAGGGGATGAAACTTCACAGAACTTCCCATTTAGTGCTCAAACTAATGTTTGGAAGATCAGTATTAATCAGAGGGAAAGAGTGCCACAGTGGGTTTACAGACAAGAGGTGAAAGATGGACAGATGTATATATCAGAAAAGGGCAGACAGAGGAAAACGTCAAAGTTAGTTGGAAGATTTCCAGACTGGAATCGACTGGCAGATTAGTGCATCAGGCAGTCTTGGTACTTGAACCCATAATCAGAAGGCTAAGGAGCAGACCTCAATTGTTTCTTCCATTGAAACGACGATTACATTTGACTTTTCTTTTTTTTTTAAATATGAGAAATTAAAATAGCATATTCAGTCCAAGAGGACAAGTACATTTGACTGTAATTATTTTTTCCATTTTCAATTGCTTTGCCAGCGAAAAGGTTATGAGTTTATTACAGCACATCTGGCAAGCAGCGTGCTGATTTATGAGCCTATGACTTCTGCAAGCTGTACACTTCAGATAAACTCCACATATGCAATATCATCTAATTAAAAATTAAATTGCACACTTCGCTTTCTCTTTTATAAAACATGTGCAAAGAATAAAGAATCTCTCACCACAACTTGTGACTTGTCCAATATAAAATTGACCAAGAGTCACAATGTCCACTCATTGAACAAGCCGGTGTCAAGTATCTGGTTGCAGCATTTTAGCAGATACATTAAGCTGTGTATTTTAAATAGCTCTGCACCGCTGGTCAAACATGGGGAAGGATGTTAATTGTTCAAGCAGTAAGATGGCTGATGGTAATTGTTACGCAGCTTTTCCTTTGTTTGGGTGCGAGAGGAGACATTTTCTTCTTGCAAATTAGAAATTTCAGTAGTGAGGGGGAATGCAGTATCTGCCGTGCTCTGCTCTGATCTCATTCGACGTGAGAATTGAGGACCACGGCAGGTACAGCACAGGTTAGCGGCAGAGGAAAATTTTTACCCATGAAACACTACAGCCTAAAGATTTGGGGCACCTTACCACATTGTGCTAAGAACCCATGCTTGAAGGGAAAGTTCCAAAGTGAACAGAATTATCAGCCATGAGCCTTGGACATTTTCCTGTAGAAGCAGAGGTTTGTGAGCCTAAGTTCAGATGTGTGATTATGGGGGAGGAAGACTGGGTCTTTGTGCAATTGGATGTGGGGCTAGGAGATCGGGAAAAAACATCAGTGTTTACAGTTTTATGCTGGGCCTTGGAATGTGAGTAGAGTAGTAAGCCGGGACCAGGGCTTGCCAGAGATATGGGTGGGTCTGATAGTTGGAGTAGAGGAACAGTGGTTATGGTGAGTACTTACTTTGTTTAATCCTGTGCTGCTTAGTGTTGACTTGAGGCATGGTGGCACAGTGATGAGGGCTGGTTTAGCACAGTGGGCTAAACAGCTGGCTTGTAATGCAGAACAAAACAGCAGCGTGAGTTCAATTCCTGTACCGGCCAGCCGACAGGTGCCAGAATGTGGTGACTAGGGGCTTTTCACAGTAACTTCATTGAAGCCTACTTGTGACAATAAGCGATTAATATTATTAGCACTGTTGCCTCAGCGCCAGGGACCTGGCCTCAATTACAGCCGTGGTAATTTTCTGTGAGGAGTTTACACTTTCTCCCCGTATCTGCGTGGGTTTCCTCTGGGTGCTCCGGTTTCCTCCCACAATCCAAAAATGTGCAGGTTAGGTGGATTGCCCATGCTAAATTACCTCTTTGTGTCCAACAAATGTACAGGTTCGGTGGGGATAGGGTGGGGAAGAGGGCCAAGGTAGGGTGCTCTTTTGGAGGGTTGGTGCAGACTCGATGGGCTGAATGGCCTCCTTCTGCACGGTAGAGATTCAATGAATCTGCTTTGCTACTGGCTGCTGCACAAGGAACCCTGGACTAAAGCATACGCTTGGCATGGGTAAAGGTGCCTTTTGGGCTCCCCATTTTCAGTTGGTTCTATGTTTCTTCAGTCAGTTACTCCGTAAGCTTATAATATGTGACTAGGGCATTGAGGACCCGGGTTCGAATCCCGGCCCTGGGTCACTGTCCGTGTGGAGTTTGTACATTCTCCCCGTGTCTGCGTGGGTTTCACCCCCACAACCCAAAGATGTGCTGGTTGGGTGATCTGGCCATGCAAAATTGCCTCTTAACTGGAAAAATAATAATTGGGTACCCTAAATATATTTTAAAAAACCTTATAATATGTTTGGAAAGCTGCAAAAAGTAGCATACAGAGGAAACAAATGGATGAAGGGCATAGGTCTCTCTTTGGGCACCACTTTCCCATACTAGGTTATATAATGGGTTATTCACCTGAGGGAAGGAGCAGTGCTCCGAAAGCTAGTGTTTGAAACAAACCTGTTGGACTTTAACCTGGTGTTGTAAGGCTTCTTACTGTGCTCACCCCAGTCCAACGCCGGCATCTCCACATCAGGGTTATATAAAGGCAGAGCCAAGTTTGTTCCACAGTGTGCCTCTTCTCAAACCTCAGGAGCAATGCTTACTACACCACTGTGGCACTTCAGTTTCCCACACAGATATCTCTTGGGGCCTCACTGAGTAAGGTTGCCAACTTAGTGGAATTTTTGTAATGATTGATGAATAAGTTGTTGCTGTGGACTTGTGCCCACTAGCAACTGGTATGGCAATGGCCCAAGATCCCTTATAAACCAGCAGAGAGGGAAGGTGTGGGTGAGAGTGGAGACTTTCAACCCATCAATTTAGGCTGAATTAAACCCAGATTTCTGTGTTGTAGCTGATTACGCCATTCATTGAATCCCTGTATCAATATCCTCTCCTCCCCCGCCCCACTCGATGAACTACCATGGTCACTGTCTGCTTCACCTGACATATCAACAGATTTCCAATACTGTAAACTTGCATGCAGCTCCTTGCATCTTGGGGAGCTACCTGAGATGGACTTGCCTCGGCTGAATGGCTGGTACCAGCTACCCTCTCACCTGAGGAAATTACCTGTGAAGGATTTCATAATGCTCACAGCACAAAAGGAGACCATTCAGCCCATTAACTCTTAGCACAATTTAATGAATCCCACTCCCTGGCTCTTTCTCTATCCTTCTGCTGACGCCTTTCCTTCAGGTGTTCCTACAATTTCCTTTTGAAAGCTGCTGTCGTCTCCACACACTCAGCTTCCAGATCCTCACCACTCGCTCTTTCTCCTGTCGCCTTTGGTTCTTTTGTCAATCACTTTAAATCTGTCTAAACCAGGGGCTGGTTTAGCACAGGGCTAAATCGCTGGCTTTGAAAGTAGACAAGGCAGGCCAGCAGCACGGTTCAATTCCTGTACCAGCCTCCCCAAACAGGCGCCGGAATGTGGCGACTAGGGGCTTTTCACAGTAACTTCATTTGAAGCTTACTTGTGACAATAAGCGGTTTTCATTCATTCCTCTGGTTCCTGCCCTTTCACCCAATGGGAACAGTTACCCTCTATGTACTCATCTCATGATTTTGAACGCCTCTATCAAACCTCCCCTCGACCTTCTTTCGGCCAACAATCCCAGCCTCTGCAATTTATTCATGTATCCTCATCGCTGGAAATATTCTCATAATCCCAAAATTAAGAACCAACTTGTAATTAATCGCTCTCTCGAACTCACGCAGCGCTTAAGGATACTAACTGATTCTTGCAGACGTCCTTTATGTCGGTGTTTGATCTCCTCTCTTTCCTGCTATTTCTGGCTACTACCTGTGTCCTTGGATGAAACTACATTTGTCTTCAACTTCTCCAGAGAACGGCAACTGGTATCCCACCTTGCGCTACATCCTGGATTCCATTCACCCCATTCTTCATAGGCTTCCTGACCCACAGCCTTTATAATCATCGGCCTTCGGTCAGGATTTTCTAATCTGATTGAATCCGACTTTACAATCAATTGGGTAGGCTTTGTGCTCGCTCTATAATTGGTCTCCTGATCCTGGTTGATCCTTTGTTTCCCAACATCAGATTAACTTTTGGCCAAGGAGGGGGTGAGGTTGTGGTCTATTGATTTTCCTTGCCCCAAGGTGCTGGGCTGGGAGGTGGGTAGGGATGAAACATAACGAGGAGCTGCTTTTTGACAGCATTGCACTGCAGTTCTGCTCTAGGGAAGTTTCCCAGCAGTAGGACCAGGCATGGATAGCCTATCCACTGTATGGAGGTGGGCAGCCAATTTAAATAACCTGTAGGCCCTGTTATGGGCAATTTCTCCCACGCCACCAATATTTCTCTGGCAGCAGGGTGCCCCCCCCCCATGCTGCATTGGGGGGGGGGGGGCATCAGTTCAGTATGCTAGTCCAGTGGCATTGCAGCTGGAGACTCCAGAGGCTCAAAATCCCGTGTCCCTTACACACACGCTACACTTGCCATATATAACTTAATTTACTCATTGCAAAATGTAGTTTCCTGAAAGAAATGTATCTATTGACTTTTGCACTGAATAATGTTCAGGCCCAGGGGTTGATAGTGAGATACGCGTGAGTTGTTCAGTAACAGAAGAAAATGAATTGTTCCCCTTTAAACAGGATCTACATTAAAATGAGTGATATGTTGCCAATGCCACTATGAAACAGGTTTTCAGATGGTGACCAACTGTATCCTGCACTAATTCCACCACAGGCATTTTCCACTGTTTGGTTCGAGCCTGTGTCTGTGTTCTGCTCAGTACCTTCTCTGGAAGCGCAGCTGAGACCTGTAACATTGGATGTGTGGGAATCTGCATCATTTGGAAACTCTATTATACATAGCAGCCTGAAGGTCATCCCGGTTTCCATCTACAAAATTTTTAAAAAAATAATAAGCGATTATTATTTTTTATTTCATTATTACAATGGACTTGTGCTCCCGCTTTTCATGACCTCCTCAGGATGTTACAGGTGTAGGATATCTGACAGTCAAGTTGTGGATAGGCAATGACCACAGACAGCAATCCAATCAACTACTTTAGTGATGTTGGTTCAGGGATACATGTTGACCAGAACACTGGGTTCAACTCCCCTGCTCGTAAACATTGTCGTGGGATTTATTTTGCATCCCCCCAAGAGGAAAGAAGGGGATTCAGTTTAACATCTGGACACCTCTGGAAATGTAGCATTTGTTCAGAAATGTACTGGGTTGTCAGCTAGTTTCTTATGTTCCATAGCCTTTATTCTTAGATTCATGGCATTATTTGAAATTCAAGTTTCCATTCTGCCTATAAACCCCTGGCTTTAAAACACCAAGGCTGGACCAGAAATTCTTGCCTTTCTCTGTTTTCTATCATTATGTTTTACGCCCTCAGTTCTGTCCTTTATGCCAGAAAAACTCATCAATGTTGTTTTTTGACCTCCACAGGTTTTAAAGAGACTGCCTTTCTGTATGCCATCTCTTCTGCTGGACTGACCCATGCCCTGGCCAAGGCTTGCAGTGCTGGGCGGATGGAGCGCTGTACCTGTGACGAAGCTCCTGACTTGGAAAACCGGGAAGCATGGCAGTGGGGAGGCTGCGGGGACAATCTCAAGTATAGCAACAAATTTGTCAAAGAGTTTATGGGACAAAAGAAATCCAACAAAGATTTACGAGCACGCGTTGATCTGCACAATACCAACGTTGGTGTCAAGGTGAGTGGTCGCCAGTGATGACAACATTAAGTGATTGTTTTTTTGAAGGGGTGTGGTATGTGTATAATCTTGAATGCAACATTACTATTCAACTTGGATCAGTTGATAGCATTCTCACTGTCGAGTTGCACTTGACTCCAGGATTTGAGCACATCAGCGAGGCAGAGATTTCAGGTCGAGCGTGTGAATGGTGGGCTTGTGCAGATGCCCTGATTCTGATTGCTCCACCGCAAGAGTCCAGAGGAATTCTCAGACGAATGTCCATCCTAACACTTCTGATGTTTAAAATGAATGATGAGCTTCCCAAAATGCCATGGAAATGAAAAAACAAGCTAACAAAAAGGAAAAATGAATGAATGAATTGAGGCACAACTGTTAAAATTAGCAGCGGTTCAAGAAGGGGGACCACCACAAGTTATCTGCATTTAAGGATGGGAAATAAATGCCAGCAACAGTATGTAGAAGGAATCTGCCTGTACTTTGCTTGAGGGAGGAACATTGGCTGAGACAGTAGAAGAACTCTCTGTTCTTTGTCAAATGGTCTTATGGGATTTTTAAGATCTATGTAATGCCTCATTCAGCACCTCTGAAAAACGTTAAAGTCCCTCGCAATTGCATCAAATGTGCCAGCCTCGATTCTGTGTTCTGGTGTGTGGTTTTAACTGTTAGACTCTTGAGTCAAGGATACTACCCACTCAGCCCCTTTTCTATTTGGTTCTGATTTGTCTAAATTATGACCCAATATTCAGGCCACTCAAAGGACGCAATCACCAGAGCAGGATTTTTCTTTTCTGCGTCATGCCAGAAGAATTAAAGGTCTTGTTAACCGCTGCCCAAAGGATGGTGAGTTGCACACCAGCTGCTTTTGCAGTGATATCATGCGTAAGCAATGGGCGTCTATGTCCATGAGTTGAGTTGGACCATCACATCAAACAAAACAAAACAAACTGCCAAACGCTTTCGAGGAAGATTTTCTGGAATGCTTAACTCCATCTTTAAAACAGTGGGTGCATGGCCACTCCTGGATTTCCACATCACCGTGGGACTCTGCTATGTGCAGCTGACTTCAATCAAACCCAAGAGTTGCCAAACTATTTGCCTTTGTAGTAGAGAGAACCTAATACGGCTTTAAAGATTTTTAAAATGCTAATATGGGACTTGTAAAGGGACTATTCTAAAGTAGAAATGTATTAAGTTAGGCCGGAGGGGGGGAAAGCTAAGGGAATGGTTCCAGTTCCCACATCAGGAACGAGCTGCTTGAACGAATTTAGACCAATGCTGTAGGTTCTTCTATTACAGTCCCAGCCCTCAGACATATTGCACAGGAGCTGAGTGGAAAGTGTATGTAGGTAACCTGACTAATTTTCTGCCACTCCTTGTACTAGAATTCATCCAGCTCCATATCACCACCTTCTTCCTCCTTTTACCCAGGCCACACACACACACAATACATTGGTAACCACACCGGGAGAGTGAATTTGTGCAGGGGCAGAGGTTCTCCCACTAGAGTTGAAGTGGGCAAGCTGAAAAGCATAGACACCCTAGGACTACACAGTGAAACACCTTGGATTGCTCTGTGTCCACCATACCCCAGTTTCTCCTTTACTTACTCTGACACATCTGAGGCAGCCAATCTTGTGCCCATCTTCCCCCAAGTTTAGTGAGCTATCTCTGAATCCATGACTAGTTCGCACTGCTTGACAGATGAAAATTGGTGCATAGGTTTAATTCAGGTGTCTAACCTTCCTGAATATTGCCGAGGCATGGTAATAATAATAATCTTTATTAGTGTCACAAGTAGACTTACAGTGACACTGCGATGATGTTACTGTGAACATCCCCTGGATGCCACTACGGCCTCTGTTCGGCTACATTGTGGGAGAATTCAGGATGTCCAAATCACCTAACAAGCACGTCTTTCGGGATTTGTGGGAGGAAACTGGAGCACCCTGAGAAATCCCATGCAGGCACAAGGAGTACGTGCAGACTCCGCACAGACAGTGGCCCAAGCTGGGAATTGAACCCGGCTCCCTGGCACTGTGAAGCAAC
This sequence comes from Scyliorhinus torazame, assembly GCF_047496885.1. Taxonomy (NCBI): domain Eukaryota; kingdom Metazoa; phylum Chordata; class Chondrichthyes; order Carcharhiniformes; family Scyliorhinidae; genus Scyliorhinus; species Scyliorhinus torazame. The sequence continues at coordinate 188,558,607 of NC_092717.1, forward strand.
AGTGTTAACCAATATGCTACCGGACACTTTGGTTCAGGTGTTGTAGCCTACCAAGGAATGTCTAAAACATGCCTCATCACCACAGTGCTCCTCGGAGCTGAAATGCATGTTTTAGGTCCCAAACCTGTCTACACCAGTCACAGCATGCTTCAGGCCTGCTGCATTCATTGATCACCAGATTTAAATTCAATATAATGTACTATCCCTTAAAGTAAGTTCTTGCCTTAGACATATTTCTGTTGATTCACCGTTGCCGGGTCAAAATCCTGGCATTCCTACCATAATCATACTGTGGGAGCACCTTCACTCAAGGCCTGAATTGGCTTGCAAAATAGATCCACTTCCACCATGCCAAAGACATCTAGAGATGGACAGTAAATACTGGTCTTAATGGCAATGCCCACGTATGGAGTATGAATTAAAGAATGTGGAACCAAAAGGAGCAATGGTGCTCCTCCCTACATTGCATTTAAAACCACAAACTGAAGGTACCTATTGCTCACCTCTCCTCATTACCACCCCTTAGACCAGCCTTCATTCCTCTGCCTTGCCTGAGCCAGTCGATCTTGTGCCTAACTCCCCGTCGTGAGCAAGCTGCGTCTGAAACCCTGACTGGTGCCTACATCTCACCAGTAACAAACAAATGAGTCCAACACAGCAATTTCCTGTGATCCTGCCACTGCCCCATTAGGCACATGCAATTGGTACTGCACCTGGATTCCACCCTGATTTGATTACAATCCTGGTTCAAGGCTAATGATCCTCCACTCCTGACCATTCTGAAGCTAGCTGAAAGACGAACAGTTCAGATTGCCATCAACTTGCTAGATCGTCAATAGCATTTGAGTTGTAGACCAGTTGCTGTGGATTAGTAACCAACCCCACTATCATTGTATCATGTAAGATCAAGGGTTAGCTAGATGGATGGTAATTTTTTTTGTCTAACAGTTCCCATGTTCTACTTTACATCAAACCAGATAGCTCACCAGTGTGTCAAGGATATATAGAGAAGAATGAATAAGAATTGTCTATTCGATGCTGGGTTGCCTGGCCAAGAGTTGGGCATGCACAATCGGTCTGATTTTCAAATTTCCCTCTGTAAATGACCTCTAGTTCTGTCTGTTGAAATCAATTGGACACTGTGGGGCGGGATTCTCCAACAATTGGGCTATGTCCCCACGCCACCGTCAAAACATGGGCGATTCTCCTACCTGCAGGGGGCTGGCAGGGCCCCAGAGTGCTCCTCGCAGCTCTGGCTGCGGAGATGAGGCCCTGCTCTTCCGGTTGGGAGTCCACGCATGCACATGACGGCGGGCCTGCAGCGGCCGCCCTGTGTGACATAGTGGACGCACACCGCGGACCATGATGAATGAAGTAGGTCCCCCTGAGATTGCGCGCGCCATCGGATCGGTGCCGCCCGATCGCTTGCCTGGCCGCCTGTGAGGCCCTTCCCCCTCCCCGATAAAGAATCCCCCCCCCCCCACCAGGGCAGCCGTGGACTGAGTCCACAGCCGCCACTGGCCACTCCTGATAGGCAAAACGTGGTTAGAGCCACGCCAGTGGGAACCCGGCCAGTTTTCCTGGGAGAATCGCCGCGGGGGCCTCTGTCAATGACCCCCTACCCGCGCCGCATAGACCGCGCACCGCGATTCACGGCGATTCTCCAGGGAGCGGCGTTGGACCGGATTCCACCATTGATGCCTATTCTCCGCCTGAGCGCGATCGCGATTTTGGCGCGGAGACTCGGAGAATCCAGCCCATGGTCTTTCATTGACAGACCTGGTTAAACACGGTTGTATCTCAGCAGCCGAATAAAAAGCTAGAGTCTGAAATGGGGCTTATAAAAGTACCGGATTGTCATAAAAGCCCACATGCTTGATTAATGCCTACACGTGACTCCAGATCAAAGCGATCTGCTTGACAGCCCTCTGAAATGGCCCAGTGAGCTAGTGCACTCCGGTGTATTAAAATAATAATTAAACTAGATGGACCACCAGAAGTCAAGCTCGGCACCGCAGATGAGAACAGCTCACCGAGCCCAGTCAATCCTGTAAACATTTGGGGACTTGTGCCAAAATTTGGAGAGCTGGCCCACAGTCTGACCAGGCAACAGTTTTGCATAATCATACTCTTTCATAGCTTTTAGCTAATGTCTCAGACTTCTCCATCACCATCCACAGATCTGTCTTGTTGAGTGGCACACAGGTGGGAGGAAGTGACCCTGGGAGTCCACAACATTGACTCTAGGCCCCATGAAGTGTCTTGGCAACAAGTCAACCATGGGCAAGGAAACCTGCTGATTACCACCAACTGCCACCTGTCAATTAATGAGTCAGTATGCTTCCTTGTTGAACACTACTTGGAAGAAGCAGAGGGCAGCAAGGATATCGGATGGGGTGCTCCCATTTGGTGGCAGTGTCCACGCCGTTGGAAACGCCATCGCGTTTCACGATGGCGTGAATGGGCTGCTGGGAGTACCGATTCTGGCTCCTACAGGGGCCCCACAGTTCGCGCCGGTGCCAACCCGCGCATGCGCGGTGGACTCCCTCAACGCGCCGGCCCTGTCGCAACATGGCGCTGGAGTTCAGGGGCCAGCGCGGAAGAATATAGGGCCTGGGAGTGAGAGGCCAGCCCGCCGATCGGTGGGCCCCGATCGTGGGCCAGGCCCCATCAGAGACACCCCGCCCGGGGTCGGAGCCCCCCTCCCCCGCCCCCCCGACCCTGCGTGCAGAGTTCCCGTCGGCTGCGACCAGGTGTGGACGGCACTGCCGGGGCCTTTTTAGAGTGGTCGCTCGGCCTATCCGGGCTGGAGAATCGGTGGCCCGGCCACGTGCAGCGGCCAAACGCGCCAGCGCCAATGGCGCAGATTCTCCGCTGCACGGAGAATCGCGTGCCGGCGTCGGGGCAGCGTGGCCCGGTTGCGGGGATTCTCCGGCCCGGCCCCGGGCTGGGAGAATCCCGCCCACTGAATGTTGTCTGAGTGGGGATTTTCATTTCCATCAGCATCGCCACTACTGACCTACCTGACTGAGTCCTGAAGATCAGGTCGGTCAGACTGGGTGAGAGCCAATGCCAGAAAACAACCTACCTGATTTCATTCTTGCCAATCTACCTGTGCAGATGCATCTGTCCATGCTGGCAGTGACCACTGCACAGTATTCATGGAGCTGAAGTGCCATCTTCACAAGGAGGATACCTTCATCGTATTGTGTGGCACCACCAATGTCCTAAATGCGATAGATTCAGAGCAGATCCACCAGATCAAAATTGGACATCTAAGATGGCACAGTGGTTAGCACTGCTGTCTCACTGTGCCAGGAACCCGGGTTCGATTCCGATCTTGGAGGACTATCTGTGAAGTTTGCACTTTCTCCTTGTGGCTGCATGGGTTTCCTCCGGGTGCTCTGCTTTCCTCCCACAGTCCAAAGATGTGCACTTAGGTGGATTGGCCATGCTGAATTGTCCAAAGAGTGAGTGAGGTTACGGGGATAGGGCAGGGGAGTGGGCCAGGTAGGGTGCTCCTTCAGAGGGTCGGTGTAGACTGAATGGGTCAAATGGCCTCCTTCTTCACTGGAGGGATCTGATTCTATTAGGTGCTGTTGGCCACAATTTGTAACCTCCAGAGCTTGGCATATCCCTCGCATTACCATTACCATCCAGCAGGAGGTCCAATCTTGGCTCAATGAAATGTATAGAAAGGTATGCCAGATCAAACACCATTTGCACCGAAAGATGAGGAGCAACTTGGTGAAGCTATAACACCAAACTTCATGTCTGCTAAACAGCAGATGCAACATACAATAGACAGAACTAAGCAATTCTGAAAACCCAACAGATTAGATCAAAGCTCTCCAGTTCTGCCATTATGCAGCCATGAGTAGTTGTGGGCAATTAAACAAATAATCAGGAGGAAGCTCCATGAACATCCCCATCTTCAATGATGGTAGAGATTGCAAAAGGCAAAGCTGTTTACAGCCATCAGTGCCAAGTGGATGACCCATCCCATTCCCCTCCTGTGGTCCCAGCATCATAGAATCCGATCTTCAGCCAATTGAATTCATTCCATGTGATACCAAGAAATGGCTGAGTAGCACACTGGAGACGACAAATGGGTAATAAATGCTGACTTTGACTGGGATGTCCACATTCTGTGAATGAATGGAAAAATAAAACACTGATGCAGGAAAGGCAACAACAACTTTTGGTTACAGTGCTTAAGAGTTGTGCTCCAGAACAGACATCAACAAATGTTTCAACACCGAAAAAAGACTTTTCAGTTCATCGACCCTGTGTGCTGCTTTCGCCCACGATCTACCAGCTCCACATCACACAACTTTCACTATCGAAAGTCTTCTGGTATTGCTCAGAATAATCCAGATAATGCACTAACTTTAGCCCTAGAGAAGCTGCTCCAGCAGAGCTACAACACGGGGACTTGCCTTGATGACAAAGTGGGAAATTTCCCTGGCACACCCTGTCCACAAAAAGCAGGACAACGGAATCCATCCAGTCAGTTATCTTGCCATCTGGCTTCTCTTGATCATCAGCAAAGTGGAAAGTGTCCAGCTATTATGTGGCACTTATTCACTGATAATCTGGCTGCTGATGCTCAGTTACGATTCTTCCAGAATGTACAAGTTCCACACGGTCAGTGACCCGGGGCTGGGATCGAGCCCGGGTCCATGGCGCCGTGAGACAGCAGTGCTAACCACTGCACCACAGTCCCGCCCCTGCCATTTGACTTTAGTGTGACATCAAAGGATGCTCTTGAAATTTCAATGGGAATCTGGGTGAACTCTGCACTGGCGGGAATCATACCCAGCACAAAGGCCGATGGTTATGGTTGTTGGAGGTCACTCATCTCAGTCCCAGGACTACACAACAAGAGTTCCTCATGGTAGTGTCCTAGGCCCAACCATCTTCAGCTGCTTCACAGGGTCTGAAGTGGGAATGTTTGCTGATGAGTGTGTAGTGCTTATTTACAACCCCTCAGAGAAGTCCCGCGTGCACCAAAACAAGGACAATATTCAGGCTGGGGCTGATAAGTGGCAAGTGATAGTTGTGCCAGACCATGATCATCTTCGCTAACAGAGAATCTAACTATCTCTCCATAACATTCAATAGCATTAATGTTGGTGAATCTCTCACCATCAATATCCTGGGAGTCATCATTGATCAAAAACTGAATTGGACCAGCTACACACATGTTCTTTGGAAAATAGGCGACAGGTTAAGATAAAGGATCTGGATCGGCGCAGGCTGAGGGCCGAAGGGCCTATTCCTGTGCTGTAATTTTCTTTGATGTCCTTTGTACTGTGGCAACAAGAGTAGATCAGAGACTGAACATTCTGCAGCTTGTGGCTCAACTTCTGACTCCTCAAATCCTTTCCGCTATCTATAAGGCAGAAGTCAAGAGCGTGATGGAATACTGTTCACTCAAGAAGCACAACATCATCAAAGACCAAGCAGCCTGCTTGATTGGCACCCCATTGATGTCCTCAGTGTTTAATCCCTCCATCCCTAGGGTTACATTGCGAACTGTTTGCATGATAAATTGCAACAACTTGCCAAGGCTTCTTCAACAGTATCCCTCAAACATGGCACCTCTACTGGCTAGAGAGGACAAGAGCAGCAGCTGCTTTCATAGACTTCACAGTGCAGAAGGAGGCCATTCGGCCCATCGGGTTGGCGCACCGGCTCTTGGAAAGAGCACCCTACTTAAGCCCATGCCCCCACCCTATCCCTGTAACCCAGTAACCCCACCTAACTATTTTCGATACTAAGGGAAACTTAGCATGGCCAATCCACCTAACCTGCACATCTTTGGACTGTGGGGGGAAACCGGAGCACCCAGAGGAAACCCATGCAGACATGGGGAGAACGTGCAGACTCCGCACAGCCAGTGACCCAAGTGACACAGTGAACCTGGGACCATGGAGCTGTGAAGCTACTGTGTTAACCATTATGCTATCCTGTGTCCTTTGGAACAGTTGCCCAGCATGTCATACACAGTGCTGACTTGGAAATATATCACCGTTCTTTCATTGCTGTTGGGTCAAAATCTTCCCTCCCTAACAGAACTGTGGGAGTACTTTCACCACAAATTACAGTATCACCTTGAGTGCAATTTAGAAGAGACAGTAACTTCTGGCCTTGCCAGCTACAGCCTCATGCCATAAAGAAAAATGGAGAGCTTGGCGCGCGTTATGCGGTTTAACAGTCCTGTCCTTATAAAGCAACGCAATGGGTGGAATCTCCGCGCACCCGTGGAGGCGGCCCATCATTAGCTGGCGGGGGGATCTTCTGGTCCCGCTGTTGTCAATGGGGTTTCCTGTTTAATGTACCCCTCGCCGCCGGCAAACCTGCGCCGGGGGGTGCACCGTTGGCAGGTCCAGAAGCTCTCACCGTCGTGAATGGCTAGAAAGTTTCCAGCCATTATTTGGATTATCCTGAGCAATTCCCAGGAGATTCAATACTGAGAAGCTGCATGAGATAGATCAGGTAGCTCAAAGGCAAACACAGCACCAGTTCGATGGACTAAATGGCCCTGTGTGAGAACATTCTTTTGATCTTTGTGATACCCTATTTTTTGAACTGGCAATAGTTTTGACACTTCTTTATGGCTATTTTTCAGGAAGGCTGGTTCTGATCTGTGGCCTTCAGTTATTCCAGAAATTTGTCTTGTGATGTTTACATTTTTAAAAATCTTTTTTTTTTTTAAATTCCTTTACATTTTTAAAGAGCACATCTGATTCCAATAAAACCTGAGACATGTAATTGTTTTTTCTTATTATGTGTTGATAAATGGTAATATATTCCAGAAATCGTAACTGTGGACCACAGGAAGGGAGGCGGAGAGGGTGGGTCTGATAGTGCCATTTGGAATAGGAGTCAGCTCGTCAGGCCTGCTCCACCATTCATTTAATGTGCCAGCTCGATCTTTCTGATTCTAAGTATTTCATCGACGTCTGCGCTTAAAGGTTGATAGTTCAACCTTACTCCAGGGCTTCAGCATGCAATCCAAGTCTTCATATTAATGCAGCAGTGAAGGAGTATTGCATTGTCATCCTTGGGACTTTTGTCAGCCTGTAGGGTGAGGATGTTGGGGGGGGGGTGAGGGGGGGGAGGAGAGGAGTTAGGGTGGGGGGGGGAGGAGAGGAGTTAGGGTGGGGGGGGCTCTTTGGGTGGGTGGGGGTGGGGGAGGGGCTCTTGGGGTGGGTGGGGGGGGGGCTCTTGGGGTGGGTGGGGGGGGGGGGGCTCACCCTCTCCCATGTCAAAATTTATCCTCTTGAATGGCCTTGCTGTTTAGGTAGATGGAACTGACCCAAAGACTGGAAGCCTGAGTAGAAAGTGTACTTAGTAGAGAACAAAAATAAGAGAATGACATACCCCTCAGGCAGAGCAAAAAAGGTCAAAGATGAGAAGGGAGGTGGTCAATGCAGGATTGAGGGTGTTGTACCTTAATGCGCACAGTATACGGAACAAGGTAAATGAACTTGTTACGCACATTGAAATTGGGCGGTACAATGCTGTGGGCATCACAGAGACGTGATTGCAAAAGGATCAGGGCTGGGATCTAAATATACATGGATATGTATCCTATCGAAAGGACAGGCAGATGGGCAACGGGGGCGGTGTTGCATTCTTAGTAAGGAATAAAATTAAATCGATAACAAGGAGCGATATAGGATCAGAAGGCATAGAACCTCTGTGGTAGAGTTGAGGAATCGCATCGGTAAAAAGACCCTGATGGAAGTTATGTACAGGCCCCCTAGCAGTAATCAGGAGGTGGGGCAAAAAATAAATCAGGAGAGAGAGAAAGCATGTAGAAAAGGCTATATTACAATTATCATAGGGGACTTCAATATGCAGGTGGACTGGGAAAATCAGGTTGGTAGTGGATCCCAAGAAAAGAAATTTGTGGAATTTTTAAGAGATTTCTTTTTGGAGCAGCTTGTGGTAGAGCCCATTAGGGAAAGGCAATTCTGGATTTGGTGATGTGTAATGAGGCAGACTTGATTAGGGAACTTAAGGTGAAGGAACCCTTAGGGAGCAGTGATACAATATGATAGAATTTACCCTGCAGTTTGAGAGGGAGAAGCTGGAATCAGATATAATGGTATTACAATTGAATAAGGGGATTTACAAAAACATTAGGGAAGAGCTGACCGGAGTTGATTGGAAAGGGAGCCTGGCAGGGAAGCCAGTGGAACAGCAATGGCTGTGGTTTTGGGGGGGTTATTCAGGAGGCACAGACAGCAAAAGTTCATCCCAAGGAGCAGGAAACATGCTAAGGAGAGTACAAGGCATCCATGGTTGACAAGGGAAGTTAAGGACAGCATAAAAGCAAAAGAAAAAGCATACAAAGTGGCGAGAATTAGTGGGAAGCCAGAGAATTGGGAAGTCTTTAAAGGTAAGCACAGGACAACTAAAGAAGCAATAAGAGGAGAGAAGATGAAATATGAGTGCAAACTAGCTAGTAATATAAAAGAAGATGGGAAGAGTTTTTAAAAAATCTATAAAAGGTAAGAGAAAGGCAAAAATAGACATTGGACGATTGGAAATCATGACTGGAGAAGTAATAATAGGAAATAAAGAAATGGCAGATGAACTGAATTTACTTTGCATCAGTCTTCACGGTGGAAGACACCAGTGGGATGCCAGAGCTCCAGGAGAATCCGGGGGCAGGGGTGAGTGTAGTGGCCATCACTAAGGAGAAGGTTCTGGGGAAACTGAAGTGTCTGAAGGTGGATAAGTCACTTGGACGGAATGGATTACATCCCGGGGTTCTAAAAGAGATAGCTGAGGAGATTCTGGAGCCATTGGTGGTGATTTTTCAGAAATCACTGGAGGCAGGAAGGGTCCTAAAGGACTGGAAAGTGGCTAATGTAACACCAATGTTTAAGAAGGGAGGGAGGTAAAAGGCCGAAAATTATAGGCCGGTTAGCCTGACTTCGGTCATTGGTAAGATTTTAGAGTCCTTTATTAAAGATGAGATCACGGAGCACTTTGAAGTGCATGGTAAAATAGGACTGAGTGAGCACGGCTTTGTCAAAGGGAGGTCATGTCTGACAAATCTGTTAGAGTTCTTTGAAGAGGTAACAAAGAAGTTAGACAAAGGAGAACCAGTGGATGTAATTTAGTTAGATTTCCAAAAGGCCTTTGTCAAGGTTCCGCATAGAAGATTGTTAAATAAGTTAAGAGCCTATGGTGTTAAAGGTAAGATCCTGGCATGGATAGAGGATTGGCTGACTGGCAGAAGGCAGAGAGTGAGGATGAAAGTGTCTTTTTCAGGATGGCAGCCGGTGACTAGTGGTGTGCCTCAGGGGTCTGTGCTTGGACCACAACTTTTCACAATATACATTAATGATCTGGAAGAAGGAACTGAAGGCACTGTTGCTACGTTTACAGATGATACAAAGATCTGTAGAGGGACAGGTGGTATTGAGCAAGGAAGGGGGCTGCAGAAGGAGTTGGACAGGCTAGGATAGTGGGCAATGAATTGGCAGATCAAATAGAATGTGGAAAAGTGTGAGGTTATGCACTTTGGAAGGAGGAATTTAGAGATAGACTATTTTCTAAATGGGGAAATGCTTAGGAAACCAGAAGCATAATGAGATTTGGGAGTCCTTGTTCACGGTTCTCTTAAGGTTAACGTGCAGGTTCTGTCGGCAGTTTGGAAAGCAAATGCAATGTTAGCATTCAAGTCGAGAGGGCTAGAATACAAGACCAGGGATGTAATTCAGAGGCTGTATAAGGCTCTGGTCAGACATCATGTGGAGTATTGTGAGCAGTTTTGGGCCCCGTATCTCAGGAAAGATATGCTGGCCTTGGAAAGGTTCCAGAGGAGGTTCACAAGAATTATCCCTGGCATGAACAGCTTGTCGTATGAGGAACGGTTGAGGTCTCTGGGTCTGTACTCGTTGGAGTTTAGAAGGGTGAGGGGTGGAACACGAGGCCAGGATAGAGTGGACGTGGAGAGGATGTTTCCACTTGTAGGAAAGACTAGAACCAGAGGACACAATCTCAGACTAAAGGGACAATAATTTAAAACGAAGTTGAGGAGGAGTTTCTTCAGCCAGAGGGTGATGAATCTGTGGAACTCTTTGCTGCAGAAGGCTGTGGAGGCCAAATCACTGAGTGTCTTTAAGACAGAGATAGATAGGTTCTTGATTAATAAGGGGATCAGGGGTTATGTGGAGAGGGCAGGAGAATTGGGATGAGAAAAATATCAGCCATGATTGAATGGCAGAGCAGACTCGATGGGCTGAGTGGCCTAATCCTGCTTCTATTTTTTATAGTCTTATGGTCTTAGTACATTGGACAAAAACAGACTTAACAAGCTATTTCCTTATCTTGTATCTATGGACATTGCTGCGTGAAAATTGTCCGGCTGCCTTCTAAGTAGGTTGAGAAGCTCCTTTAAGCTGCTGCTGTTCTGCTACTATACCTGCACTGGAAGTACAGCACAATGGGAAACACAATCCGCTCTGAGGAAATGCCCAGCCTAGTAACTCCACATTCTTGATTGTGAAGCTTTTGGAGGTATGATAATGTGATTATATAAATCCAAATTCGTTCTTTGTGCAAAGTTATTTTTCTGGAGTAATTTTTTAACCAGCTTAGTTTTAACTATTAGATTATGAACTGACCCATTCAAGAGGGAACTGGATAGATATTGGGTGGTATTCTCCACCCCGCACCCCCCCCGCCCCCCCCCCCCCACACCCGCCGGGTGGGAGAATCGCTGGGGTGCCGCGCAAATCGCGCCATGCCGTCCCGACCCCCGCACGCGATTCTCCCACCCCCCCCGAAACCAGCGCCGCGCGCATCGCGCCGGGTTGCTCGGAGAATCGCCGCAAACGGCGAGCGCCGATTCTCCGGCCCGGATGGGCCGAGCAGCCGCTCCAACACGACTGGGTCCCGCCGGCGCCGTCCACCCCTGGTCACTGCCAGCGGGAACTCTGCGGGAACGCTCGGGGGGCGGCTTGTGGGAGGGGGGTGCTCCTTCACCGGGGGGGGGCCTCCATCGGGGCCCACCGATCGGCGGCCCGGCCTCTTCCCCCCCCCCCCCGGGCTTACATCACGCCGTGGTCAGCCCCTGAACACCCATGCCATATTGCATCAGGGCCGGCGCGCGTATGAAGTCCCCTGTGCATGCGCAGGATGGCGCGGCCCAACTGCGCATGCGCAGGATTGAGCTGCCCCAACTGCGCATGCGCGGGTTGGCGCAGCGCCCATTTGGTGCCATGTACAGAGTGGCATGAACCACTCCAGCGCCATGCTGGCCTCCTGTGGGGGCCAGAATAGGACGTGCCCGGGCCCTGTTCGCGCAGTCATGAAACGCGACGGCGTTCCCGACGTTGCGAAAACTTGGCCGGCATATCGGAGAATCGCCCCCACGGTGCCTGGGAAATTGTTCAACTTGTTGTCTGGGTGTAAAGCTGGCATTAAAGGTTGTGTGTCTATAATATTAAATCTGCCACCATGAAATAAATATTTAGCGGCTTCTTTAACTGGTGCTTGGTCCACCATGCCAGTTTGTGCCAAGTTAAAAATCTACTATGTCACATCTGGATTGAGCAAAGACAGTTGACTTCACTGCGCCTTCATCCATGTGATAATGGCCTTCCCTCCCACATGACCTGATAATTTAAAAAAAATATATATATATTTTATTCAATTTTTGGCCAACCATGACAGTACATTGTGTATCCTTTACACAGTAATATAACAATATAAATAACAATGGCTAGTTTTAAGCAAGAAATAAATAATATATAAACAACATCGAAATTAAAAAAAACAAAACTAAGTGGCAACTGCCTTGTCCCAAATAAATACTCTCCAAAAATACAATTTAGCAGTCCAATATACAATTACCTATAACAACAACCTATACATATTTTACATATACACTAACATCCCTGAGAGTCCTTCTGGTTCCTCCCGCCCCCCCCCGGGTTGCTGCTACTGTCTTCTTCTTTTCCATTCCCTCTATCTTTCTGTGAGGTATTCGACAAACGGTTGCCACCGCCTGGTGAACCCTTGAGCCGATCCCCTTAGGACGAACTTAATCCGTTCCAACTTTATAAACCCTGCCATGTCATTTATCCAGGTCTCCACACCCGGGGGCTTGGCTTCCTTCCACATCAACAGTATCCTGCGCCGGGCTACTCGGGACGCAAAGGCCAAAACATCAACCTCTTTCGCCTCCTGCACTCCCGGCTCCTCCGCAACCCCGAATATAGCCAACCCCCAGCTTGGTTCGACCTGGACCCCCACCACCTTCGAAAGCACCTTTGTCACCCCCACCCAAAACCCCTGTAGTGCCGGACATGACCAGAACATGTGGGTGTGATTCGCTGGGCTTCTCGAGCATCTCGCACACCTATCCTCTACTCCAAAAAATGTACTGAGCCGTGCTCCAGTCATATGCGCCCTGTGTAACACCTTAAATTGTATCAGGCTTAGCCTGGCACACGAGGACGATGAGTTTACCCTACTTAGGGTATCAGCCCACAGCCCCTCCTCAATCTCCTCCCCCAGCTCCTCTTCCCATTTCCCTTTCAGCTCATCTACCATAATCTCCCCCTCGTCCCTCATTTCCCTATATATGTCTGATACCTTACTGTCCCCCACCCATGTCTTTGAGATCACTCTATCCTGCACCTCCTGCGTCGAGAGCTGCGGGAATTCCCTCACCTGTTGCCTCGCAAAAGCCCTCAGTTGCATATACTGGAATGCATTCCCTTGGGGCAACCTGTATTTTTCGGTCAGCGCTCCCAGACTTGCAAACGTCCCATCTACAAACAGATCTCTCAATTGTGTTACTCCTGCTCTTTGCCATGTTCCAAATCCCCCATCCATTCTCCCCGGAGCAAACCTATGGTTATTTCTTATCGGGGACCGCACCGAGGCTCCCGTCCTTCCCCTATGCCGTCTCCACTGCCCCCAGATTTTCAGAGTAGCCACCACCACCGGGCTTGTGGTGTATTTCTTCGGTGAGAACGGCAACGGCGCCGTCACCATAGGTTGTAGGCTAGTCCCCCTGCAGGACGCCCTCTGACCTGATAATTTTTTGACAGCAACAGTAGAGAAAGAAAATTAAGGAAATTTGATTAATCTGTACATATAAATTGAACAGTATGAGGGGCATAGGAGCTATTAAAGGCCTTGGAGATGAGTAGAGGCATAGGTTCGGCAATGGGGAATGATGGACACAGGATGGCATAGGGGCTATGAGGGATTATAGAGGTGGGTAGAGACACATACATTGGTCCAGATTTGGACCATAGAGGGCAGGAGAGGCCATGGGAGCAGTGGGCACGGTGGGTTGGCATGAATGGACATTGGGTGTGTGTGTGGTGAGGGCTTGAGTGATGTTTTATGTTTTTTTTCATTGTTGAACTAAATTTTTTTTAAAGTACTGGAGCACAGAGGCATGCCTTCCGGCCAGCCCGTCTCCACAGGGCAGCACGGTGGCACAGTGGTTAACACTGCTGCCTCACAGCTCCAGGGACCCAAGTTCAGTTCCAGCTTTTGGGAAACTGTGCGGAGTTTGCACTTTCTCCCGTGTCTGCGTGGGCTTCCTCCGGGTGCTTCAGTTTCCTCCCACAGTCCAAAGATGTGCAGGTTAGGTGGGGTTATGGGGATAGGATGGGAGAATGGGCCGAGATAGGGTGCTCTTTCTCAGGGTCAGTGCAGACCCGATGGGTCGAAAGGCCTCCTTCTGCACTGTAGAGATTCTATGATTCATTCCGGGGATGTAGGTCCAACTTCTAATCCAGCCGACTCCCCATCCCTCCTCCATGTTTTGGGTGAAAATTCCTGGCCTCTTTTATTTTTTCCTACGTCTGATGGCCTGAGTCAGGAAATTTCCTGACTCTGCGCACCCGACCTGAGAGCGAAAATCTGGACCAAAGTATTTTTGGCCTTTGGGAGGAGCCTGCAAAATATTTCTTCCAGCCTTGTATGTTCATTTGTTTGTGACTTGGTAGGGTTTCAAACCAGGACCTGGGTGTGAAAGGGCATCAATATGTTCATTTCCGCACTGATTCAGATCATTGAATAAATATCATAAATTCAGTTATACATCCCAAATTCTTAACATGTGCGGCAAACATGTAAACTCTCCATTAGAAAGTCAAAGTGCAATTCAACATGAAATGGGTTACAAATCTTCCTCCTCTGGTGCCAGGATCTGAATGCAGCCCACTCTCATAACTTACATGGCAACTCAATTTCTACTTAGTAGAAGCACCTAGGACAACATTAGCTTTAAGCAGTCTGACTGGGCTTGAAGAATGCTGGTCTGTGCCAGGAGATTGTCATTGAGATTAGATAAGGTTGGGATTGAGAATTGGGGATTTATACCTATCAGCTATTTAACTGATTTGGGGATTTATGATGCTCACACAGGATCCACAAATGTACAGTATTTTCATTTATTTCAGACTGGTAAGCCCCACCTGAATAGACACAGATTGTCCTCTACCTCTTAAACATTTCATGCCATAGTCCATCGAAAGGAAGGACTTGCATTTGTATGGTGCCTTTACGTCTTTGGGATGTCCCAGTGTTCGCAGTCGATTAAATATTTTTAAAGGTGTTGTAACGCCCCCTCCATGAGGACCACTGCGAAACCATTGTAGATCTCCCCGTGGGACTTGTGGAGCACGAGCTTCCCAGGTAGGGGGCAGAGGCCACCCAACTGGAGCTTGTTAAAGACCTGCATGGTGGCGCAGTGGTTAGCACTGCTGCCCCACGGTGCCGAGGTCTCAGGGTCGATCCCGCCTCTGGGTCACTGTCCGTGTGGAGTTCGTACATTCTCCCCGTGTTTGCGTGGGTTTCGCCCCCACAACCCAAAGATGTGCAGGTTAGGTGGATTGGCCACGCTAAATTGCCCCTTAATTGGAAAAAATGAATTGGGCACTCTAAATGCATTTTTAAAAAAACACCTACACATAAAAGCCGGCACAAGCAGGGCCCCGAGTGGTTGGTTGTCCCAACAAGGATTGGATTTTGGA
Organism: Scyliorhinus torazame; assembly: GCF_047496885.1. Lineage (NCBI taxonomy): Eukaryota > Metazoa > Chordata > Chondrichthyes > Carcharhiniformes > Scyliorhinidae > Scyliorhinus > Scyliorhinus torazame. The sequence continues at coordinate 188,573,636 of NC_092717.1, forward strand.
GAGCGTTATTGCCGTTGGTTCAATAAATCCTTATTCCACTACTGCAGCTTCCTCAAGTTACTAAAGAAATATAGCCACTGTTGTAATGAAATAAGCAGCCAATTTGCACACAGCAAGCTCTCTCAAACAGTGATAAGAGAACTGATCAGATCATCTTATTTCTGATGTTCATTCAATGCTCTGTTGTTTGAGGGGTAGATGTTGGACAGGGCATCAGATCATGATTCTACAACCTAAGACTCCCAGCTCCGGCTGGGAGCTAGACAGGAGAAACGAGGTTACAGCAGGATTGCAGAATCAGAGTTACCGCTTGTACTTCAACTGAGAGGCTGTGTTGGCAAACCAATCCAAGACCTTGTAGGGAAGGAACTCCTTGGAGCTCTTCATATCCTTTATATTGGAGGCCACAGGTATGAAAGGAGTTGCATTGATTTAAGTTTGGGGTGCTGGGGGAAATCTGCTTTTTTCTGTTTGGAGAACAATTGGGGAGTGAAATTTGTCTTCATTATTAAGAATCTGCGAACTAGCTGGTGGAATTTCAATGATTTTAAACATGATTACTAACAATCAGACATTTTCCTGTTTCTCATTATAAGAAGTATTCTGCACCCCTCCCCTTCCCATCAGTGACGTGCTTGCATTCAGAAACTCAGTGTGGGGCATTTCATGGACCTGTGTTCTGGGAGTTTCTGGACATAAGCCCATACCTTTCTGTATGTCAGCCAAGCCAGCTTTCTTCCTTCCTCTCCTAAGGCACTGGCTCATGCTGATACCGTTAGCTCATTCAGTAGCTTTTCTTCATGTGGGAGTGCAGACGGTGAGGGTCAACAGGCTATTTGCTAATGGAAGGCATCGCAGCCAACCCAACCCTGTCTTTTATTAGGTGTCCACACCTACTAGCTGGGGATGTTGGATCAGAAAAAGCAAGCCAGGCGGATTTTTTTTCCCCCTCCCTTCTCCAGTCTGAGAGACTGGAGCCATTTACAGAAGCTTGCCTGTGCTTCTCAATCATTTCAGCATGAGCTTCAGTGCCGAGGATCCAGATTCCATCCCAACCCCAGGTTACTGTCCACATTCTCCCCATGTCTGCGTGGGTCACACTCCCACTACCCAAAGATATGCAGAGTAGGTGGATTGGCCACGCGAATTGTGGAAAAAAAATGAATTGGGTACTTTAAATTTTTTTAAAAGCAGCAAGATTTTGAATCAGCAAGGAATTGAACCTCTAGCCTTCCTGGCTTCATGGTTTTGTTATCTCCCTCCTGGCTGGCCTCCCATCTTCTACCCTTTATAAAGACTGCAACCTATCCACCAAATTCTCAATTTTAAAATCCTTGTGCTATGTTTAAATCGGTTTCCTCCCTATCCCTGTAATCTCCTCTGGCCCTCCAGCCCTTCAGGAACTCTGGCCGGGATTCTCCAAGCCTCCTCAATCGCGCTCGGCCCAGGGATGGAGAATGGGGTGTCGGACCCGCCGTCAGTTCCGATGCCTTTCCTGGAGAATCGCCGCCAGTCGCGCATGCGCGGTCAATGCGGCGCTGGTCGCGGGCCATTGAAAGGGGCCCCCGCGCCGATTCTCCGCCGACAACTGAGCGAGTTCCTGCCGGCGTGGTTCACTCATGGTTCCACCCGGCTGGAGCTCGGAGTGCGGGTCCGCAGCCGCCCTGAAGGGGGGCGGGGGGATCCGTCACCGGGGGGGGGGGGCCTCCAGGATTGCCAGGCTCGCGATCGGGGGCCACCGATCGGCAGGCACACGCGATCTCGGGGGGGCCTATTTTGTCGCGGCCGGCCCGCTGTGTGGGTCCGCCATGTTGCGTGGGGCCGCCGCCACAGGCAGTCGTCGTGCGCATGCACGGACCAGCGGCCGGCAGTGCAGGGCCCGGTAACAGCAGCCAGAGCTGTGAGGACTACTCCAGGGGCCTACTAGCCTCCTTCAAAACGGAGAATCACTCTGGACTTTTTCCGGGAAAGTCCAGAGTGATTTGCGCCCGTTTTCCCGCGGGCGTGGGGACATAGCCCCATTATCAGAGAATGCCGCCCTCTGTTCTTCAGATTCTGGCCTGTTGTGCAAGTCTCACTTCCTTTACCCCATCATTGACTCGCTGTAAGCTCTGGAATTCGCTACCCAAATCACTTTCCATCTCCAGCTTATTTAATTCGTTCCTTAAAACCTATCTCATTCAGCTTCTGCTTCTTTGACTTGGTTCATTTTATGGCTGATAATGCTCATTGAAACATTTTTATTCCTTTAAGGCAATATATAAATGCAAGCTTAGTTAAATTGCTCAATACCACATTTGGAGTTCAGAAGGCCTGCCATTCTTTTATGTCATGTAAGTCTTACTTCGCATTTGGGGATAATGTCCTCACTTTCTTGGTCAGGACAGTGGTGGATGTTATTCTTGAATGCAGCAAGATGTGCTTTTTCTTATAGGCCAAAGCCCCAATTCTGAACCACAAGACTATAATCTAAACCAATAGATTACCGAGCGAGGGCTGCACTGTCGGAGCTGATGTTGTTTGGTTGAGATGTGAGGCCCTGACTATGTAAAACATCTTGCAGAAAAGTGCCGGTATCTTGGCCAATGTTGTTCCTCACAGTCTGTGTTGGAAAGTGTTCCAAAATATCCAGAGGTTTTGAAAGATTCTGAACAAAGTAGTTCTTTCTTTCTCTTTCTTTTTATTTCTCCTCTTTTTTTCTTTCTCTTTCTATTCTTTCTCATTCATTTCTTCCAGCGCTTTATCTGATTATTCATCTCATTGCCATTTGTGGTACCATTGTATTGTTCCTTAATGTTGTCACTGCGGCTACACTTCAGAGCAGTGAAACACTGCTCCCCGAACAGGCGCCGGAATGTGGCGACTCGGGGCTTTTCATAGTAACTTCATTGAAGCCTACTTGTGACAATAAGCGATTTTCATTTTCATTTCATTTCACTTTGGAAAGTCCTAAGGTTGTGAAAGGTGCTATATAAATTCAACTTGTTTAGTTCCAACGCGACCAAGGGGAAGACTTTCATCTATTGTGTTGCTGCTAGTCCTGACACACTGCACAATTCAGTTCAGCCAGTGGTTTAATAGGAAAGTCAGCACTGAACGATTTTGAAGCAAAATTCCACATGTTGCATTGGGCTTGAGACCATTAATTATTCAGACATTCAACATCTGCTGAGAGGCAAACATTCCAGACCTGTGTTACTCGTTGTAAAGTCACGATCTAAACATGCCAACATGCAAATCGTCCATTGTATACACCCATCGTCCAGACCTGTGCAATCTTGCTCAAGACATTAGTCTTGGTTAACAGACTAATAAATCGTGGTGTCCCCGTTAGTTGTCTGCACAGTGCAGCCCAGGACACACGTAGTTCAAATAACCCTTTGTGTGCTCATTTTATTCACTTCAAATTACACATTTTTAAAAAAACGTGTACTTGTATTAACACTTTTCATCATCTCTGGACACCTCAAACTACTTCACAGGAAAAAAGATACTTTATTGATATATCACCGTTTTAACGGAGGAAATTACATTTTGCAAACTACAATTCAATAAATGAACAGGTAATCGGTTTTAGTGTTAGCCATTAAGGGGGAGCTTTGACCAGGGAGTGGATTGAGTATTGTACTCTCTAATATTGACCATTTACTGCAAGGATTGATGGGGCATGAAACTAGGGCAGGATGCCATGTGATTAAACCTCCAAGCTTTGCATTCCCACCCATGTCCAGTGTGACCCCCCATTATAGAGTCATAGATGGTTACATCATGGACACAGGCCCTTCCATGTCACCCAGTTTCTATCACTAAGCTAGTCTCACTTGCCCACATTTGGTCCATATCCCTCTATACCCACCCTGCCCATGTGGCATAGTGAATAGTGCAGCCCATTCCAGATGCTCACCACCCTCTGTGTGAAGAGATTTCCCCTCTCGTCACCTTTGTATCTCTCGCGTTAACCCTATGCCCTCTAGTTCTCGAATCCTCTACCTTTGGGAAAAGGTATCTGCCTTATCTCTGCTCCTCATTATTTTATAGACCTCTGTAAGTTCACCCCTAAGTCTCCTACGCTCCAAGGAAAAATGTTCCAGCCTCTCCTTATAACTCAGACCATCAAATCCTGGTAGCATCCTCGTAAATCTCTTCTGCACTCTTTCTAGTTTAATAATATCCTTCCTATAATAGGGTGACCAGAACTGAACGCAGTATTCCATGTGTGGTCTTACCAATGTCTTGTACAACTTAACAAGACGTCCCAATTCCTGTATTCAATATTCTGACCAATAAAACCCAGCATGCCGAATGCCTTCTTCGCCACCCTGTCTACCTGCGACTCCACCTTCAAGGAGCTATGAATCTGCACCCCTAGATCTCTTTGTTCTTTAACTCTCCCCAACTCCCTACCATTAACTGAGTAGGTCCTGCCCTGATTTGATCTGCCAAAATGCATCACCTCACATTTATCCAAATTAAACTCCATCTGCCATTCATCGGCGCACTGGTCCAATTGGTCAAGGTCCTGTTGCAATCTTATATAACCTTCTGCACTATCCACTATGCCACCAATCTTGGTGTAATCTGCAAACTACTAACCATGCTTCCTACATTCTCATCCAAATCATTTATATACATATATAACAAATAACAGTGGACCTAGCACCGATCCCTGAGGCACACCGCTGGTCACAGGCCTCCAGTTTGAAAAACAACCCTCCACAACCACCCTTTGGCTTTGGCTGCCAAGCCAATTTTGTACCCAATTGGCTACCTCACCCTGGATTCTGTGAGATTTAACCTTTTGCAACAACCTACCTTGCGGTACCTCGTCAAAAGGTCTTACTAAAGTCCATGTCGACAATGTCGACCACACTGCCTTCATCTGCCTTCTTGGTTACCCCTTAAAAAAACTCAATCAAATTGGTGAGACATGACTTTCCCCTTACAAAGCCATGCTGACTTTCCCTAATTAGCTCTTGCCTGTCTAAATGCTCTTCTTGTTTCTCTGATAGTTTGCTTGGTACTGAGCCCCATTGACCAGGAGGGTCGAGTTTGATCCTCAGTTGGTGGTGAGTCAGCTGATCTCAGTAGGGGAAGAATGACAGTTGGCCTCAGAGGCTTTGGGTCAGGGAGCAAAAAGAAATTTCAGATTTACCATTACCGTTCTCTATCCGTAGTGGGATTTGAATGTTGTTCTCTGGATAACCTATCTAGGCCACTGGTAAACATTCCAACATTATTCAGCATCCTCCAGGAGAAACAGGGAGAATGCTTGGAGAGCAATAAATGACAGCAGTGTGAGAAATATTTGCTTTTGTATTAAATACTCAGTTCAACATTGCATTGAGTTCAATTAGAAGTTACAAGTTCAGAGAATGTCTTAATATGGCACATTCTGACACTGACAGTGCCTCTAACCTCTCTTAAACCATGTCTTGAACACTCCCTAGGTTTTGATTGAGTGTTACATTCATATATAGCTGGCTAATTCTTAAGTTTACTTATTCCACCATTGAGTGACTAAGCTACATCTGAATATTTGGTTTCACAGACCGTTAATATTTTTAAAAATGTCTTGTTAACTTCAGACTGGGCGTAGAGGTGGTTGGAACAGTGGTCTATCGCCTCTGGGAGCAGTGTTGAAATCCAGCCCAGAAAGGAGGGAATGAATGTCATTCTAGCTCACGCTTTCAGACAGTTGTAAGGGTCCTAAATGAGAAAATTGGTTTGGGCAGCAATTATCTCAGTTATTAAATAGACTTAGGTCCATAATGAGAGCAGTTTTCCCACCTTCTGTTAATGTCACATTGCAGGGAATCTTACCAGAATTTGGCAAAGTGTAAGGATCTCACTGAAAACTGGCATGGAAATCTCAAGTTCCAGTTTTTCTCTCCAGATCGTGAACCACTTTGCCAGAAAGAAGTGGGTGGGCATGGTTTATGTCATCACTCGGGTGGGGCGAGGATTCTCTCCAGATCAGGATGCCTTCTTTAAAGGGCACCCCCGAACAGTGCTGCAAAGTGCTGCAACCCCCTCCCCCTGCCCCCAACATTCATTGCTCGCACCCCGTGCCCCTCCAGGCCACATACATGCAATCCCACACCCCATGGTTAGGGTGCCAACCAGCAAATTCAAACCTGTGCCAGGGCATTCCCGGGGCATATCCCTCTACCCCTCCCACCCCACCAACAGGGGGGGCTGTACTGATCCCTGCGTCCCTACAGATTCTAGCCTGGCCCAACTTGTTGTGAAGGGTTTGATGATCTGGCGAGGGAGCGTCATGTGGCTGAGGGAGTGGGGGGGGGGGGCACTAATGACATTTAAATGAAGTGAAAGTTATTCAAATCAGGTTTACGTGCTTGGGCGTAAATTTCATACTGCCACCGGCAAGGATCTGGGAAAATCGAGAAACATTGATCTCGCTGACGAAAATCACATTTCCCGATTCTCGCAAGACTTTCCGCCCGCGTCGCTGATACCACAGGCGGTGAGGGTAGACCCAAGATTGCACCCACTGTCTGCTATTTGCTGCACTTGGAAGTATAAATGAATTGGTTTATTTGTTCTGGGAGAAGGACTGACCCACATTCTTTTTTCACTGCTGCTACTAGGGGTTGTGGTAGTATTGTGGTTATGTCAGTTGGCCAGGTGGAGTCAGAGTCATTAGGGACATTTAAGCGACTCTTGGACAGGCACATGGACAGCAGTAAATTGAAGGGGTGTAGTTTAGGTTGATCTCCGATTAGGATAAGTGGTCGGCACAACATCGTGGGCCGAAGGGCCTGTACTGTGCTGTAATGTTCTATGTTCTAAAAAGACGACATCTCAGATCTTGCAATACTGAAGAGTCAGCCTAGAGTTTGTGCTCAGTCTGGAGTGGGACTTGAATCTATAACCATCTGACTTAGAGGCAAATGCCTAACCCAGTCTACAGAGCAGTCACATTTTTGTGAATCCCACCTCCAGTATCTCAATTATCCATCATCGCAGCAAGTGATGAGCCAGCTCACAGGGCCCATCTATCCCCACCGACTGGGCAAGGTGGCTTCTGCCAGCCTCCTCTCTACTCACTGCTTTAAGAGAAAATGATCATTTTTCAAACAAATTGGGCAGGTGTGTATAATCAGGAAGTGAAATTCAATATTGGAGTAGCGAGCTGGAATTCTCAGCTTCCTTCTCGTCCAAATTCTTACTTCACTTTTACTTGTTTTCTTTCCCTCTCTTTAACTTCTTTTTCCCCATTCTCCCTCATTTTTCCATTTATCCCAGGCCTTGGTTTTCTTCTGTGTGTCTTCCTTCCTCATTTAAACTGCCTGTCCCTATTCAATTTTTCCACAAACAGCGATGAGAAAAATGTCCAGATAATCTGGTTTTGATGTTGATTGAGGGTTAAATATTGGCCAGGATGCCAATTTTTCCATTTGGCTTTGTGTGCTTCTGACTTCTGTATCCTGTGTCGATATCTTTCCATCTCACTCCATCAGGTAAATTTTCCAGTCACAGGCGGGACAGAAAATTTGATGGACCATTTAAAATCCATTGACCTCGGGTGGGAATTTCCTGTCTAAGGGAGGGAGGAACTGGAAATTCCCGCCCATGTATTCTCGTCTTCCTTCTCCCTCTGTTTCCAGTTCTTCATCTGTTTCTCTTCATTGTTTTCTCCCTCTCTCTATTTCTCTTTTCCCACCTCGATTTCTCTTTTCCCATCTCTATTTCTCTATCCCTCTTACCATTTGACTGCAACTCCTCTTCACTCTAATTCTCTTTTCCTCTCCATCTTTGTATTTTGCCCGACCTCTCATCAGTCCATATCAATTTTTGTCCTATTTGTCTGTTTGTTTCTCACACATATTTAGTCTTAATTGCATGTGGAAAGGCAAAAACCAATAGTTTGCACCACAGATGTTCTTGTTTGAATGCCCATAAGTACTTTCAATGAGTTCTAACTCATTGTGAATAAGGGGTTTGTCTGGAGTGAGGATGAGGTAATTAAGAAGAACCTCTACAACTATTTTTGTGCTGAGGTTGAACTCCAGCTCTCAAAGAGCCATTTATGAAAAAAACGAATGTCTTTTCTCCTCCCAAGTACACTCTCGTTCTGCTCTTTCCCTGAGAAAAAGCCAGCTGCAAAGAAGCACTAATCCCAATGCAAGTGAAAGTAATTTCTAATTCAGGATTTATGTTAATGACAGTCTGAGGTGTAAATACACTCCGGTTCAGGCTATGACTTTTCTAGCTTCACAGTACCCATGATAGCTTTACACACTGGTCATTTATTCTCCTTTCCTATTGATTTTTGGTACCTCCAATTTTCTCCCTTCTCCAAAGCATGTTAGCTTTCTGCAGAATAGATCCACAACCATTGTGCATCGTGTATTAGTTCTCCCAAGTACCTATGCTTCACATGCGACCCTAAGCAGAACAAACTGTCAATGCTTGGCATTTGTGGAGCTTCACTGAATAGCACAATATTGCTTTTAAACCAATAGCTACATGCGTATACTCAACTCCGGGTAAAGGCCTCTGGTTATTGGTTAGGAGCAGACAGTCTGACTAATTCAAGAGTCTACAGCATTTACTTGTCGAATTACTGCAACTACCAGGATGAGAATAATTAACTCCGAGCTCCCCCCAGATCAGGCTCCAAACTGGCACCTGCTTTGTCTAAATGGCCTGGAATTTTTATGCCCCGCTAGGTGTGCAGGCATCAATCTCTGAAGTCCACCTGCTATATTTAAATGCATAATTAAAGTTAGATTTGACTTCAAGTCTATTGAGCTGAATTATATGCTGCCCACACCACACTGATTGGTGGGCGCAGGGAGGCAGGAATGGGTAAGCTGTTTTGTAAGGCATACATAAATAAAGGGAATGAAGAAAGGGAAGCATCTCATTTGGAGGGTGCCCTAGTGGGCATCAGGGTCACTGCCACCAAGATGTCACTGTGCTCCCACTTTTTGCACCACCTGAGCTACAAAACGCATGATCTGTCCCTGTCCTAAAACCCCAGGACTTGCCTTTCTGGGGCAGCAGCAATGATCTCAGAGCCCTATGAGAAGAATTATTTTATTCTAAGCTATGTTCCCCTCTGCCTTTCTTTATTATTCCGTTTCAGAAATATTACAGCTGGAGCTGAAACTCTTTATATTTCACACAACCTCAGAGGACCACCCACTATGACAACGCCCCTCATCCCAGTTTCCTGTCCATACCATCTTGTTGCCTTTTCCGGTTCTATTTTTCCATTTATCTTTTCCTGGGATGTTGATGTCACTTGCAAGGCTGGCATTTATTGCCCATCCACAATTGCCCTAGAACTGTGTGGTTTGCTAGGCCATTTCAAAGGGCAGCCAAGAGTCAACCACATAGGTGAGGGTCTGGAGTCACATGTAGACCAGACAGGGCAAGGATAGCAGATTACCTCATTAGTGAACTAATTGGGTTTTTACAGCAATTGATCATTTTATGGAATCATTACTGAGACTAGTTTTATATTACAATTTGTTCATGAATTTTAAATTCCATCAGCCGCTGGGAACGCATGTTCCCAGAGTCTGGGTCTTTGAATTACTAGTCCAGTAACCTTACCACTATACCATTGTTTCCCCATGTTAGACTACGGCCTGGATTTTCATCAAGGCCAAATGACCTGGGAAGCCTTTCAGAATGATGGGCAGGTCTCAATTCCAAGATTTCCAACCCCATTCCCAGGCTGTTTGATTTTTAGGAATGCTTTTAAAGGGTACGGACTGGTTCCTGTCCAAGGCATGCATTCGACGCCCCCAAATTGGTCAGCTCCATTGAGGAAATTGGAACGTTCTACTCCTCTGTAATTTTTATGGAATTGGGCCAAGATTTTAGAGTCATGGTTCACAGGAATCATGGAACGTAGGAAAGTAAGTTCATGACACTTTCCATAGATATAGGAGCAGAATTAGGCCTTTTGGCCCATCGAGTCTGCTCCGCCATTTGAACATGGCTGATATGTTCCTCATTCTCCTGCCTTCGTCCCATAACCCCTGATCTCAATATTAAGCAATCCCCTTCTTAATCAAGAACACCAGATTTGTGCTTGAGGTGCTACAGGGCTACAGATCAAGAGCTGGATGGTGAAATCAGACAGAATAGTTCACTCTTAGAATATGAGAATGAGGAGCAGAAGCCGGCAATTTAGCCTCTCGAGCCTGCTCCACCGTTCAATACGATCATGGCTTTCATGTACATTGATTCTACCGAGTGTATAGCATGTAAATGAACACGAGAGTGACAGCAGGATGTGTTTGAAAAAAAGCTTTAAAAGTAATTAATGCATAACTTTCTACTATGTTCAAAAAGTAATTCCAATGAAGGTGATAAGTGTCCATCAACCAGACCCTTAAACGTATAATCAACAAAAACCACGAGCCCTTGAAACCGTTTAACCCTGTGTAAATATATTTTGCGAAATTGATGGCAGAGGTCAGAGAGACAGAACTGTATGAATGAAATCGCTTATTGTCACGAGTAGGCTTCAATGTGGTTACTATGAAAAGCCCCTAGTCGCCACATTCCGGCGCCTGTTCGGGGAGGCTGGTACGGGAATTGAACCGTGCTGCTGGGCTGCCTTGGTCTGCTTTAAAAGCCAGCGATTTAGCCCAGTGTGCTAAACCAACCCCTGTATCAATAAAGCAATGTTATTTCTGGGGCGTAGCTGTTTTAACAGGACTAATGGATGTCTGGACTCTCAGCCAAACCTTATTATGTATACTCAGCTGGAGCCCAGACATCCATTAGGTTTGTTGAAACAGCTGCCCAAAAGAGAAAATATTGTTTCATTGACAGCGCAGTGTCTCTGATCTCAATTTTACACAAGGTTAAGTGGTTTCAATTGGTTCTATATAGTATATGGCGGGGGCAATAGAAGTTCCAAAGCTTCCATAGGGGTATGAGGGACCATAGGGAGTGGATGAGCCATTGCTTGGCATAGGAGGTTGGTTTGGGGCATGGGCAGTGTGTCGGGCGAGAGTTTGAGGTCTGGAAGGCCGCCATTTTTATTTTGACTGGGACAAAGTCCCACAGCACTGAGGCAGGCCTTTTGAACAGCACTCGGTAGCTCCTGTAGCTGCCTGGAAACGTTTTCCCAGGTCGACAGGCCTGACTGTAGATTTCAACTGCCCGCCATCACCGCAATGAAGTTACTGCCAATATGGCCATTTTCTCCCAAGGTGATGGCTGATCTGGAAATTTTCCTGACTCGAGGTTGAAAATTCAGGCCTGAGTCATTGCTACATTAAACAACAGCTTTGTGCTGGGGATCGATGCATGTACACTGTGAAGTGGATTAAACTTGCCTTATCCGTTATAGGCAGAAGTTTGAGCAGCCTTTTATTCCATTCATCTGCGCTGGGTTTGAAGCCAGATATTAGAGATGAAAGGTTGTCATCTGTAGCTTTTGAAAGCTGTGGAATAGAAATATGGAAGAGGAAAATGGTGGGGAGTTTCAAAGAATTCTGTATTGGTTTCTCAATGCATATGATGTAAAAGTGATGAATTACATAGAAAGTAGAATCAGCAAAAGGCCATTTGGCCTTCAAGCCATTCATTACGATCATGGCTGATCACCCAACTCAATAGCCTGATCCTGCCTTCCTCCCATAACCGTTGATCCCCTTTGCCTCAAGAGCTATATCGAACTCCTTCTAGAAAAGTGTTTTGGCCTCAACTGCTTCCTGTGGTAGCACGGATTCATCTCCCTGGTTGAAGAAATTACTCCTCATCTCAGTCCTAAATGGTTTACCCTCTATCCTTAGACTATGAACCCTGGTTCTGGATACCCCCACCATTGGGAACATCCTTCCTGCATCTACCCTGTCATAGTCCAGTTAGAATTTTATAGGTTTCTATAGATTCCCCCCTCATTCTTCTGGAACTCCAACAAATATAATCCTAACCGACTCAACCTCTCCACATACGTCAGTTCAGCCATCCCAGAAATCAGTCTGATAAACCTTCTCTGCACTCCCTCTATGGCAAAAACATCCTTCCTCGAATAAGAAGACCAAAAATGCACACAACATTCCAGGTGTAGCCCAGCAAGCCACTCCGTCAAGGAGACTGGGAATGGCTAGTCTTGCTAGCGACACCCACATTGCCAGAGTGAATTTTGAAAAACCGTAATGGGTTCACGCGTGTTATTTCCCTTTGATACTCCTGTCAAACCCTGATTTTTAAAAATAAAAATTCCAATTAAGGGGCAATTTAGCATGGCCAATCCACCTACCCTGCACACCTTTGGGTTGTGAGGGTGAGACCCACGCAGACACTGGGAAAATGTGCAAACTTCTCACAGACAGTGACCCAGGTCTGGGATCGAATCCGGGTCCTCGGTGCCATGAGGCAGCAGTGCTAACCACTGCGCCATCGTGCCGCCCACGTCAACTCCTGATTGAAGGGTACTCAATCCATCGATAAAACACCAGTGTTTCAGCAGCTCGATGCTATCCATTAGAATAGCAGGGATAATACTCTATCTGCAGGAGTTCCACAATTGGATTTCCATCCAACTTGTCAATGGGGCAATGCCAAATGACATCCCAGTGCTGCCAGGGAGGGAGAGAAGCGATGACTGAAAAGAGTTCCATTCATACAGTAAACTTCTGTTGACTCGTTTACAGTGGTATTGGTGGAGGCCTGGCAGCATATTTGGCACAACTGGTACATATGTGTCATCTTGGCTCAGTTGAAAGCACTCCCCTGTCAGGTCCAGAAGGGCATAGATTCAATCCCCATACAAAGAGTTTGAGCTCACAATTTAAGCTCGCACTGCAGTACTGTATTGTGGGAGCACAGCAATAGTGCAGGCTGAAGGATGCTGGGAGAAATGTTAAATCAAGGCCCAGCTGGTCTGTTCCAGTGGACCAGGTGAATCTTAAGAAACCATGGACTTGACATTGGGAAGCGGGAAGGCCACTGAAAGAACCCACCCCACACCATCACCTTTGCCTCTGACCCTCCTCACCCCACCATCCCTCTCTCAGTAACCCCCTCTTACGACCCCCATCCTGGCCCCCTCACCACCCCCCCCCCTCACTTTTGGCCTTGCTGCTCCTCATGTCTGAACCTATGTCTCCTGTGGGTGCATTTCCGCTTCCAGTGAACCCTGCAACAGAGTAGCAGCCGCCCTCTGACTGGCAGGCACTACACAATTGGCGGGATTTCCTTCCCCCATCAGCGTCTTCAATCCTGGGGGTGGCCTGATTGTGGTCAGTTAAGTGCCTGATAGACACTTCATTCTGTCAGGCCTCCTCCATGTAATTAATGGGGGTTGTCTACTGGTTCCCCAGCTGATTCTCTCAGCCATATAATATCCACTGAGTTCAAATCCAGTCATAAAGCACTGTCTATATTTAGGAACGGGCAAGCACAAAGGGAAGTGGACAGACTAAGAATGGCATGTGGAGTTCAATGTGTTGAGGTTGTACACTTTGGATCTGAGCAAAACAAATTGGAATTTCTTAATGGTGAGAGACCAGGGGCGGGATTCTCCGAACCCCCGCTGGGTCGGAGAATCGCCGGGGGCTGGCGTGAATCCCACCCCTGCCGGTTGCCGAATTCTCCGGCACCGGATATTCGGCGGGGGCGGGAATCATGCCGCGCTGGTTGCCGGGCCTCACCCCCAGCCCGGATGGGTCGAAGTCCCGCTGCTGGAATGCCTGTCCCGCCGGAGTGGATTAAACCACCTCTCTTACCGGCGGGACAAGGCGGCGTGGGCGGGCACCGGGGTCCTGGCGGGGGGGCGATCTGGCCCCGGGGGGTGCCCCCACGGTGGCCTGGCCAGCGATCGGGGCCCACCGATCCGCGGGTGGGCCTGTGCCGTGGGGGCACTCTTTTCCTTCCGCCTTCGCCATGGTCTGCACCATGGCGGAGGCGGAAGAGACCCCCTCCACTGCGCATGCGCGGGGATGCCGTGAGCAGCCGCTGACGCTCCCGCGAATGCGCTGCCCGGCAAAGTCAGTTTTGCGCCAGCTGGCGGGGCACCAAAGGCCTTTCCCACCAGCTGGCGGGGCGGAAATCAGTCCGGCGTGGGCCTAGCCCCTCAAGGTTAGGACTCGGCCGCTCAAGCTGCGGAGGATTCCGCACCTTTGGGGCGGCGCGATGCCGGTCTGATTCGCGCCACTTTTGGCGCCTGTCGGCGGACATCGCGCCGATTGCGGAGAATTCCGCCCTAGGTTCTGTGGGTACCTATGTACGCAAACCACTGAAACCTAGTGTGCAGGTATAAAAATCAATCACAAAGCTAATGAAATGTTGACCATTAATTCTGGGGCTTTGAATTCAAAGTCTTGGAACGGGATACAAGGTAGATTCAACAGAATGGTACCAGGGCTTGAAGTGCTAAATTATGAGGTCAAACTGCATAAATTTTGCTCATATTCTTATGAAGGTTATGGGGTAATTTAATATTTGTTTTCAATTCATCCACGGGATCTGGGTGTCACTGGCTTGGCCAGCATTTATTGCTCATCCCGAATTGCCCTTGAACTGAGGCTGTTCCAGAGAGTACATTCCACATTTTTATTGAATTCCAATTTCACCATCTGCCTTGTTGGGATTCAAACCAGGGTGTTCCAGAGTGTTCCCCTGGGTCGCTGGGTTACTAGTCCAGTGACAGTACTGGTAAACCACCACCGCCTCCCCTTTTTTTCAAATGGGAAACTTATTGAATAAATTGGATACGGAGAAATGATGGCAAGAAAATCAGGCTGATTTTTCTGATCGCCCAAAGGATAAACGATGGACAAAATGAATGGGAATATCCCTTTTGGTTAATGAAGTCTTCTAAATGTCAGTTCAACACCTTAAATCATTGTGCCAAATACTGTTCCCCTGTTTTTCAGACAGACTTTTCCACTGGATGATATCATGGGGTTAACAGATAATGCACAGAGCATGGCAGAGAGTCAACTCATGACATCATCAGTGGAGCAGTCCATCGGGAGCATGGGGGTAGAGAGGAAATAATGTAAATTTGACAGCAACTAAAGCTGTGAATGTGCAAACGCCACATTAACCCTTTCAATATCACAAACTGATGTAAATTGAAAGGATTTGGAAGGGAAATTGCTGCTGATATGTGTCAGTTTTCATTTTCTATTCATGAGGGTGTCTCGTATTTGGTCTCCAAAAGAAGGTTTGATTACATTTAATCCAAATGCTTCTGCATTGAAATTGTACAATTCTGCACTGAAACAAGAACCTCAGACACTTGTGTCTAATTTTTCCAGCTGTAGTCTGGCAGCTGTAACAACTCCACTTCCAACAGTTTAATTTTCTTATCTGTTCTCAGAGTGTTGGTGATGCTTGCAGGGATGCATTCATTGCCCACATGCCATTTATCTTGACAAAGGAGGTAGTGAGCCTCCCCCAACTAACTGGAGTAACGTGTGGTCTTAAATATCCACTCTCTCCACCACTAGAGCTCTGTCGCTGCACTGCAGCAGCCCTCCCAAGGCAATTTCACAACTTCTACCATAGGGGTTCCCAGCCATCAGATGGGGTCGTGGGATGAGCAACTGGGGTCGCATCTCCTCTGAGATAGCAATGATCACTGGAGATGAACCTAGGCTCAAACAACTCTTGCAATAGGCCATTTTGACAGAACCACTATTCTCCAGCATGCTGTACAGCCCAAACTGGCTGGTTGGCATGAGATCTGCTGGAGCCAGCCTCCATTTTGATGCCTTGCAGCTCTACCACCAAGAACAATGGCAGTAGGTGCTTAGGAACAGCATCACCAGGTTTCCTTGCAATTACACCAATCCTGACCTGGATAAATAACACCATTCCTTGAACATCACTGGATCAAAATCCTGGTGCTTCCGACGTAACTGCATTTTGAGAGAACCTCTGACACAGTCTGCAACAGTTCAATATGAAGGTCCAAAACCATCGTCTTCTAGGACAACTGGGTATGGGCAATAAATTCCGGCCTTACAAGTCACCCCCATATCCCAAGAATGAATAAACAGACCAGATGGGGTGGCTGGTTCATAAGATTTAGGAGCAGAATTAGGCCATTCAGCCCATCGAGTCTGCTCCGCCATTCGATCATGGCTAATCTCCTCCTGGCCTCAACTCCACCATCCTGCCCGTTCTCCATAACCCTTTTACCCATTACCAATTAATATGTGTCTAACTGCTCCTTAAATTTACTCACTGTCCCAGCATCCACCGCACTCTGGGCTAGCGAATTCCACAGATTCACAACCCTTTGGGAGAACTTAGTTTCTCCTTAACTCCGTTTTAATTTGCTACCTCTTATCCTAAGACAATGACCTCTCACTCTAGAATGCCCCACCAGAGGAAGCACCCGCTCCACGTCTACTTAATCCATCCCTTTTAATCATCTATATACTTCAATTTGATCTTCCCTTATTCTTCTAAAGGTTGCCATCCTTGAAGGGATATTAGTGAGCCAAGTTTGTTTTTACAAGAATCTGACAAATTTTCAGGTTATTTTTGGTAACAAGGCACAAGTTAACAAAATTGAATTTCATACGGGGGATTTCAGTTTTGGAAATTTATGTTGCCTTAACCATAGGGCGTTGCCATAACGTCCTATGCTGCTCTTGCTCATGTACTTGCTTTGTTTGGCCCCTTGGTCAGCACTGTAACTAATCACTGTTTATCGATGTACCATTTGTCAATGTTCTCTGTTGATTATTCTTTTTGTCTACAATTTACATACTGTGTACGTTCCCTCGGCTGCAGAAAAATACTTTTCACTGTACTTCGGTACGTGACAATAAATAAATCAAATTATACACCAACAATGCCTGTACTGGACAGAGGAAGATCGTAGGAACCCAAAACACTTACATGTATCAATATTGCACAATGCCATTTCAAGGTTGTCACTTACCAGCTGTTAAGTGAAGAGTAAAATTACATATTTCTGCTTCCAGTGCCCTTCCCTATCAGGAGGGTGCATCAGAAAATTACAGGAAAACCTTACTCTAAGCTTCCCAGAATGCATGATATCACCTGGTTCATATTTTTGCCAGATAGAGAACCTAGTGACGTGGTGTAACAACAACAATCTCCCTAAACGTCAGCAAAACTAAGGAGCTGTTCATTGAGTTCAGGAAGCGACTAACTGGTCACACATCCCATACCAGCCTCCCCGAAAAGGCGCCGGAATGTGGCGACTTGGGGCTTTTCACAGTAACTTCATTTGAAGCCTACTTGTGACAATAAGCGACTTCATTTCATTTCATTTCTGTACTGAATAGTACTACACTCCAGTCTGCTTCACCCGATGTCTGTGTCTATGTATTTACATTGTGTATTTATGTATGTCCTATATTTTTTTCATGTATGGAACGATCTGTCTGGACTATATGCAGAATAATCATTTTCACTGCTCCTCGGTACATGTGACAATAAATCAAATCCAAATGACTTATACCAAAAACCATGGTTCAAATTCCAAGGGACCCAAATTAAGAATGAAAACTTTCAAGTAATATTAGAAGTCAAGCCAAGGCTTTTCATTATCCTGGAATAAGTTACTAGGATAAGCTACGGAATGGAGTGACACTTGATGTACCACAGAGAACTAAAAGAACTTATACATTTCTTTGAAGGGAAAATGGAGAGGCAATACACAATAATGGGCGGGATTCTTCGGCCGTGGCCGCCTGGCGACCAGGAATTCCCGCCCAAGGTCAGAGGACCTTTATATGGTCTGCGGTCCGATTGTGGCAATCTTGCTGCAGGCGAGACAGAAGAATCCGGCCCAAAGGGTGCAATTCTACACACGGTGTAGAAACAGAGGCCTGGGGCTGGATTCTCTGCAGCCCCGCGCCGAGAATCCACTTTTACGCGAGTATCAGGCACGGCTCCGCTCTCGCGATTCTCCGGTCCCCGGAGAATTACTCGCACGTGATTTACGCAGCGCGGCTGGGTAGCCATTGCCAGAGGCCCATCCCAGTGATGCTCCAGTCCCGACAGGCCAAATTCCCGAAGGCGTGGTTCTAACCATGTCTGGCTGGTCGGGACTCTTGCGTGGCGGCTGCTGACTCAGCCCGCGGCTGCCCTGGTGGGGGGCGAGGGGATCAAGTACCGGGGCGGGGGGGGGGGGGGGCCTTATGGGCGGCAGGGGCGGTGATCAGGCGGGTTAGATGGCATGGAGCGGGGCAGATCGTTAGGAACTTGTTTGTTGGTCCGGGTCCGCCAGCTGAGTCCGCCATCGTGTTCAGCTCGGCTGCCGGAGGCTGCTGCCATGCGCATGAGCGGACCCGCAACCGGAAGTGTGGGGCCCGTATCCGCAGCCAAAGCTGCAACAAGTACTCCGGGGCCCTGCCAGCCCCCTGCAGGTAGGTGAATAGCTGTATATTTTTTAAAGGAATGACTGGAGTAGAATGCCAGCGTTTTTACGCCCGCGTGGGGACATAGCCCCATTTTTGGAGAACCCTGGGCGGGATTCTGTGATCCTGAGGCTAAGTGTTGACGCCGTCTGAAACACCGTCGCATTCTCGACGGCGTCAACACGGCCTCAGGAAAAGCAATTCTGGCCCCTACTGGGGGCCAACACGGCATTGGAGCGGACCACGCCGCTCCAGCTGCTGCGCCTGGTGTGAACTGAGCACCGCAGGGTCCGTGCATGCGCAGTGGCACCGGCACCAACGCGCACATGCGCAGTGGATCCTTTCTCCGCGACGGCCCCGACGCAACATGGCGTAGGGCTAGAGGGGCCGGCGCGGATGAAAGGAGGCCCCAGCCCGAGAGGCCGGCCCACCGATCAGTGGGCCATGATCGCAGGCCAGGCCACATCAGAGCCGCCCCCCCCCCCCCCCCCGGGGTCAATCTCCCCCTCCACAGGCCACCCCAGATTCTTCCACGCCGAGGTCCCGCCAGCGCAGTTCACACCTGCTCACAGCCGGCGGGGCCTCAGCCGGCTGAGAGCAGGTGTGAACGGCGCCGACGGGACTCGGGTTTATTGCGACGGCCGTTCTGCCCATCCCGGGCCGAGCATCGCTAGGGGGCCCCTGTAGAGCAGCCCCCGACCGGCGCCGCGCTGACCACGCGGGCGCCGATGGTGCCGATTCTCCGCTCTGCGTGATTCGCACTGGTCGCGGGGATTCTCCGGCCCGGCCCCGGGCTGAGAGAATCCCGCCCCCAGCTCCTGGAGTGTTTGTGCACAAATAGTTTTTTAAAAATAAATATTTTTATTCTCCATTTTCTTCAGGATTTACACCCCACCAACAAACAGTAAACGGTAATGACTACAATGTCAATCCCCTTAATAACAGCAACGATCCCATCCTCCCACCATCCCCTAAACAACGGCTCACCTGACAATATAAGCATCAAATAAAACAACCCTCCCAAGGTGGGAAAAAATGGAAAAATGAAAAAGGAATCAGGAGTCGCCTATGGTCACCATTGACATAGACAATCCAACCCCCAACCTCCCCCCCCCCCGCTAATATTCAATGACATCCATTCCCCGCAAGTGTACCATGAATGACACCCATGAATTGTAGACACCCCCCCCCCCCCAACCCACCTCACAGACTCCTCCCATCCACTTCCTCTTGTAAACCCCTCCCCTCAACCTTGGTTTCTTACCCCAACTTTTCACCCCAGCTAGACTGACCGAAACCTGTTCTACCAGGCTCCAATGGTCGCAGCCCCTCCCCTCTCCTCACTCCCATTCACTGGCCGGCTTAAACTGGCCAGTGTGGAGGCCCCCGCCCGGGTCTCCTTCTCCCTTACCCGGTCCCAGGAAAACCAAGAAATCTCCTTTAGCACACAACCCCCGCATACACACACATGCCCCAAAGAACCATCATTGCAAATGAAATTCCCATCTCTTCCCTTGTCCAAATATATACAGCGTCGACTCATTTAGTACATACACCAACACACAGTGAAAAAAATAAAGTTACATGAGGCTACATCGGTACACGACCATTTCTCACTTCTGCCACAGTCCTTCTGCCTTCACAAACTCCTCCGCTGCTTCCGCCATCCCAAAATAAAAGTCCTTGGATTTGTGGGTCACCCTCAACTTAGCTGGATATACTATGCCGCCCTGCACCTTGCTGATGTACAGTGCCTTCTTCACCCGGCTGAAGGCAGCGTGCCTCCTCGCCAGCTCCACCGTAAAGTCCTGGTATGTGTGTATACCAGCTCCAGCCCACTGCACCAACCGCTTCTGCTTTGCCCAGCACAGGACTTTCTCCTTCACACTATGCCTACGGAAACACAGAGTTACTACTCTTGGCGGCTCACTCGCCTTTGGTATAGGCCTCCGCGACTGATGAGCCCGATCCAGTTCATATCGGGAGGGATCGTCCCCCTTCCCCAATAGCTTCGCCAACATCGTAGCAAAATACTCCGACGGCCTCGGGCCTTCCACTCCTTCGGGCAGACCCACAATCCTCAGATTCTGTCGCCTGGATCGGTTTTCCAGGTGTTCCATTTTGGCTCGCAGACCCTTGTTGGTCTCTATCACCCTCCGCAACTCCTTCCCCATCAAGGTGAGTTGATGACTGTGCTGCGATAATGCCTCTTCCACTTCCTTCAGTGTCTCACCTTGCTCCTGCACCTCCGCCACTGCGCTTGATACCGCCGCCCTCACCGGGGCAATCGCCTCCTCCACCAGCACTTTCAATACCACCCCCATCTCCTTCTTCATCGCTTCCATGTGCTTTGTGAACTGTTTTTCAAGTTCCACAGCCATCACCTTGGTCATTTCTTCTGCTGTGAGCGATGCGGCCTCCCCTGGTGCTCCAGCCTCCGCTTTCCTCACAGTTCCTGCGCTGACATTTTCAGTCCCCGCCGGACTTCTGTTAACCCCCTTTTTCACGGCCGTTTTTCTCCCAAACTCGGACATTTCTCCTCCCTGTGCCTTCTTACAGCCTTTTCAGCCTCCATTGCCCCTGGGACCGGGCGTTAAAACTCCGAAATTCCTATTCCTGAGCGGCCTCCCGACCGCCATCACCGAAAGTGCCGTTTGTGCACAAATTGTTGAAGGCAGCAGGACAGGTTGAGGGAATGCTATAAAGGCTTTATAAATAATTGCGTAGAGTAGAAAAGCAAGGAAGTCATGACGAGCCTATATATAAAACACTTGTTCAGCCACATCTGGAGTACTTTGTTCAATTTTGGTTGCCACACTTTGGGAAGAGTTCGGAATGGATTGATGAGAATATTTCCAGTGATTGGGGACTTCTGCACGTAGATACATTGTAGAAAGCTTGGGCTGTTCTTCTTGAAGAAGACCACATAAAGAGAAAAAAATTAGAAATGTTTCCAAACCCACAAGCACCAAAGCACCTGATCAACCTGTTATGGACATAACTAATGTCTCTGTAGAAGCAAGTAGTAATGAATTGCCTACAGCATAAGAGATACTCGTTATTGCAGTTCCTGTAATGTCTATCCTGTGGAAGCATCTCAGACTACAGAATTACGCCACTCTATGTTGCAGAAAAAACCCTCAGACTCTAGGCACGATCGAAATGCCTCATCATGCCTGACTCAGTGATGCGATAGGGCCATTAAATCTCACAAGAGACCTCTCGCAAGATTTGTAATGCTCGGAACACCTCGTGCGATCTAATGAGATCTCGCAAAACAGCGCGATCTCGCCCTCGCCGGGTGAGATACAGATTTACATGTTTAAACGAGCCATTAGGCCTGGAAGACCTCACCAGGGTGCCGTTTAGCACTAGTCCACAAATCATGGACCAGGCGTAACGGCACCTGGGGTGGTCTCCCAGGCCATCGGAAGCCCCCGGGTGCCAGGCTGTGGGCAAGGTGGTACCTGTGGTGATATGCATCACTGTAAATACACAAGGGGTTAATGTAGATACACTAGCACTAAATAAACACTAGAGGGAGCACCAGAGACATCATGACACACAGACATTCAACCAGATCGGTCAGTAAGGTAGGACACGACCAATGGGCAGTCAAGACACACCCAGAGATGACACTACCACAAGGGGGCTACCCATATAAAAGGACAGGGCACACATACTCTTTCTCTTTCCACAGGCGACACTCAGAGAGACAGGGGCAGATCAGGAAGCATCACACCCACCGCATTGATTAGAGCAGACTGGTTAGTTAGATTGAGTTACAATATAAGATTAGCAGGAGAGTCGAATTCAAGTAGGAGAATTGTTAACTGTTCAATAAATGTGGTAAAGCTGAACCTTCCTTTGTCAGAGTATACATCAAGGAAGCAGCTTATGCTACATGAAGAAGCATAACACAACATGGTTCCAGGAGTGCTTGTTAAATCTATATAGTTAAACTCAACATATCCGTGACTACCAGCAACAGCACCCAGGCAAGATGTTCGAGATTCCAGTTCCACAGCAGCTCAGGTACCATGGCAATCTCAGTGCAAACTGGCGTGCATTCAGGCAGAGATTCGATATCTACCTGGTAGCGTCCGACCTAGATGGCGTGGCGGATGCAGAGAAAATAAAGCTTCTGCTCACCATTGCCGGTGCAAATGCAGCAGAAATCTTCAAGACCTTCAAGTACTCCAAAGGGCAAGACAGGAGAGACTTCTAGACAGTCCTGGACAAGTTTCAAGCATACTGCAAGGAAAACACAAGAGAGAACGGTAAAAGAGGCGCCAATACTCACCACGAGGTGAAGGTAGGCCTGGAAATGCAGAAAACGGCAGATTTGATTGGCAGCCATCTTGGGAAAGGAGCTGCACATGCGCAATTCCCCAAAAGAAGCGTACCGGCAAAAGTGTTTTGCGCATGCGCGAGAAGCCACGCATATGCAGTTGCGAAAATGGGGCAAAGTAGAGGAACAGCAATCTGCGCATGCGCAATCCATTCCTACGCTCCACGTCACAAGCGTCATGATGTCAGAGGCCCCGGACCACGCACACTTAAAGGGGAAATGCCCGAAAATAGTGAAAAAAAAATGTTAAAGCCGGAAAACACAATTCTTTCACCTGGAACGGCAGCACAATGCCTGAACTTCGACCAGTAGCTGAAAGTAACCTCCGCAGAACCCGGCAACAAGCAATTAGCACCGCCCAAAGAAATGATTTGCTCCTTGAAGACTACGACTCAGACGTTGATTATTTCTTTGGACATCGCAAGCACAATGACAACTCCAACACAGAAAGTGATGATTTGGTCCTTGAAGACTACGACTCAGACGATGATTTCATCATTGGACGTGGCGACCTCACTACCAAATCCGAACCGCAACGAGATGTGTTGTACAGTGAAGAATCCGACACAGACATGGACGAGTTCTTCGGATTTGAGGATCCTCAGCCCAGCACACACGATATCCTAACCCAGAAGTACAGGATTCTTCTGCGGCCTGACACCTAGAGACAGAGAGCGGTACAAGCCCACAGAGAGCGGCCTGACGACACAAGACAGAGAGTGGTCCACGCACTACGAAGAGTCCCGGACTCCACACAGAGAGTGGTCCATGCACCACGAAGAGTCCCCGACTCCACACAGAAACGATGACAGACTCCACAGCGAGACCACTGCACGGCTCCACACAGAGAACACAGGAAGACTCCACAGCGAGACCACTGCACGACTCCATTGAGAGCGCACAGATTGACTCCACAGCGAGGCCACTGCATGACTCCACACAGGAAACGATGTCAGACTCCACAAAGAGAGCGGTACAAGCCTCCACGGCGAGCTCGTTGACAGACTCCATGATAGAAGCAACACAAGACTCCAGAGTGCAGGATTTGCATGAACAAGACCATGAAGGTCTAGCAACCTTATCTGAGCAACCAGCAGCAGATGATACAAGTCTGCCACGCTCAAGTGAACAGCAAGAAGACTATGACAGTCTACCACGCTCACGTGAACAACAAAGAGACTATGATAGTCTACCCAGATTATTAGAGCCACCAGAAGAAGACTCTGACAATCTACCCAGCTCATCTAACGGACAAGAAGACACTGAAGGTCTACCCACTGTATGTGCGACAAGTGACAAAGGCTTCACAATTCCCATACAAGATGTGCAACATGACAGCGAGACTGACAGTTCTCCGCTAGTATGCACAGAGGCACTCGACGATCAACGTGAGGTTACTAGTGACTCCAGTGACACCACATTAATTCAAACCTCATCCATTCGAGCCTCTCCACAAGAAATGCATTCCTGAACGTTTTAACTCCGGACAGGGAGCATCAAGACACCTCAGATGATTAAAGTGACTCCTCAGATGATTCAAGTGAACCTGAAATGACTCCGGATGGGGTGTGTCAAGAAAGCAAAGCTGATTCAGGTGAACCAGAAAGGACTCCAGAGGGGGAGCATCGACAAGCTGAAGATGATTCCAGTGAACCGGACATGACTCCAGATGGGGAGCGCCGAGGAATCAGAGATGGCACGCTCAATGAAACAGCAGAGGCCACAAAGGACACTGCCACAAGTAACTTTGTGAAGGACTCGAATTCTCCACTCAGTGTCGTCATTGAGTGCAACAAAGACAACAACAAGAAGCGTACCAAAGGCACCAACATCAATAACACGCATGATGAAAACGACATCGCTGGAACAATGACTGGTACGACATGGTACAACTCTGCAAATGCGGGACAATGTAACAGCTCAGCTCCTAACACTGGCAAGAGTACAGCCATACCATGGCATGATAGCAAATCTCACCGATTCAAGTTTGCTCCATTACAAACAAGCAAGCCAGCTTTCAAGGCAGATGAGTTTGCACCACTATGAACAAGCAAACCAGCTTTCAAAGCAGATGACATACTGCATCAATATCGCAATCACAAGAAACAGTCCCGGTTGGACGACACAGGTGACATACTGCATCGCTACCACAAGCATAGAAAAAAAAGAGTCCAAATCAGACAACAAAGTGCTTTGACCATTTGCACACCTCCTGATGACTTCTTGGTTCCTTGGGTACAGGGACACTCATGGCGTTCACAAGGACATGCCACCATCAACATCACCACTTCAACAACAAAACAAGAAAGCCACTCGACCATATTAATTCATGAACTTTGGACTCAAAAATATTATTTGGTATTGTATAATCACCACTGTCATCATGATTTGTACATGTCATCACTTATCTATCTATTTTGTTCAATTTTCTTTAACGCAGTACACAAAATATGTAACACGAAAAAGGGGGGATGTGGTGATATGCATCACTGTAAATACACAAGGGGTTAATGTAGATACACTAGGACTAAATAAACACTAGAGAGAGTACCAGAGACGACATGACACACAGACATTCAACCAATAGGTCAGTAAGTTAGGACATGACCAATGGGCAATCAAGACACACCCAGAGGCGACACTACCCCAAGGGGGCTACCCATATAAAAGGACAGGGCACCCATGTTCTTTCTCTTTCCACAGGTGACATTCAGAGAGATAGGGGAAGATCAGGAAGCATCACACCCACCACATGGATGAGAGCAGACTGGTTAGTTAGATTGAATTACTATAGTAAGATTAGCAGGAGAGTCAAGCTCAAGTAGGAGAATTGTTAACTGTTCAATAAATGTGCTAAACCTATCTCCAAGTCTGAACCTTCCTTTGTTAGAGTATACATCAAGGAAGCAGCTTATGCTACATGAAGAAGAATAACACAACACTACCCTGGCACTTCTGCCATCCAGAAACCATGGCAGTGCCACCCTGAGACTACCTGGGTGACACTGCCAGGCTGACAAGGGCGGCCCAGGATGGCAGTGCCAAAGTGCCCGCGTGCCAGTTGCTTGTTCCAGGGATCGGGCAATGGATGCCCTGCCTTTCAGAGATGGGGTGGGAGACTCCCATAGAGGTACGTCAGGGCATTTGGTGGGTGAAGACTGCGTTGGGAAGTCCGCAGGAGGTTGAGAGATTGGGGTAGCATTTACGCCCCCATCTGTTTCTGCACTGATGAGCTTGTCAGTGGAGGAAGTGAGTTAAGTGCGATCTCGGTGGAGCGTTGCCAACCGAGGCCAGAAAAAAAACAGTCCCAGTTTGATAGCGGGGTCGTTCTCAGCACTGCAGGTGCTACGCAGATCCAAAATCGGGGGTCTGTTTTTGGGGTGTTAAATCGCACCCCATATTTATAATTGTCCAATTTGCATTTATAATGTATGGGTGGAATTTGGGACCGAATGGATTGGCTATCGAAGATTGTGTAAAAGAGTTAAAAGTGGAGGAATGTGTGGTGATTGTTCCTTTAAGAGCAACACAGCACAATGTTACCTGGCTTGGGTGACCAATTGGGATTTAGAGTGGGAAATCACCCTAGGGGCTGGAGTCCTCTCTTCATCAGGAGACATGTAGGGAGCTAGGTGCAGCCATGAAACTGCTGTTTTCTTATTAATAAATCCTTTTCTTTTCACAAATGAAGCAAGTACCATCACTGCATAGCTGTCATTTATCTGCTGTTTCTGGGATATTACTATGCATAGATCGGCTACTGCATGTCCTTCATCACATAGTGACTACATTTCACAAAGTACTCACTTAGCTGTGCCACACTGCGAGACATCCTGAGATTATGACAGATGCTAAATAAATACACGTCTGTCTCATTGAGGTCGAGTAGAGGGAGGTCCACTTCTAACCATCCCATATATGACCTCAGAAATATTAGAGGCTGATAAAGTTTCATTTCCTGATGCTAATGTCTCAACCCTGAGGCGGTACGATCTCTGCAAAAACCTATTAGAAGCTCTGGGGAGGAATTTGACATAACTGGCCACTTCTGCTTCTGCCCCTGGCCTGCTAAAGTAACTGTGGACTCTGGCAACAATTGCCACAGAAATATTGCCTGTTGATGTTTTGGAATGGAATAGTCCTTTCAGGGAAAACTCTCCAAGGAAGCTGTGTTAAACCTTTATAAATCATTGGTTGGATCTCAATTGAAATATTGTATCCAATTCTGGGCACCGAACCTTAGAAAGGATGTCAAGGCCTTGG
Organism: Scyliorhinus torazame; assembly: GCF_047496885.1. Lineage (NCBI taxonomy): Eukaryota > Metazoa > Chordata > Chondrichthyes > Carcharhiniformes > Scyliorhinidae > Scyliorhinus > Scyliorhinus torazame. The sequence goes on from NC_092717.1 coordinate 188,600,594, forward strand.
AGATGATTTTGAGGAAATTCCCTAGAACTCTACCAGTGATCAGGGACTTCAATAATGTGGAGACACTAGAAAAGCTGGGATTTCTCTCTGATAGAGTCGATGGAAAGAAACTTTTCCACTGCCAGAAAGGTTGGTAACCAAATGAGGAGCCATTTTTTTACATTATGAGTGGCTCTGAAAACACTGATTGAAAAAGTAGTGGAAGCAAACTCCGTAGTAACTTTTAAAAATGAATTAAATACGTACTTGTAAAAGAGAATTTTCCTGGACAATGGGGAAGGAGCAAAGAGAGCAAAACCTGAATCAGCATCACTACTTTGGGCCAAATGGTGCATAATTCTATGAATCTAACGCTACTTAGAAAGGGTCCAGACGAGGTTCACAAGAATGATCCCTGGAAAGAAGAGCTTGTCGTATGAGGAACGGTTGAGGACTATGGGTCTGTACTCGTTGGAGTTTAGAAGGATGAGGGGGCATCTTATTGAAACTTACAGGATACTGCGAGGCCTGGATAGAGTGGACGTGGAGAGGATGTTTCCACTTGTAGGAAAAACTAGAACCAGAGGACACAATCTCAGACTAAAGGGACGATCCTTTAAAACAGAGATGAGGAGGAATTTCTTCAGCCAGAGGTTGGTGAATCTGTGGAACTCTTTGCTGCAGAACGCTGTGGAGGCCAAATCACTGAGTGTCTTTAAAACAGAGATAGATAGGTTTTTGATCAATAAGATGATCAGAGGTTATGGGGAGAAGGCAGGAGAATGGGGATGAGAAAACTTTCAGCCATGATTGAATGGCAGAGCAGACTCGATGGGCCCAGTGGCCTAATTCTGCTACTATGTCTTATGGTCTGACTTCCAATGTGCTTCCTACTGCTGCATTGCCACAAATGGTCTTTTTATGTTGACTGATGTCTGTGTTTGTGTCTCGTCTGCAGGTTATCAAGTCGGGGGTGGAGACCACCTGCAAGTGCCATGGTGTTTCTGGTTCCTGCACCGTTCGGACTTGCTGGAGGCAGCTGTCCCCTTTCCATGAGATTGGCAAGTTACTGAAGCTGAAGTACGAGACTTCACTCAAGGTGGGCAGCACGACCAACGAAGCAACTGGAGAAGGAGAGATTACACCGCCAAAAAAGACCGTGGCTGCTGCTCACCACCAACAGAACCAGATTCCAAGGACTACTGACTTGGTCTATATCGACGACTCGCCGAGCTTCTGCCGGCCGAGCAAGTACTCACCAGGCACTGCAACGCGCAAGTGCTACAAGGACAAGAACTGCGAGAGCATCTGCTGTGGCCGAGGGCACAATACTCAGAGCCGAGTGGTGACGCGACCCTGTCAGTGCCAAGTGCGCTGGTGCTGTTATGTGGAGTGTAAGCAATGTACTCAAAGAGAAGAGATTTACACCTGCAAAGACTAAAGCTTCCACTTTTTAATGGAAAAGGCTCTGGGGATCCACGGCGAGGAATAGGAAAGTTCTGCCTGAGGAAATACTGCAACAAATCCCAATCGTCTTTTAAAAAAAAATGCACAGTGAATTCTGTTTTCAACATCCATCAAATGTATAAAGTGCATTACACACCACCTCTTGGATTCAAAGAGCCAAGTTCTAAAGTAAAATAACACAGAACATAGATAAATATTGAAAGGTGCAATGCCTCATTCTTAGCAAACCAGTTCACTGCAACATGCTGGATATGATGGACCACCTTAAGCATTTCACAAGTCAACAGCAAGTGATCATGCCAACAAGGTCTTCAGTAGTTATCCCACTGGCCAGAATCTACAAAATTCACTTCCAATGGCTCACAATTGGGCCTGTTAAAGGTCCATTGCATGTTACTTAATATTCAGTTAGTTCATTATTGATGTTACATGGGAACTTTCTAAATATTAGAGAGAATGGTTGAGACGGAAAAGCCAGCAGGCTCCATTTGGGCCGAAGAGCAGAAGAGTAAAGAAGCTATTTTAAAGGACATTGTGCAACAAGAAGCCTAATCTGATTGGGTAAAGGATTACCAAAAAGGTACAGCCACAACCCAAATATGTCATATATTTGGTGGGAATTCAGGCCATGCCCAAGGCATAATTGTGCAACACTTATTTTATGTAAACTGCACCCTACATAGCTTCATAGAATGCTGGAGTGTTAGGGAGTAATGTAATATTTGATATTGTGATGAACCATATAGATCAGAGAAGACTCTGATTTAATTTTCTGTCCATACTGAATTAACTAATCTCCACCAAGATACAGATAGGACTACTTAAACACCCCAGGACTAGGAGAAAGGAAGTGTCGATTTCTGAATGCTCTCCAGTAACCTCTTGCTGGAAATGTACCTGCGGGTAGGTCTGGGTTTAACTGGGACAACTCCCATAAATATTGTGTGAAGTACCAGAGAGGATCAGCTACTTGCATCTGATGTCCCAGCAAGAGCCAGTGTCTCAAGGACGTGATAAAAATGTGAAGTGAACACAAATAAAACGAGTTGGTGAATAGAACTACCCTTTGAGTAGCTGAAGCTCAATTCCTCAGTTCTGAACTAGCTGATCTCAATTGGGTAAAATGATAGCAGTGCACCATGGTTAGAGAGGGGGCAGTGGACCATGACTCATCATTCCAAATCACTACACTGTGCCATTTGCTGGAAGAATAATAGCAAGGTGATGGGTGGCCTGTTCCTAGCATATTGCACTCCACTGAGAAGAATGGCGGGGTTGGAGGGTGGGAGTGTGGACTAGGAGGAGTAATGAGAAGGAAAAATCATGAGACATTTTGTGGATTTATTTAGAATCTCGCAATTTCTTGGCAAAGCTTTCCTTAACCTTAACATGCCTTTTCCGAAGGGTCACTTGGTTTTCATGTTTGTTCTGCAGGGTTCAGATTGGGTTGTTAAAAGAAAATGGGTCTCGATAGTGCAATTAGAACAAGGAGCCAGACAAAGCAGCTTTTATACATGTAAAGGGTTTAGAGAAGCGTGCTAATAAGTTCAGGTCCTTTCATTCCTGGGACGTGCATTTGAATCCAGCTGAGGCGTCAGGTAGATGAAAGTCTCCTCACTCCAGAGGCTGTTAATTGTCAGGTTCCCAGAAGATACAGGCTCACTGTGTAGTAGGATCCATGCCAATAGACATTAATGATCTGTTTATATTGGGTCTGGGACCATCCCAGATTAATCTTAATTGGCGTGAAACAGCTCATACAAAATGGCCATAAATTGTGAACTCTAGACTGTTATGTGGCCCCAGAGTACGGCTGTGGGTTCCCACGCTTCAATGACGTAATGATCTCATTACGTTGTGGTATTCATAATAAACAAGGCCTGTGAGCTAAATGTTCGCCAATAGCCTGTGGTCTTCTGCTGAACAGGCAGTTTGAGGTACTAGGAAAACAGGATTTACACATGTAAAAGATTTGAGATGCAAACCAGACTAGAAATGTGGCTAATAGTTTCTCAACTACTTACCTTAAATATCGTCTACTAGGATCCAAAGACTATCGTGGTGTACCATCCCAGGGTATCCTTCAGTGGAAACCAAATTGAAAATGGACATCGCAGTCGAAAGTTCAGGATTCTCCAGTTGTCAGCTGGAGGAATAGTCAGAACATCATTCTCACTCTACGACTGTCATGGCTCAATTATACATGACAGAAGAAAAACACTAGCCAATAAAGTTAACGAGCTTTTATAAGATTATGCACAGACTTGACTATGGAAGGCTGTTGGATGCAGAGAGGAGTAGATTTTATTCCTATTATTGTGGTTCTTCAGACTGAAGACCGGCAGACTTTTATGTAGACATGGTGGACCATGTCACTGGAAACGCTGGTCTCTGATACTAATCTACTGTGTTTAAGTGGATTTAATTGCATGGCGGTCCAAACAACTGACAGTAATTGCATATTCCACACTCTACTTTAACAATTTGACGTATCACCATGCATGTTCACAAACTGCTATTTAACCCAGACACCCCTATTTTTTGAAAGATGGTTTCAGATAGTAGTAGCTCTATTGGGAACTGAAGTGACCAGACTGCAAAAACCAAGGATCAGCAGGAAGATGAAACGCCATTGTGCCTCATCCTCTGAAACTTAAGCTTTCCATGTGTTACAAGCATGCCTTGTAAATAGTATTCACTAAGTCAGCTGCCGACATCTCTGATGGCAGAACATCAGCATTGCATCGACTTTTAAAATGATTAAATGGGTGGCTTGAGTTCATGGGATCCAATTAGAATGCCGATCCAATGTTGAAGGATCAAATGTCTGGTTAGATCTAATTCTAATCAAAAGTGACTAATTTTTATCCAGAAATTGGTAAATATTGGACTGATAAGCAACTGAAACTATTTTTTGTTGCTCTGCTGAAGCCCCATTCCACACTGCCTGTACATCTCACATCAGATTGGTATCATTCATTCGGACACAGTGTCATGTAGCATCAGATCATTTGACAGTACATCGATCCACACCAAGATTTCTAGCACCTTGGGTTTCAGAACATACTCAAGATGGTTTCTTTGGATATACTTTGGATGACGACATGGAAACCACTTGGGCCAAATTAATTCAGTAAGATATGGCTGAACAACACTGGGAATAGGTCTTCCAAAGCAATTTAAAAACCAATGAAAAGAGCTACGTTCATCGAGAGTGGAAATGGGGATCGAGGGATCAGTGCATGCAGATTGTGGTGAAAAGCCTCATATTAGTTGTATAGAATTATCAAAAATGTTGATAGATATTTGTAATAACTGTTATTAATGTGCTATATGCTTACTTATAACACACCCTAGTATTATTTCCTGTAGATCATAGTGTGCCAGGGAACTAAACATTCCTTCAATGGCTAAGTTCCATGTATGGAACTGAAGCATGCAAAGCAGATAGGTTCAGGGTTTCATTCCCTGAGTAAGCTGATCTCAGCCAGTAAACCCTGAGAGGTGCTACATTGGCCTCCGTGCCTCTGGACTAGAAGGACAGAGCCAAAAAAATCGAAGTGTTTCTGCTCCAGTTTGCTACCAGTGACTCCCAACTGGCAGGCACTCATGTGTGTGTGTAGATGTTGGTTCAGTACAAGTCTGGGCTCAGTTGCAATTTCTCCTGAGTTTGATTGAAAAACTCCATCTGGCATGAGGCACCTAAGGGCAGATGATGCTAATGGAACCACAGCTCACCAGTCAGTGCCTTCAAGAGAGAGAGGACAGTAATTTGGAGCTGACAGAAAAACATCTGAAGAAGGTTGTCCCTTAGTGATTTTAAATGTGTTTTGACACCAAGATGTCGACCATAAACCAAATTGTTTTTAGAAAAAGGCAAAAATAAAGATGACGCAGACCCATACTATTGCGGGGTGTGTTATAAATGACGAGCACAGTGCAGAGTATATCGACTCTGGTAGAAGTATTTGAAGGGCTTTAGTTTAACCTTCTACCACCATGCACCACTGGCTGATAAAAGTGTGCCCATTGCTGTAACCCATAGTATCACGGTCACAGAACCGGTCAGTTCTAATCATAAATATATATTTTATATATTATAAAATATGTAAATGTTAGTGGGAGGGAAGGGGTGCAATGTGTGTGTGTGTGTTTGTGTGTTGGTGGTGTGTGGAAACATATAAGGCAAAGGTTGTCTCTGGTCACCGTGTGTTGGTGACAACAGTAAAACCTAAATGTAAGATTTTGAGACATCGTCCATTATTGATGAAGCCACAGATCATCCCAGTAGATTTACATCTCTAATACACAGTGAGCCAAGGAAATCTTCCTCCAAATCAGCTCAGTGGATAACTGTTAACCAAAAGAATGTTTAAAAAACAAACACGAGAGCAAGGAATTAAAACAACAGAGCAGAGGCTTTGATTAAACACCACTAAATAGTACTTGCAACACTTCAATAATAAGACTCCTTACTGCAGTCATAACATTGAATTCAGACAGATGTTGTCACCTATGAAAGATATTATAGTTGTATGCACCAAACAGAAGCATGCGTTCAAAGTGAGTCCAGCGACTTGGGTGAGCTGTATGTTGGGGAAGTGATAGGGAAATGGGGTGGTTCATGTATGTTTAAAATCCATTCAGCAAATTGCCTCTTGGGGCTTATACATCAGATAACAGCCTGGGTGGACTGTTCAGGGGAAGGTCTTGGAATGAATTGTCTGCTCATTAATGGACAAAAGGAAAATAAGGCAAATTGTGGAGCCAGAATTGTCTATACTGGTATGAAGACTACAGTTCTCGTTTAATCATCGCAGAGGTTTGGAGAGCCCACAGTTACATTCCATTTGTACATTCTGTCCATACACAGAAACAGGCTGCAGCGGGGTCTGTATTTCAGCTTTGTTCCTTCGTGGGTGGCATGGTAGCACAGTGGTTAGCACAGTTGCTTCACAGCTCCAGGGTCCCTGGTTCGTTTCCCAGCCTGAGTCACTGCCTGTGCGGCGTCTGCACGTTCTCCCCGTGTCTGCGTGGGTTTCCTCCGGGTGCTCCGGTTTCCTCCCACAGTCCAGAGATGTGCAGGTTAGGTGGATTGGCCATGCTAACTTGTCCTTAGTGTTCAAAAAAGGTTTTGTGGGTTACTGGGTTCTGGGGAAAGGGGGAGGTGTGGGCTTAATTAGGGTGCCCTTTCCAAGGGCCGGTGCAGACTCGATGGGGCGAATGGCCTCCTTCTGCACTGTAAATTCTATTATTCGGTTCTGATGATAGTCAGCCCTCTTGTGTCTAATAACCTGTGTGGATTGGAGAATTCACCTCCTAACTTTCCTCGTAGTAATACCAAGAAGCCCCAACCCCAACTTGTGGTAGTGTTCAGGTTACTGGAATGGTATCACCCATGTGATAGCGACCATTCAGTCATTTAGAGGAGTACAATTGTCCACACACTGTCTAAGAATCTGAAGTTATGCCGAGGTCCCCATGAAACCTGACCATCGAATAATTCATTCAAACCATTGTCAAAATCACCTATCGGAGTGAGAGGAAATCCGCAGATCTACCCAGCTTTGCCACTTGATAGAGTAGAGTGCCCAGCATGATATCCATTTTAAACACTTTGAGATTGAAGTGATCCACTCTTTATGATTGGAGTCAACAGGCAAATGCTGAGTCCTCCAGCTTGGGAAATGAGAGAACGTGGGACAAAAGTAGGAAAATAATTCGGAATCATGCACAATCATGCCTTTAATTCTTGGGCAGTAAATGAGGATCCAGAATTCAAGGAGCATTTTGTTGGAGAGAGATTAATGTAGATTTCCTATTGCCAAATGGGCTAGCTCTGTAGGCTGTTCAAGGAGGAACTTTTGAGGGAGCTGAGGAACTGTGTTTAGGGGAGACCTAAAGTAAGAGGAAGAGAGGCAGAGAGGTTTAGGGAGAGAATTCCAGAGCTTATGGCTGAGGCCATCGGCCAGTGACAGGGCAATGGAAATGGGGGCCAGATTAGGAGGAATGTAGAGTTCTCAAAGGGTTTCGGGTCTGAAGGGAGATACATAGATAGTGAGCAGCAAAGCCATGGAGGAATGTGAATCCAAGATTAAGAATTTTTTGAATCAACGCATTAGTGAGCTGGGAACCAATATAGTTGGAGGAAGACCGGGATAGTGGGGGGATAGGACATTGGCAACAGGGTTTTGAATGAGCTTAAATTTATGGAGTGTGGAAGTAGGAGGCTGTCTAGGAAAATATTTGAATAGTCACGATAAGAGGTAGCAAAGGCATGGAGCAACACATTTACCGACTGAGCCAAAGGTGGTCTGATTTCATTTGTATCTTTGGCTAATTTATGATGAATGACAGGCAATAGTATTTTCGGAAGACTCAACCAGAAAATTATTAAATGTATAGCAATAAACTTTTTCCACATTTTTTAGTCAAATTTGGATCAAGTTGGACAGAGCATTCAGGTAAATATTAAAACTCAGTCTTCTATTACAATTGACATGCTTATCTTTGACAGAATTGAGGTCCAAGCCTCAATGTATGAGGGTTAATGAGTTTGTATCCAGAGTTTCCATCACCCTCATCATTGGCTCCTCTTGCTCATCTAAGCTGCCTTCAACATTCTTGGCCTCACTCTCAAACACCCCTACGAACTCGCTGCTGTTGTGTTTGTGATTTCCTCCTGTCGCACATTCCATCACTCAGCTCATTTTCTTGACTCCACCCACTGAATCCCTTCCATCATTCGCCAGGACAATTACATTGGCTTGCCATCCAAATCCATGGATGCACGGCGCCTTTTGTTTTTGACTTCCGAATGTTTAGTGCATTGAGATACTTTCTGTATGAAGGGTGCAAGTTGTGGTCTGCAATATTCATAACTGTTACTCACCTCTAGAGGAAACAAAATGGATTAATCCCTTCATTAAACGAGCACAGGGAGGAGTTCCATGGGGGTAATGCATTGAAATAGTGTTTCTCCCCCAAAAGTGAGAAGGTGGGAAGAATCTGAGGTCCTATGTGTTTGTTTTTATGCATTGTGTGAGCAGGGGTGTATCTGTGTGTGGGTGAGGATGTGTATGTGTGGGTTGGGCTGTATATGTATGGAAGGGAGTGTAAATGCGAGGCTGCAGGTGTATATGAGGGAGGATGAGGGTTGCTGTGTGACTTTAAAGCAGATTCTCGCACTGAACCTGGATGCTTTCTGTAATTATTTAAATATATACTATTTAATGTGGATATGTTTTGCTCTTGTAAATTGTAAATACTGAGTTTTCTCCTGTTCTCCTGTGGTATTAATACGTCTCAGTTAGTGCGGCACATATACTTTATACTGACATTAATTAGGGGTGCAATGGTTGCAGTCTTTCTCTTTCCAAGACAGTTCCCACGGTTTCACTAATTCGTTGACCTGCCTCCTCCCGAATCTCCACCACTTCAGACACCTTAAACCAGAGTGACCAGTAGACGAGAATGCCTCAAGGATATGGTCAGGCGGTGGAGACAAAATGAGAAAAACAAACATTGAACATCTGTAATAACCAAAATTTCTGTAAATACACAGGAGGGAATTGCCAGCACCTGAGAATATTTAGGAAGGATTCTAGTTTCTGATAGAAAGGCCTGTATCTCAAACAGTACCCGACATTGTTTGGTGATTGATCTGCTGTTTTGATTTTATTTCTTAGTCCACACTACAGAATATTGCTGGATGATTTGGCCCTAACAGTTCGGAACTTTTTACTGATGGAGTAAAGGCCTAGAACCATATTAAGTCCATCCCAACAGACACGGCAGCACAGCGGTTAGCACTGTTGCTTCACAGCTCCAGGGTGCCAGGTTTGATTCCCGGCTTGGGTCACTGTCTGTGTGGTGTCTGCATGGGTTTCTTCCGGGTGCTCCGGTTTCCTCCCACAAGTACCAAAAGACATGTTGTTAGGTAATTTGGACATTCCGAATTCTCCCTCTGTGTACCCGATCAAGCACCGGAATGTGGCGACTAGGGGCTTTTCACAGTAACTTCATTGCAGTGTTACTGTAAGCCTACTTGTGACAATAAAGATTATTATTATTACTATGTGTTAATCCTATCTCTATTCATCTCCAATTCATTATTAAACAAGTACCGCTCACCTGTAGTGAATTTGAAATTTTCCCTTCACTGGAAAGAGTGGCAGAAGGAGTGCAGTGGGCAGGGTGAGGGCAGGGAACTTGTCTCAAAATAACTTGCACCCAGTGTTACCTGCTCCTGAGCAAAGAGCCAAACTCTCACCATTAAGTATACCTCTGTCCATTGGGGCTTTGTTCATCATTGCACAATGGATGCAGCCTGCAACGTGGGCCATTTGAAAGCCTATTATTTCAATATTTGACAGTTTGAAACAAAGGGGGTTGAAATAGATGTGAATGTATAATATGGCCACAACCACATTCATTGGGGAGCAATATTAATATTGGATAGAGTCAAATGAGAACATTCTGCTATATTCCAATGCAGTTATTTTGATGGAACCTCTGATACTATGTAGTATCCCAACAGTTTGAAGCAGTGATAAAAGGGGGCATTTTTAAAATGGGATTCCGAACTTGCCTCACTCTAGGGATTGCCACATGGGCTTCATTCTACGTGTTTGTGCAGTGAACATTTTGCTCTCATGGGTTGGGCTTCAAAAAGCCAGTCTGTGCCTTTCACAGCCCTACCCTTGAAAGTTTCAAGTCGCAGTGCCCCAACACCAAAGAAGAAATCAGAAAAATGACTTTCGCTTGGGAAATATTTCAAACCAGTTCATATTTTAAAAATAATGGGCAGTGCTGACAAGGCTGCCACTTATTGCCCATCTCTAGTTGCCCTTGAGAAGGTGGTGATGGGCCTGCTTGAACTGATACATTCTATGCATCCTAACATCACAGCTAGGTTGAGAATTCCAGGTTATTTACCCTGTGATGATTAGTTAATGGTAATACATGTCCAAGTGGGAATGATCTGTGACTTTGAGGGGAACCTCAAGGTGATGGTGTTTCCATGCACCTCTTGATCGTCTCCTTCTAAATTGCCGGTTTTGTGTTTGGCAAATGATTTTGAAGGACTGTTAGCAAGTTACTTTTAGTTGTAATGAATTTAAAATACAATCACTTGTTAAACACGACAGTTATTTTGCAAATGCGATTGCAGAAACAGTGATGAGTTGAATAACCAATTGATGCACGCAAAGCTCCCTGATTTCCTTCTGGTCGCGCAAGGAGATCTTTATAATGATCAACTGGACAAGCAAATGGGATCTAGACTCAACATTTCATCCAAATGACAACACCTCTGGCAATGCAGCATTCCCTTGGTACTGCACTGCAATGTTAATGAGCATATATATAACCCAGTTAGACAAGGTGCAGAAATCTGGAATATTGGGATGGAGTCCTTTGCTGTGCGTACATTGCAAATTTAGCTGAATGGAAAGTGGAAAAAGAAAACCAATCTTGTGGCCATTGCACTCCTGACACTAACATACCCAGGTTATGTGTGTTTTTTCTCACAGAGTCTAATGGAGCCTAAATTATTTGTTTCTACCTCATGTGCATAGCTTGTAGGTAAATGTACTGATTCTTCAGAGTGACTGTGGAGGATGTATTTAAGTTATTTAACACCTTGGTATAACAAAAGCAAGAGAATTTTGGAAATAAATGAATTGTGAATTATTTTTCAAATGTGTTTTGTCTTCATCCTTCTCGCTTCTAAAATTCGGAAGCCACAGAATGAGGGAATGATCTATAGATGGGGAGGGGGATCTTTTCAAATTTGTAAGTTGAATATTAGAAAAGGAGACATAGATTGTGTTTATGGAAGGGGGGGGGTCTTCTGAAATTTTGATGCTCCAGGGTGGGTGAGCTGTGCCATCCTGTTGAATTAGCCGTCATCATCTTTTCAGGCCCAGGCTCAAATCTAGTGTGTGATTAATGAAAGTAATCTTCCCCTTCTGGCTGTTTAAGGTCATAAAACAAATCTGAATTTTGCTAAAGTCATGCCAGCTCCAATTACAAGAGACAGCATAAATCTCTACAACCAAAAGGATTACCAGCATGACTGGTCTGAGGCATTAGAGTGAAATGCTGTTCTGCAGTTGGGAATGTGGGGCGAAATTCTCCGGTATCGGCGCGATGTCCGCTGACTGGCGCCCAAAATGGCGCAAATCAGTCGGGCATCGCGCTGCCCCAAAGGTGCGGAATGCTCTGCATCTTGGGGGCCGAGCCCCAACCTTAAGGGGCTAGGCCCGCGCCGGCCGAATTTCCGCCCCGCCAGCTGGCGGAAAAGGCCCATGGTACCTCGCCAGCTGGCGCGGAAATGACATCTCCGGGCGGCGCATGCGCGGGAGCGTTAGCGGCCACTGACGGCATTCCCGTGCATGCGCAGTGGAGGGAGTCTCTTCCACCTCCGCCATGGTGGAGACCGTGGCGAAGGCGGAAGGAAAAGAGTGCCCCCACTGCACAGGCCCGCCTGCGGATCGGTGGGCGCCGATCGCGAGGGCCAGATCGCCCCGCGACCCCCCCCAGGACCCCGGAGCCCGCCCGCGCCGCCTTGTCCCGACGGTCAGGTCGGTGATTTAATCCACGCCGGCGGGACAGGCATTTTAGCAGCGGGATTTCGGCCCATCCGGGCCGGAGAATCGCGCATGGGGGCCCGCCAACCGGCGCGGCGCGATTCCTGCCCCTGCCGAATATCCGGTGCTGGAGAATTCGGCAACCGGCGGGGGCGGGATTCACGCCAGCCTCTGGCGATTCTCCGACCCGGCGGGGGGTCGGAGAATCTCGCCCAAGATACTTTGTGTGGGTATAAGAGCTAGAAATGTACTCTGCATCTAATGATTCTTCATTGGCCTGGAGGATTCAATGTGTTGGGATTGATAACGGGCAGACATATTAGGGCCAGTTGAGTAGTTAATTGATCTCTCAAACTAGGATGTGGGTCTAAGTGCAGCACTGGCTGATGGGCTGGAAGTTGTCTATGTCTGCTGGCTATTCAGTCTCACAGCAATTAAGAGGATCAACACCTCCTCCGCCTGCAGTCGGCTACATGACCTCATACATATATCAACATGTTTTCATATAAAAATGAGAACCATCCACAGATTACAGATGCTCTACCACATGTCAGACTTGAGGGGCGTCATTCTCCGCCGGCGGGAGTCTCCGTTTTGCCGGCGCCCGGGGGTTTCCCGACGGCGTGGGGCTGCCCCACAATGGGAAACCCCATTGACCGGCCGGTGTTACGGAGACTCCCGCCGGCGGGTCGGGGCAGAAATGTGGCGGGGCGGGTAGGAGAATTTCGCCCGAGATGTCACACATTACACTCCAATTTTCAGATGACAAACTTCACACCTCACACAGCATGGACTGGATTCTCTGCTTCGCCCTGCCAGAAGTGAGAGTCGTGATCAGCCGGAGAATCGTGTGAAATGGAAAAAATATATATTTTGTGCCCAACGTCGATTCTGACAACATGATCTGAGTTGCTCGCTGGCGGAGATATGCAAAACCGTCATTTGCATGGATTTTAATATCATTAGTGGCTTGGACACTTCATGCTCCACACTTCCGCGATGCTCTGCCCCTCTTAGGCAGAAGTCTCGTGGCGCAATTAGTGCATGTATTTACAAGTGGGGCCTGGGCGCAAGAGGGGAGCGAGAGGATTAAAAAAAATATGAAAAAGCCTCAAAGATTGTCGGGCTTGCTGTGTGGTGGCTGCCCAGGCCGGGGGCAGTAGCTGGGAACGACTTGGTGCCAAGTCTATGGACTCAGGGTATCCGAGGATTATTGGGGCCTGGCTCAAACTGTCATTGCTGCAGTATATGTTTTAAACACACTCCTCTGGTGCTACTTACTGACTCCTGGCTGCTCACACTGCTGAGTGCTGCCTGTGTCCTTTGAATTCTCTGAAACCTCTGGTTATCTGGGAGTCCACCCAGGCCATCCCTCTGGACTTCCTCATACCCCTGCTGTTTCATCAAGGGGATGGCCATGGCCAAGCTCAATTAGGGGCCCACCATGTGTTAGAACTGCTCCAAAGCCCTGCCCCACTGCAGAGGAAGCAAGGGATTAGCAGAGCTCACCACAACTGAAGGACACCTGCACCGTGGCCCTTGGAATCCTCCCTGGTTCTCTGCCTCTTTCAGAACAGAGGCCTCACCAATCACCCCCAACTCTCAGGATCACCAGCTATCTCCTCCTGGTGAGGCTGATTGGGCTGTCTGCTTCTGCCACCCCTGCCCAGACACTGTTCAGGAGAGCAGGCTTGAGTATGCAGCCCACCCTAGGGAAGAGGGCGTACCTCTTCTCCTCATTGTCATGGAGCTGTGGGTTCACCTCGGATTCCCGAACTTGGGGGCGGGGAGGGCAGGTTTTCTGTGGGCCACCTTCGTGGCTGCAGTGTGTGTGGTAAGTGATGCGCTTAAAAACAGCACCAGCTGGTGCTAATTCTGGCTCCAACAATTACAATGACAGCTGGACCGGGAATTTCTCTGAATTCGTGCAGGCAGAGTGCTGGCTGATTTGCAAGTCCCAATTTGCATACCGTATAGCGCCACCAACAGAAGCGTCAATTGCCTGCTATCCAGTCCCGGTGGGAACACTTAGTATTCCAAACGGAAAATTCCAGCCCTTGGCACCCGCAGACCTCTGCCGAATAAGGGTCATGATGCGGAGGTACCGGCGCTGGACTGGGGTGAGCACAGTAAGAAGTCTTACAACACCAGGTTAAAATCCAACAGGTTTGTTTTGAATCACTAGCTTTCGGAGCGCAGCTCCTTCATCAGGTGAATATGGGTCAAGCATCGCAGAGGGTGGAGCATGAAGTGTCCAAGCCATTAATGATATTATAATCCATGCAAATGATGATTTTACATGGATCCGCAAACTTCGATATCACCGCTAGCAAGGGACCAGCGAATGACGTTGAAATCGGCGCCTGGCGCAAAATGTATTTTTTCCGTTTGGCGCAATACTCTGCCTGATTGCGGTTCTCGCTTCCAGTGTCACGGAGCAGAGAATCCAGCCCAATGTACCACATGCACCACACATCAGATGGTAACGGTCACAATATACACATCACGGGCGTCATTCTCCGACCCCACGCCGGGTCGGAGAATGGCCGTTGGCCGCCGTGAATCCCGCCCCCGCCGAAGTCTCCGGTACCGGAGATTGGGCGGGGGCGGGAATCGGGCCGCGCCGGTTGGCGGGACCACCCGCTCAATTCTCCGGCCCGGACGGGCCGAAGTCCCGCCCAGAAATTGCCTGTCCCGCCGGCGTAAATCAAACCTGGTATTTACCGGCGGGACCAGGCAGCGTGGGAAGGCTCCGGGGTCCTGGAGGGGGGCGCGGGGAGAACTGACCCCGGGGGGTGCCCCCACTGTGGCCTGGCCCGCGATCGGGGCCCACCGATCCACGGGCGGGCCTGTGCCGTGGGGGCACTCTTTCCCTTCCGCCTCCGCCACGGCCTCCACCATGGCGGAGGCGGAAGAGACTCTCCCCACTGCGCATGCGCGGGAAACTGTCGGTGCCCGCTGACGCTCCCGCGCATGCGCCGGGAAACTGTCGGCGGCCGCTGACGCTCCCGCGCATGCGCTGCATTTCCGCGCCAGCTGGCGGGGCAACAAACGCCATTTCCGCCAGCTGGCGGGGCGGAAATCCCTCCGGCGTCGGCCTAGCCCCTCAATGTTGGGGCTAGGCCGCCAAAGATGCGGAGCATTCCGCACCTTTGGGCCGGCGCGATGCCCGTCTGATTGGCGCCGTGTTTGGCGCCAGTCGGCGGACATCGCGCCGTTGGTGGAGAATTTCGACCCACATTTCTCACTCTACATATGTCTGCCTACAATTCCCGCTGCCTCGGAAAGGCAGCCAGCATAATTAAGAACCCACGCACCCCGAGCATACTCTCTTCCACCTTCTTCTGTCAGGAAAAAGATACAAAAGTTTGAGGTCACGTACCAACCGACTTAAGAACAGATTCTTCCCTACTGCCAACAGACTTTTGAATGGACCTACCTCGTATTAAGTTGATCTTTTCTCTGCACACTAGCTGTGACTGACATTACATTCTGCAGTCTCTCCTTCCTTCCCTATGTACGGTATGCATTGTTTGTACAGCATGCAAGAAACAATACTTTTCACTGTATACTAATACATGTGGCAATAATAAATCAAATCAAATCAATACAAATCAAACATGTAATACATTGTATAAATTTGTATAAAAACATTGTATAAAAGAAAGCCAATTGTTTTTGATTGGTTTTCTAACTTTGAGATATCTCCTTATGGAGTGGAGCCGATCTGCTGCCAGTCTAATATACATCCAGTGGTAACAATAATTAGAATCATCAATTGGCACCAATGAAGACTATTTGGTCTGGTGTGTCTGTACTGGCTTTCTGCAAGAACAAATCAGCCAGTCTCACACCCCTGCAAAAGTCTCAAATTTACCTGTTAAGTGCCTATTTATGTTGTTACAACAATTAACTCTACTACAGTTTACATTTTCCAATTAAGGAACACCCACCACCCTCCTTTCTCCTCTCTCCCCACCACCCCGCTTCCTTTCCCTTCTGTTGGTACAAAGGTGAGGGTATCTGGTCTCTCCAGCGCAAAGTTTAGTGCTTGTACCATTTGTTATGAACTTTTAAAATAATCAGAGTATCCACCTCCCCATACTTTGGTACTGAGAGGAGGGTACTGTCATAATATACACCAGTATATCATGGTGCAGACACACACACACTGATGGACACACAGTGGGACCAATCAACACACACAACACCGCAGCCAATCACCAGTTAGAGCACACGCACTATAAAGACAGGGGGCATCAGAGTTCCCGCTCATTCGAGCTGCAGCTTCCTAGTAGGACAGAGCTCACAGCCTGCAGCACAGATCTTCACCATGTGCTGAGTGCATCGACTGGTTAGGACAAGGCATAGGTCTTTAGTTCAATCTAATATTGTGTTAACCCACAGTGAAAGTATGTTAAACAGTTTCTGACTTAATAAAATAGTGTTGCACTATTTTAAGTGTTGGTGGCCTGTATGTGTTCCACAGATCTAGAGCGCCCAACACAACATGATACCAGGAGTTGAGGGATATTAGAACTTGTTAGACCTACCTGCAAGTGATCTGCCTTCCGCCAGCATACAGTCATCCTGCAAAATGGACAACATCTGTCCGCCGCCACTCCGCATCGCCGGTAACCTAGGGGCCAATTGGAAGATATTCAAACAACGCTTCCAGCTCTTCCTTGAGGCCACAGACCGGGAGGATGCCTCGGATACCAGGAAGATTGCTCTCTTCCTGTCCACGGCCGGGACCATGCCATCCACATTTTCAATTCTCTCACCTTTGCGAATGATGAAGATAAAACAAAGTTCAAGACGGTCCTCCTCAAGTTTGACACTCACTGCAGCGTAGAGGTGAATGAAAGTTTCGAGTGCTATGTGTTCCAACAGCGTTTGCAGGGTAAGGATGAACCTTTCCAGTCCTTTCTCACTCCCCTCCGCATCCTTGTGCAGTCCTGTGGCTACGGGCCCACCTCCGACTCCATGATACGCGGACCAGATCGTTTTCAGTGTTCAGTCGGACCCCCTACGACAGCAGCTCCTCAAGGTACAGCAGCTCACCCTAACGACCACCATCGAGACCTGCGTGCCACACGAAAATGCCACGAGTCGGTATTCCCACATCCAAGCAGCTGAAACAGCGCGGCAAGGTCCCCATGAGGCAGAATGGGTCCAAGCAATCGAGCAACACCAGGGCCTCAGCCTGGATGAGGGCGGCCATTTCGCCCGCTTTTCGCGGACTCCTGCGCTTGTGTGCACCAAACGAGGGGAAGGCGACGTCAACGAATGTAATGCGTAGGCACGCACCACGTATGACCGCACCACGCATGCACGGTGGTGCAGCGAACGTACTGACGCTACGACGTGCGGCAACTGTGGCTCCGCCCATTTAAAACGGCAATGCCCTGCCAAATCCTGACAATGCCTGAGATGTGGCAAACTTGGCCACTATGCTGCCTTATGCCAAGCAGCTCAGCCTGCCAACTCATATCGCTTCAGCCAGCCTCGCAGGAATGTCCGGGCCATTCAACCCACGGTCACCGAGTCCGATGCGGACCTACCACACAACATTGACACCGAGGACCCGAAGGCGCCGTTTCGAGTCGGTATCGTAACAAAAAACAGGCTGTCCCCGAAGCAAAGCCACTAGCCGCTGTCAGTACACAGCATCGATCCAGACGATGAGTGGTGTGTCACCCTGACGGTCAACCGGTCCCAAATACGATTACGCCTGGATACTGGTGCCTCCGCCAATCTCATTGCGCGGTCTGACCTCCAAAGCCTTCGTGTTAAACCAGCCATCCTTCCATCAGCCTGCCAGCTATTGGATTACAATGGCAATGCCATTGATGCTAGCGGCTCGTGCCAACTTGAAGTGATGCACAGGTCATGCAAAGCCATCCTTCCTTTTGAAATTGTGGGCTCCTCGAAAGGCTCCCTGCTTGGTGCGCAGGCATGCAAGCTGCTGAACCTAGTTCAGAGAGTTCACTCCCTTTCTCCTGATGACACCTCTGCCTTTCAGGACACCGACTTCAGGGCGCAACTCGACGCCATCATCAACCAGCACCACAACATCTTCATGGGCATGGGCACGCTTCCATACACCTACAAGATCTTATTGAAACAGAATGCCACGCCTGTGGTGCACGCACCTCGCAGGGTCCCAGCACCCCTTAAGGACCGCCTCAAGCAGCAGCTGCAGGACCTCCAGGACCAAGGAGTGATTTCCAGAGTCATGGAACCGACCGACTGGGTCAGTTCCATGGTATGTGTAAAAAAGCCTTCCGCCGAATTGAGAATTTGCATTGATCCCAAGGATCTAAATCGCAATATCATGAGGGAGCATTATCCAATTCCCAAGCGCGAAGAGCTCACATGCGAGATGGCTCGTGCCAAGCTCTTCACCAAACTCAACGCCTCAAAAGGATTCTAGCAAATCCAGCTCGACAAATCCAGCAGGAAACTGTGTACATTTAATACCCCCTTTGGCAGACATGGTTACAACAGGATGCCGTTTGGGATCATATCTGCTTCAGAAGTGTTCCATAGGATTATGGAACAAATGATGGAAGGCATTGAAGGTGTTCGCGTCTGTGTCAACGACATAATCATTTGGTCCACAACCCCGCAGGAGCACGTCAGTCGCCTCCAGCGCATATTCAAACGTATACATGAGCATGACCTCCGCCTCAACAGGGCCAAATGCTCTTTTGGTCAGACGGAACTCAAGTTCCTCGGGGACCACATCTCCCAGTTGTGTGTGCAGCCGGATGCGGACAAGGTAGCTGCCATCACAGCCATGAAAACGCCAGAGGACAAGAAGGCGGTCCTCTTGATTTCTGGGCATGGTCAGCTTTTTAGGGAAGTTCATCCCTAACCTCGCCTCTCATACCACGGCTCTCAGGAACCTTGTCAGGAAGACGACAGACTTCCAATGGCTCCCTGCCCACGAGCGCGAATGGAGAGAACTCAAAACCAAACTCACCACGGCCCCGGTCTTAGCTTTCTTTGATCCAGCAAAGGAGACCAAAATTTCGACCGATGCCAGCCAATCCGGCATTGGGGCAGTGCTCCTTCAACGTGACGAAGCCTCATCATGGGCCCCCGTTGCCTATGCGTCACGTGCGATGACCCCCCACGGAGCAGCGCTACGCGCAGATAGAAAAGGAGTGCCTGGGCCTTCTGACCGATGTGGTTAAGTTTCACGATTATGTATATGGACTTCCTCAATTCACCGTCGAGACCGACCATCGCCCGCTGGTCAATATAATACAGAAAGACTTGAATGACATGACGCCTCGCCTCCAGCGTATTCTTCTCAAGCTCTGGCGATACGACATCCAGCTGGTATACGCCCCAGGCAAAGACCTCATCATTGCTGACGCTCTCTCCAGGGCAGTCAACACTCCATGTGACCCAGCGGGATTTGTCTGCCAGGTTGACGCCCATGTGACATTTGTGGCCTCCAATCTACCTGCCTCGGATGAACACCTCGTCCAAATTCGCCGCGAGACGGCGGCTGACCCTTTGCTACAGCGTGTCATACGCCACCTAACTACGGGTGGCTCAAGGGCCAATGCCCTCAGTTCTATAATGTCAGAAATGATCTGGCGGTAGTAGATGGGATTCTTCTGAAACTGGACCGCATTGTCATTCAGCATAGCATGCGCCAGCTCATCCTGGAACAGCTACACGAGGGCCACCTTGGTGTGGAAAAGTGCCGTCGACGGGCCCGAGAGGCAGTGTACTGGCCCGGCATCAATGAAGACATAGCCAACACAGTGCTCAACTGCCCCACTTGTCAGCGCTTCCAGCCGGCCCAACCACGTGAGACCCTGCAGTTCCATGAGTTGGTCACGTCACCATGGACCAACGTGGGCATCGACCTGTTCCACACGTTGGGTAGAGACTATGTCCTGATCATGGACTACTTTTCAAATTACCCGGAGGTGATACAGTTGCACGATATCACATCGTCTGCAGTCATCTGTGTCTGTAAGGACACCTTTGCTCAACACAGCATCCCGCTCACGGCTATGTCGGACAATGGCCCCTGCTTCGCCAGCCAGGAATGGTCCAACTTTGCCAGGCGGTACAATTTTGCCCATGTGACACCCAGTCCCCTGTACCCCCAATCCAACGGCAAAGCGGAGAAGGGAGTACATATCGTCAAACGGCTCCTCTGCAAGGCTGCCGATGCTGGGTCCGATTTCTACCTCGACCTTGCTGGCCTGTCGCTCAGCCCACTGTCCACTGGCCTGTTGCCAGCCCAGTTGCTCATGGGTCGTACACTGAGGACGACGGTGCCATCCATTCATGTCCCAGACCTCGACCACGTTCCGGTCCTTCGTCGGATGCAGCTGTCTCGTGCAGAGCACAAGGTGGCTCATGACTCCCGTGCAGCTGATCTCCCTGCTCTGCCTCCAGATGACAACGTCCGCATCCATCTTCCGGATGGTGGCTGGTCTGCAACCGCTGTTGTCCTTCGGCAGGTGGCCGCCTGCTCGTTCCTGGTTCGTCTACCGATGGCTCTATTCTGCGCCGCAATCAACGCGCCCTTTGTCTTGTTCCACGCTCGCTATGTGATCCTCCACTGTTACCTCGCCCTCCTGCTGACCCTGCCATGGACTATGCAGAGATCCCTGTCACTCTGCATCCCCCTGACTCTGACACAGTCCAGCCTGCTCCTGAACCGGCGGCTCTCGACCCACCCTTGAAGCGGTCAACCAGAATTCGTCACCCACCTCAGAGACTTAATTTATGAACTTTGCGGACTCATAGACTTTCTGAATTGTTTCGTTCCTTTGTTTGATCGTTTACCTGGTTTGTATATAGCGTTCATCTCGTTATTCTGTTTCTCTGCACCAGGCACCTTCCCATCTAAATAGCTTAGTTCTTATGTACATAGTCCTGTAAATATGTTTTTCACACCCCACACTTAGTTAGGGACATTCTCACCATACACTATTTATTGCCACACATATACATTCTTTTATAAAAGGGGGATGTCATAATATACACCACTATATCATGGTGCAGACACACACACACTGATGGACACACAGTGGGACCAATCAACACACACAACACCGCAGCCAATCACCAGTTAGAGCACACGCACTATAAAGACAGGGGGCATCAGAGTTCCCGCTCATTCGAGCTGCAGCTTCCTAGTAGGACAGAGCTCACAGCCTGCAGCACAAATCTTCACCATGTACTGAGTGCATCAACTGGTTAGGACAAGGCATAGGTCTTTAGTTCAATCTAATATCGTGTTAACCCACAGTGAAAGTATGTTAAACAGTTTCTGACTTAATAAAATAGTGTTGCACTATTTTTTTTTGTTAAAATTAGAGTACCCAATTCATTTTTTCGAATTAAGGGGCAATTTAACGTGGCCGATCCACCTAACCTGCACATCTTTTGGGTTGTGGGGGCGAAACCCATGCAAACACGAGGAGCATGTGCAAACTCCACACGAACAGTGACCCAGAGCCGGGATCGAACCTGGGACCTCAGCGTCGTGAGGCAGCAGCACTAACCACTGTGCCACCGTGCTGCCCTAATAATATTTTATTGTCACAAGTATGAAGTCACCGTGAAAAGCCCCTAGTCGTCACATTCCGGCGCCTGATCGGGTAAGCTGGTATGGGAATTGAACCCGCGCTGCTGGCCTTGTTCTGCATTACAAACCAGCTGTCTAGCCCACTGAGCTAAACCAGCTGTAGAACATAGAACATAGAACGATACTGCGCAGTACAGACACTTCGGCCCACAATGTTGCACCGAAACAAAAGCCATCTAACCTACACAATGCCATTATCATCCATATGCTTATCCAATAAACTTTTAAATGCCCTCAATGTTGGCGAGTTCACTACTGTAGCAGGTAGGGCATTCCACGGCCTCACCACTCTTTGCGTAAAGAACCTACCTCTGACCTCTGTCATATATCTATTACACCTCAGTTTAAAGCTATGTCCCCTCGTGCCATCCGCGGGAGAAGGCTCTCACTGTCCACCCTATCTAACCCCCTGATCATTTTGTATGCCTCTATTAAGTCTCCTCTTAACCTTCTTCTCTCTAATGAAAACAACCTCAAGTCCATCAGCCTTTCCTCATAAGATTTTCCCTCCATACCAGGCAACATCCTGGTAAATATCCTCTGCACCCGCTCCAAAGCTTCCACGTCCTTCCTATAATGCGGTGACTAGAACTGTACGCAATACTCCAAATGAGGCCGTACCAGAGTTTTGTACAGCTGCAACATGACCTCATGACTCCGGAACTCAATCCCTCTACCAATAAAGGCAACACTCCATAGGCCTTCTTCACAACCCTATCAACCTGGGTGGCAACTTTCAGGGATCTATATACATGGACACCTAGATCCCTCTGCTCTTCCACACTTCCAATAACTTTACCATTAGCCAAATATTCCGCATTCCTGTTATTCCTTCCAAAATGAATCACCTCACACTTCTCTACATTAAACTCCATTTGCCACCTCTCAGCCCAGCTCTGCAGCTTATCTATGTCCCTCTGTAACCTGCTACATCCTTCCGCACTGTCGACAACACCACCGACTTTAGTGTCGTCTGCAAATTTACTCACCCACCCTTCTGCACCCTCCTCGAGGTCATTGATAAAAATGACAAACAGCAACGGCCCCAGAACCGATCCTTGTGGGACGCCACTTGTAACTGAACTCCATTCTGAACATTTCCCATCAACCACCACCCTCTGTCTTCTTTCAGCCAGCCAATTTTTGATCCACATCTCTAAATCACCCTCAATCCCCATTATCCGTATTTTCTGCAATAGCCTACCGTGGGGAACCTTATCAAACGCTTTACTGAAATCCATATACACCACATCAACTGCTCTACCCTCGTCTACCTGTTCAGTCACCTTCTCAAAGAACTCAATAAGGTTTGTGAGGCATGACCTACCCTTCACAAAGCCATGCTGACTATCCCTGATCATATTATTCCTATCTAGATGATTATAAATCTTGTCTCTTATAATCCCCTCCAAGACTTTACCCATAACAGACGTGAGGCTCACCGGTCTATAGTTGCCAGGGTTGTCTCTACTCCCCTTTTTGAACAAAGGGACCACATTTTCTAGTCTCCAGTCCTCTGGCACTATTCCTGTAGCCAATGATGACATAAAAACCAAAGCCAAAGGCCCAGCAATCTCTTCCCTGGCTTCCCAGAGAATCCTAGGATAAATCCCATCAGACCCCGGGGACTTATCTATTTTCAGCCTGTCCAGAATTGCCAACACCTCTTCCCTACGTACCTCAATGCCATCTATTCTAATAGCCTGGGTCTCAGCATTCTCCTCCACAACATTCTCTTTTTCCTGAGTGAATACTGACGAAAAATATTCATTTAGTATCTCGCCTATCTCTTCAGACTCCACACAGAACTTCCCATCCCTGTCCTTGACTGGCCCTACTCTTACCCTAGTCATTCTTTTATTCCTGACATACCTATAGAAAGCTTTTGGGTTTTCCTTGATCCTACCTGCCAAATACTTCTCATGTCCCCTCCTTGCTCGTCTTAGCTCTCTCTTTAGATCCTTCCTCGCTACCTTGTAACTATCCATCGCCCCAACTGAAACTTCACACCTCATCTTCACATAGGCCTCCTTCTTCCTCTTAACAAGAGATTCCACTTCTTTGGTAAACCACGGTTCCCTCGCTCGACGCCTTCCTCCCTGCCTGACCGGTACGTACTTATCAAGAACACGCAGTAGCTGTTCCTTGAACAAGCTCCACTTATCCAGTGTGCCCAACACTTGCAGCCTACTTCTCCAACCTATCCCCCCCCCCAAGTCATGTCTAATGGCATCATAATTGCCCTTCCCCCAGCTATAACTCTTGCCCTGCGGTGTATACTTATCCCTTTCCATCACTAACGTAAACGTCACCGAATTGTGGTCACTGTCCCCAAAGTGCTCTCCTACCTCCAAATCCAACACCTGGCCTGGTTCATTACCCAAAACCAAATCCAATGTGGCCTCGCCTCTTGTTGGCCTGTCAACATATTGTGTCAGGAAACCCTCCTGCACACACTGTACAAAAAACGACCCATCTAATGTACTTGAACTATATCTTTTCCAGTCAATATTTGGAAAGTTAAAGTCTCCCATAATAACTACCCTGTTACTTTCGCTCTTTTCCAGAATCATCTTCGCCATCCTTTCCTCTACATCCCTAGAACTATTTGGAGGCCTATAGAAAACTCCCAACAGGGTGACCTCTCCTTTCCTGTTTCTAACCTCAGCCCATACTACCTTGGAAGATGAGTCCCCATGTAGCATCCTCTCCGCCACCGTAATACCGCTCTTGACTAGCAGCGCCACACCTCCCCCTCTTTTGCCTCCTTCTCTGAGCTTACTAAAACACCTAAACCCCGGAACCTGCAACATCCATCCCTGTCCCTGCTCTATCCATGTCTCCGAAATGGCCACAACATCGAAGTCCCAGGTACCAACCCATGCTGCCAGTTCCCCTACCTTATTTTGTATACTCCTGGCATTGAAGTAGACACACTTCAAACCACCTACCTGAACACTGGCCCCCTCCTGTGAAGTCAAATCTGTGCTCCTGACCTCTATACTCTCATTCTCCCATACCCTAAAACTACAATCCAGGTTCCCATGCCCCTGCTGCATTAGTTTAAACCCCCCCCAAACCTGTGTTGCACTATTTTAAGTGTTGGTGGCCTGTATGTGTTCCACAGATCCAGAGCGCCCAACACAACAGGTACCCTGTTTCTCCAACACAAAATTAGTGTTTGCACCATTTGGCCTTGTATATATGTTTTACTGATTTAATAAAAAGATATGACCAATCCACCTACCCTGCACATCTTTGGGTTGTGGGGGTGAGCCCCATGCAAACGTGGGGAGAATGTGCAAACTCCACGTGAATAGTGACCTATGGCTGGGATTGAACCTGGGTCATTGGTGTTGTGAGGCAGCAGTGCTAACCACTGCTCCACCATGCTGCCCACTACAGTTTAAATTGAGAGGATCAGTTAGGTCTTGAATGCTAACCACACTTTAGGCCCCAGACTACCTGTAAATATGTGCCTGAGACGAAGAAAAGCAGCACCATTACATCATTCTCACTGTTTGAAATATGTGGGGATCAGAGGTGATGAAATTGCACCAGATTCCTGTGCAGAAAGTGACCATATTTTCCATAGGAAAAGTGACCAAATTTTCCTTGGGAGGCGGGCATATTATTTTAGGAAGGTTGGCGAGAGTGGTCATATTTCTGTAGGGAGGGTGACCGTGTTTTTTCTAGGGAGGGTGGCCATGGGTTGTGTAGGGAGGGTAGCCATGTCTTTGTAGGGAGTGTGGCCATGTTTTCTGTAAAGAGGGTGGCCATGTTTTCTGTAAGAAGGGTGACCATGATTGGCTCTTTAACAATTTGCCCCTAACTTGTTATGACACCCTGGGTGAGTGTGCGGTCAGTTCCAGTCCCACAGACCCCAGCACCCCAACATAAGTGAGTTAACCAATACTTTGTGTATTTCCCTGGGATCATTAACCCTTGACTGCTCCAATGAGTTACAGGCCCCATATTTATAAGTAAAACATTAACAAACTGTTTATTTATAACAAGAATAAAAGCTGAACATATAATGTAAATAATGAAACAATAATCTACTAGTCCAACTACTCCTAAAACCTTGTTCCACCCACCCCCACCCAGACACACATAAGACAAACATACGGTAGGGGGTAGGGAAAGGATTAAAAATAACAGGGATTAAAAGGATATGAGAGATTTGGGATTTTGTACACTACTGAGGTTGAGGTCCTTGTAGGCAATGATCTCTTCAGAAAGCGAATTGTTGCAAACCATCGGTGCGTTCAGATCTTTTAAGGACTACTATCCATTAGAACTCCCAGACTGTAGGTTTTCCTCTGGGGAATTGCTGGGGTTCAGGTCTGTGAAATTCTATCATGGGATGACCAGAGGGACTCTCAGAGTCCCTGATATATTATAGGAGTTTTCTACTCGTGAGTTTACAGCAGGTTTTACATCCACTCTGTCTTACAACTGCGTGTCTGGTCTCTGTGCAGATATTCTGGCTGTATTGTGAAGAGAGTTCTCAAACTGGGCTTTCCCCAGCCATTCTAACAGAGGATTAAAGTGTCACAGACTTGGTGGGAGAAACTGCTCACAGCCTTTCACAGGTCTGTCTACTGACTGCATTCTTTTAAATAGGAGTGCCTTCCACAGGTCTGGCTGGGAGCCTCGTAAATCGGCTGGCAGGGAGAAAGCTGAGAGAGAGTGGTTGAAAGCTGCTTCAGGCTTGGATCTTTCACAGAACTGACAAAATGGGGCTTACTTCTCCTGTTCCAGAATTTTCTGAAAAGCTCCTAAATGGGAATCAGTCCAAGGACCGGATTTCAAACAAGTTGATTGGCTGCTTACCAAGTCCATCAGAATGACATCATGAGCTACACCACAGGGCATATTGAATCTGAGGGGACCTGCTGGTTCAGGCCCATTGCAGCTTGCAGAGGGAGGATTTCAGTTCAAAATCCAAAATTCTGTAATTTTAATTCCAGCCAGCAGGACTGGCATTAAATGAGAAATATGGGGCGTCATTCTCCGCCGGCGGGAGTCTCCGTTTTGCCGGCGCCCGGGGGTTTCCCGACGGCGTGGGGCTGCCCCACAATGGGAAACCCCATTGACCGGCCGGTGTTACGGAGACTCCCGCCGGCCAATCGGGGCAGAAATGTGGCGGGGCGGGTAGGAGAATTTCGCCCATGAAACGGACCAGGATTTAGCAAGTTCCTTACAAACTCAAGAAGTTGAAAGAAATGCTTCCGTTTATATTGTGACGTAAAGCATAATACACTATGAATTAGTTCAAATTGTAGTATCTTTTATCGTGTAGGCAAACAGGTCAACTATTCTATACCAGAAACACCTGACAAATCGGCAGCAGATAAATATCTAATTAATTTGCCTCTGTTGGTATTTGGTCTTTTGTTTACCGCTAATAAAGTCACGGTGCTGGCGACTAACTGTCAACAGCCTTCAATCATCTGATAATCCCACAAGGCTGGCCTTAGAGATAGGAGGAACCTTCGAGAGATTAAAAAGAATACAATCTTACCCCTTACAGGATAGTTGATTGATGGAGCAGAGTCCCAGAGGATTTTGTGGTGAATATAACTGAGATTAATGTTAGCTGTGAAGAGGGATATTAATAGCACTACTTGATACTTTTTGTAAAGGAGAGAAGAAGTGTTGATAACCCATTTGTCACACTCTCCGAAGGAAATAATGATAGCAGCAAATGGATTGTAGGAAACCCTAGGGGGGGTTCCATCCAACAGGTGGGAAATTATTGGCTGTACACTTGCAGTATTCCATGACACTCTCCCTCTGAGTGGGAACATTGGTCTTGGCTCTGTTGAGAGCACAAAGAATGGAACTGATTCTACAATGCTTTAAAATATTTCTCTGGGTGCCAGTCTATTTATTCATCAGGTATCCTCTGTGCCAATGGATCAACACTACTCACACAAAAGGCCCAAATTCTGGACCATAGTATTTTGTGGATGTGATTAATCAACCTTCATCCATCAATAAAGAACAATCAACAGGCTGAAAAAGGTTGCCATCAACTGTTCTCTTGAAGACCTTCCCACACAGTTCAAAACCATGTAAGCTAGCAAGCACCTATTTAGCGCAAAGCTCCAGGAGCTAATGCTATCCTAGCTGACGTCCAAAAGGCTGGACATCAATGCCTGGTCAAAAAGCTTACTGAACTCTTTCAGTCTTCAATAAGGACACGGGAATCTACACAGAGTAAAATAAGAAACAAAGTTTTATTTACACAAACGATATATACACTAGCCGGTTCGTGATGCAAAGCGACTTGAGTAGCATGGGTTCAATTCCCATACCGGCTGAGGTTATTCATGAAGGTCCCGCCTTCTCTACCTTGCTCCTTCCTGAGGTCTGGTGATCGTCAGGTTAAACCACCATCAGTCAGCTCTCCCCTCTCAAAGGGGAAAGCAGCCTATGGTCATCTGGTACCATGGTTACTTTACCTTTACCTTACCCGGTAGATCCCTGCCAGTTTTCTGATCTGGTCGGTGCGTTACTGGATGACCTTTTACACAATGGTTAATGAGATACCCTGCCCCTAGTGGGGAAGCGCATACTCTGCAAGGAGTATTGCTAGAGAGCTAATTATACAGGGAAGATTCTGGAGAGAAAGTCTGCAACTTTAAATAGAGACCATGGATGGGATATTCTCCCCCCTCCCCCGCCGTTGCATGTTTTGTGGTGGTGGACACAGTCCGCCATTGACTGATGGCAGGATCTTCCGGTCCTGCCATTGTTAACAGAGTTTCCTGTTGTCCGCACCTGTTTCACTGGGAAACCCACAGCACGGGGTTCACCATTGGCAGGGCCAGAAGATCCAGCTGGCAGGAACGGTCAGAAAATCCTGCCCCATGTGTGTTGAAACCCTCTAAGTTCTAAGATGCTTTGAAGCAGATGTTCCCAAACTGTGGCCTGCAGGCCCCCAGCTGCAGCTGCCATGTGACTGGCAAACGCTGGTTCAAAGGGAATTTAAAAATAATTACAACAATGAAACAGGCCAATTCAAGCAAGGTTTCTTGGAACACTGGAGGTGGATAGGCTCACCAGTCAGTCCACCAGTGTCCAGTGATCCGAGAGGCTTTTCTCTGGCCCATTTGATTCATTCCATCTTGCTGTTTCTATGCAGAAAAGCCCGCAGCCAACAACGAGGATTGATCCCGAGGCAGAAGCCGGCAGCAAAAAGAGATGGTGTGAAGCGGCAAGAAGAGGCGGCAGCGTGGAGAAATAACGGCAGCGGTATGGAGAGGGATTGGCATGGAGAGGCGGTGAGGCGGTCTACAGGCAGTGTGGGGCCCCCGGTAAAGGAACAAGGCAAGATTTTCCATTGTCTCCTCTTATGATTGCCTTGGCAATAGAGCATCTGGCCGTGGCGTTGTGATCCACTGGGTGGAGGGGGATACAGTGGGTGGGGAGGAAACATAGGGTGTCTTTATATGCAGATGATTTTCTGCTGTACATCATTGGCACACTCTCCAATGTAGAGGAGATAATAAAGCTACTTAGGAATTTTGTCTCCTTCTCGGGGCAAAAGCTGAATTTGGGCAAAAGTGAATATTTTCCGGTGACTCCTCCAGGAAGGAGAGCTGATTTGGGAAAGTTGCCATTTCACCTGGCCAGAACAAGCTTCCGTTATCTGAAAATCCAGGTGGCCCACGATTGGGCCTCACTCCACAAACTTACCTTTGCTAGTCTGGTGAATGGAGTCAAGGCCAACTTAAAAAGGTGAGACGTCCTCCCTCTGTCCTTGGCGGGCAGGGTGCAGACTGCGAAAATGAACGCCCTCACGAGGTTTTTGTTTTAATGTTTCCAGTCTTTCTCCCCAAAACTTTCTTTTGTAAGGTCACTAAAATGGATCCTCCTTTATTTGGGTGGACAAAACCCCACGGACTCGTACAACGTTTCATCAGAGAGAGAGGCAGATTGGGGGGGGGGGTTTGGCACAGGGGTAGACAATGGATATGGGAATACAACCACCAATGGTGGCCTTGCTCCTAGTTGCTGCAGCCCTGGGGATGCCCGCGATTGTAACAGCTGGAGCTGCTGGAGGAGGAGCGGTGTCTGCTCCAGAGGAACAGGAGGCAGCCGCCCAGGATGGAGAGCCAACTGCCCAAAAGGCCAAGGAGCAGGAGGAGGTGGTACAAGGGAGTTGCCGCATGAGGCCTCGCGTTTACTGACAGCGCATGTTTCTAGAATTTGCTGGACCGGGCATGCCGTCGAAGAATCTGGCTGAGCAGAGAATCATGGCACCGTGAGGGACTGAGGGAGGACACGGGCTCCTGGTGGCTGGCAAGGTGATGGTCGCCTTGAACTCTCTTCGGCGACGGAGTCCTTCAAGGCGCTGAGTGGGGACCTGTCTGGTATCTCACAGAGATTGGTGCACACATGTATCAGCATCGTCACGGAGGCCCTATATGCCCACTCGGCACAATACCCCACCAGTGAGTTTGCGCCATCGATGGGATGCCTGTGTCCAGGTGGTGATCAATGGGATGCATGTCGCCCCATGAACACCTGAAGATGACAGGCCAGGTACACAAACCGAAAGGGGTTCCAGTCGATGAACGTGCAGATGATACGTGACCACCAGATGCGCACCACGCACGTCTGCGCCTGATACGCGGGTCGTGTGCATGTTGCCTTCATCTTGGCACACTCGATGATTCCTGGCCTCTTCGAGGAGCACCCCAGCTGAGGGGTTGTCTCCTGGGTGACAGGGGTATCCACTGTAGTCATGGCTGCAGACAGGGGTGAAGGAGGAGGTCCTCACTCTTGCCTCATTAATAGTCCAGAGGCGAGTTCTGCTCGGGTGGAATTGATGGAATTTTTGAATCTTGAGAATGCTAAGTATACCATGAGGGGGGTCAGTGGAAGGGTTTTATGTGGGGTGGCAGCCTTTCATCTCCTTTTTCAGGGAATTAGTCGGCGTCTGTTGCTGGGTGGGGGGGTTTGATTTTTTCTCAGTTTAGTTTGTTTATGGAGGGGTGGGGGTGGCTGTATTTTGCAAGGGTGTTTGTTGTATGTTATTGTTATGTTTTACCTTATACAATGAAAATATTTTCTGAATAAAAATATTTTTATAAAATATATATTGTAAACAATTGTGGCTCCAGCACTGATCCCTGTGGCATTCCACTAGTTACAGGTTGCCATCCTGAAAATTCCCCTTTTATCCCAACTCTCAGTCTTCTATCAGTTAGCCAATCCTCTATCAATGTTCATGCACTATCCCCCACACCACGGGCTATTACCTTATTAAGTAGCCTTTTGTGTGCTCCTTGGTGAATATTTTTTGGAAATTCAAGAATATTACATCTACCAGTTCCCATTAATCTATCCCACTCATTACCCCCTCAAAGAATTCTAATAAATTGGTCAGGCATGATTTCCCCTTCATGAAGCCATACTGACCCTACTTGATTTCGGGGCAAAAAAAGGGACATCAACATTATGAGAATGCTTGAGTTTTCTAATCCTCTTGGGGGGGGTGGGGGGTTAATAGGGGTTCCACAGCTCTAAATATTTGGGGACCTCTATTTTAAAGTAATATAAATAAACCTGTTGCATCTCTGCATTGTTCTGAGATACATTCGGCATCTACGACATGCAGCAACCTAGTGAATGCAAAACATCGCTCACTCTCCATATCCCTTGATTACCTGAGGACCATAATTCTGGCGTTTGAGTTGAGAGGTTCACATATTTATTGGTTAATTCGGGGACAACATAGCTGGTACTTCACCCATTCCATGGTCTGTCTGCCATCATGGTTGCCAACATGGTTACAGTCGTTGGGGACATTTCCCACCCGGTGCTCCAGTCAAGCAGTACCATTCACCGGGAACCCATCATCGAAACGTGTGCGCCTGTTACACACACAATTTTACTGACAGCTTTGGATTGTAGGCTTCCATGGTTTGCCACAGTAAACACTTTCCTAACGCAGGGACATTGCTCAGTAGAAGAGCCTGCCTACATGGGGAAGTGGCCCCAAAGCAGAAAGTCCAGCAGGGGTCAGGGACACATCATTGCAATGGGCAGAGGTTCTGACCAACCACAGCTGTGCCCAATGTGGGTTTAGGATAATTTGCATCCTTTACTTTAACACACGCTTCTGGGCTCAAGTGATGGAAAGACACCTGCTTTGTCAACTGCATTTATCACTACACCTGATACAGATCCAATGCACACAGCACTGATCCTCATCAGCAACAAACTCATTGGGTTTCATGAGCTTGAGTCACCTGACCACTCTTGGTAATCCCATGAAAACTATCTCAAGCTCCGAACGTGTGTTGTCTCTTTATATAGTTAATTTCAGAAAGTAAGCATGGTGCTATTCCGCAAGTAAATCCACAGCACATCTGGTTCGTACGGTAGTATGTAAGCATGTCAGTGGTTACTCATACTGCAGGCTGAATTCTTAAACCAAGATGGGGGTGGAGCATGGAGTAAGACATATGATTCCGAGTCACCAGCCAGTGTACCAGTTGGTCAGCATCCTCTCGTTCTTGGAGAACGGATGGGGAGGGATCTAGTGGGGTGAGAGGGAGCAGCAGGGTCACCTGTTCTCATGTAGCAGGACCCAACGGGGGAATGGACTTGGTCGGGGGGCTGGATGTCATAGGTAGGGGGTCACTCAGGGCTGGAGGGGGTGAGGGGTTTAGTGCCTGCAGGGCAAACAAGCCATCCTCTAATATTGTGTATAGCCATAACAGGAGCAGTTAGGTTGCTACTGTCTACCCCACCAATCACTCCCAGGGCAGAGCCCTGTTCATGGTTATATGCTGAAGGTCATTTTAACTCCCTTTGGCTGTGAGCACCCTCTAGCTGCACAGCTGAAGTCTATTATTAATAAGCAATTGGCCTTGTTAGTTGTGAGAACACTTCACAGTTCTCAAGTGCTGCAGGGTGTGTTTGCTGCTTTCTTCCGCTGGTAGTTACAAATCCTAAAGGCAATGGGCGGGATTCTCTAAGCCCGGGGCCGGACCGGAGAATCCCCGCGACCGGCGCGAATCACGCCATGCCACCCCGACGCCGAGACGCAATTCTCCGCAGAGCAAGGTTCTCCGCTCGGCCCATCCTGGGCCGGTGTGGTCGGCGCCGGTCGGTGGCCGCTCTACGCGCCCCCCCCCCCCTCCGCCAATTCTCGGCCCGGGATGGGCCGAGTGGCCGTTACAAAAAAACCCGAGTCTCGCCAGCGCCGTTCTAATCTGCTCTCTGCCAGCGGGACCTCGGCGTGGAAGGGTCCGGGGCCGGCCTGTGGGGAGGGAGGGGGTATCGACCCTGGGGGGCCTCCGTTGTGGCCTGGTCCGCGATCGTGGCCCACCGATCGGCGGGCCGGGCTCTCGGGCTGGGGGCCTCCTTTCTTCCGTGCCGGCCCCTTTAGCCAGACGCCAAGTTGCGTCGGGGACGGTGTAGAGAAGGGAGCCACTGCGCATGCGCGGACCCTGCGGCACCCAGTTGACGCCGGGATCAGCAGCTGGAGCGGAGTGTGCCGCTCCAGTGCCGTGCTGGCCCACTGTAGGGGCCAGAATTGCTGATCCTGAGGCCATGTTGACGCCGTCGAGAAACGCGACGGTGTTTCCGATGACGTCAACACTTCGCCTCAGGATCAGATAATCCCGCCCCATGTGTTTTGTTTGCTGCTGCCTTTTCTGCTTCCGTTGCCTGGAGTAAGGGAAAGGTGGATGTAAGGTGACCTGCCACCAGTGCTGGAGAGGGGGAAGAGGTGCTCTTTCTCTCTTCTGGCATGACCTGCACTGGTGTGACTTTCCAGTGTAATTATTCCCACCTTTTAGGGCCCACTGCTGGGAGCTGCGGGAGGGGGAAAGAGGCGGAGTGATCCAAATGCTGCTGTGGCTGCCTGGAGGCTGTGTTGTTGTTCACTGCCGCCTCTTTTATTTTCGTGGCCTGGAGCAAAGGAAGGAAGGATGTAAGGTGACCTGCTGCCAGTGCTGGAGAAGGTGAAGCGGTGCTCTTTCTCTCTTCTGATGTGCTCTGCATTGGTGTGACCTTCGGTGTGATTACTCCCATCTTTGAGGGTCTACTGCTGGGAGCTGTGGGAGGGGGAGTGAGAGACGGACTCATTTGAATGAGCAGCTTGAAGATGGCGTTGAAGAAATGCTTTTGCGGATTGCTGGTGACTTTATTGTACTGTTGATTGTTTCATGTTTCATGCCCGGAGGTTGTGTGTTTGTTTGCTGCCACCTCTTTTGCTTCTGTGGCCTGGAGCAAAAAGCGGAGAGAGCGGCGAACTGCTCTGAATGGGTCACTTGGTAAGGGACAAAAACAGGAAATATTAGAAAATCTCAGCATGTTTGACAGAATCTGTAGAGAGGGGCAGCACGGTGGTGCAGTGATTAGCACTGCTGCTTCACGGCGCTGAGGTCCAAGTTTCGATCCCGGCTCTGGGCCACTGTCTGTGTGGAGTTTGCACATTCTCCCTGTGTTTGCGTGGGTTTCACCACCACAACCCAAAAGATGTGCTGGGTAGGTGGATTGGCCACCCTAAAATTGGCCCTTAATTGGAAAAAATGAATTGGGTACACTAAATTTATTTAAAAAAAGAACCTGTAGAGAGAAAAGGGAGCTAACATTTTGAGTCTGGATGACTTTTGTCAAAGCCCTTGGAAAGAGTGTTTTTGCAGATTGTTGGTGACTTTATTGTACTGTTAACAGACTGTTTTATGTTTCTTATCTGGAGACTGTTTGTTTTCTGCCGCCTCTTTTGTTTCTGTGGCCTGGAGTGAGGAAAGGGAGGATGTACGATGACTTGCTACCAGTGCTGGAGAGGGGGAAGTCATACTTACTCTCTCTTCTGCCGTGTTCTGCGTTGATGTGACTTTCCGCTGTGATTACTCCCATCTTTGAGGGTCTACTGCTGGGGGCTGCGGGAGGAGGAAGGAGGGGCCAACTGCTCTGAATGGGCCACTTGGTGACGGTGTTGAAGAAATGCTTTTGCAGACTGCTGATGACATTATTGTATTGTTGACTGTTTAATGTTTCAATGCCTGGAGGCTGTGTGGTTGCACACTGCTGCCTCTTTTGCTTCTGTGGCCTGGGGTGAGATATTTCATTGTATTGTTGACTGATTAATGTTCCAAGTATGTTTAGTTTTCCTTATATAAATGCATTGTTGCAGCTTTGTGTTTGGACTGATATTTTGTCGTGATAAAGTGTGGCGTGGTGCTTTTTCCTTGTTGGTTTATGGTTGGTGTGCTGTATGGACTGTTGAGTAGTTGTTTCTACCTTTTTGCATTAAAGTATTGTTGACTGTTTAATAAACAAAGTATTTTCAAGTGATGCTGCAGGTTGTGTTTGCTGATTGCTCATGCTGGTAGCTGCAAATGCCTGAAGGTTGCATTTTTGTTGGTTGCCACCTCTTTTGCTTCTGTGCCTGGAGTAAGGAAAGTGAGGATGTAATCTGACCTGCTGTCAGTGCTGGAGAAGATGAAGTGAAGCTCTTTCGCTCTTTCACTCTTCTGGTGTGCTCTGTGTCAGTGTGATTTTTCCCTTGCTGAGGAGTCTACTGCTAGAAGCTGCAGGAGGGAGAGAGGTGGATTGATCTGAATGAGCAAATTAATTGAGATATTGAAGACATGCTTTTGCAGATTGCTGGTGACTTTATTGTATTGTTGACTGTTTCATGTTTAATGCCTGGAGACCCCAGGCGGGATTCACCCCTACCCGGCGGGGCGGGGGGTCCCGGCGGGATGGAGTGGCGTGAACCACTCCGGCGTCGGAACGCCCCAAAGGTGCGGAATCCTCCGCACCTTCAGGGGCTAGGCCCGCCCCGGAGTGGTTTGCGCCCCGCCAGCCGGCTGGAAAGGGGCTTGGCACCATACCAACCAGAGCCGAAGGGCCTCCACCGGCCGGCGCGAGTCGGCGCATGCGCGGGAGCACCAGCGCATGCCGGCTTCATCCCCGTGCATGCGTAGAGGGATTTGCTTCCGCACCGGGAATGGCGGAGGACCACGGCCTCCGATGTGGAAGGATAGAGTGCCCCCACGGCACAGGCCCGCCCGCGGATCGGTGGGCCTCCATCGCGGGCCAGGCCACCATGGGGGCACCTCCCAGGGCCAGATCCCCCCACGCCCCCCCAAGAACCCCCCCCCCCGCCCACGCCGCCAGGTCCTGCCAGTAAGGGACCTACTCTAATTTACGCCGGCAGGACCGGAAACAGACGGGCGGGACTTCGGCCCATCGCGGGCCGGAGAATTCGTGCAGCCCCGGGCCCATTGAGTCGCACCGGTCCCCGCCATTCTCCGAGGCGGGTGGCGTGATTCACGCCGGGGCAATTGTTGGGGGCCGGGAGAATTTGGAGGACGGCGGGGGCGGGATTCACGCCGACCCCTGGCGATTCTCCGACCCGGCAGGGGGTCGGAGAATCCCGCCCCATGTGCTTGTTTGCTGCCACCTCTTTTGCTTGTGTGGCCTGGAGTAAGGAAAGGGAGGAAGATGACCTGCTACCAGCGCTGGAGAAGTAGAGGGAGTGCCTTTTCCTAGTTGGTTAATGGTTAGTGTGATACATGAACTGTTAAGTAGTTTGATTTAATCTTTTTGTATAAATGTATTGTTGACCATTCAATAAACAAAATATTCTCAAGTGGTGCTGCAGGTTACATTTGCTGCTTGCTGCTGCTTGTAGCTGCAAATGCCTGGAGGCTGCTGCTGCTGTTTCCTTCTTTTTTCAACCTTGAAAGGAGGACAATTTTTTCGAAGATACCTGGAAACTGGAAAACCCGGCTCAGGGAGACGTATGACCCCAGAAGGAAATCAGGTTTGAAGCTGTGGGAGCTGCATGACATCAATCCAAATGAGGAACCTGATGAAGATTACAAAAATGCTTTTGTAGATTGCTGATGTTTCTGTTGCTGGTGTGATGAATGCTGCAAGTAATTAGTACGTCACCACGGGTCAAACACGCTGGAAGTCAAGGATGTTCAGCTGCATCTTGAGCGCCAGTGGAATATGTGGATGCCAGGATTTGGTTCCAATGTTGTTGGGCCGTATGGGAGGGCCTGTACTGCTATGGCTCATTGACAGAGAATGGCCCTGATATGTGGAATGACCAACAAGTAATGCATTGATGAATAGATCATTCCTAAGGTAAAGTTCTGGACATGATAGCACAATCTCCGGCGTATCCTCCATTTCTGTTGAGGAACCTCCGAGGGGTGGTACCTGCATTTGTTTTTTTTGTGAAAAGAAAGCTCATAGAGCTTTTTATTGCTACCAATATGGAACGGTGACGTTTCCTTGTTGATTGATGGTTAGTGTGACATGTGGAATGGTACATAGTTAATTTTCAAATGTTTGCTAATGTTGACCATTTTTGCCAATAAAATATTACTCAAGTGCATTCTCGTAGGTACACATGCCATGTCTCAGACGAGTGTTATTGCCAAGCATTCTTGTGAGGCCTGGACGTTTTGTCTGAAACCTGGGGGTGTCAGCACCACTGAGGCAGCAACCAACAATTAAACGCCCAAGAGCTGGGCTGCAGCACTGATAATTTCCCCACGACCAAAGGATGAGTGTGGAGATCAGGGGAGGATACCGGAGCACGTCTTCCAGGTGTTCCTGGCAGGGGTCTGGGGTCTAGGGGCCCCTGCTGTGACCAGGAGTGAGTGTGCAGAGTGGGGTTGCCCAACAAAACTGGTTCACTAGATAGCATTCTGAGAGAAGGTGGGACACATAAGGGTGGGGGAGGCTCAGGGAACATGAGGGACGCAGGGTGGAAGTCTTAACTGATTGTCGGTCTCTCTCCTTCTCCAATTCCTTACAGATACCAACATGAATGGTGTTGTTGACCCCACAGCGGCAGCCCTCTCTGCTGGTGGCAGGCCAGGCGGCCAGACACCAGAGAAGGCAGCAATGAAGCAGGCTGGAGGCAGGAACCCATGAGTAGGGGGCAGGCACACATCCTGTAGACCTGGTCGCCCACCAGGGCCAGGTGAGACCCAGATGGGGACGCCGGCGATGGCCTAAGGTGTACAGGCATCATTGGTCGTACGAGGAGATGATGCACAGCATATGCTGCAGGAGACTCTGCCTCAACAAGGAGATGGTGCAGTACCTGTGCTATGCCCTTGTGGACTTGGCACCCTGTGAAGGAGGAGGGCACCTGTTCCTGGTGGCCCTAAAGATCACCGCAGCCCTGAAATGTTATGCAACTTTCCACTGTGCAGAATAATGTGACAGAGGCTTCACATGTCTCAGGTGTTAGGGCGGATTCGGGTAAGATGGAGACTGCCATCATCTCCCTTGCAACAGGCACCTGGTCGGCCTCCAGTGCTCCCTCCTCCCTGACAGTGCCCATAGGGTCTTGGGAGTCTCCAAGGGATGGAGGGGCAGCTGGAGTGAGCTCCAGAGACCTCTTCCTCATTCTGCTCTGCCGGTCCTGGCGCCCCCACGTTATCTGCACCATGGTGTTGACACCCTCAGCGATGCTCCGCAGTGCCTCGGCAATGTCCACCTGTACCTGGGCCATGCTCTGCAGTGCCTCAACAATGTCTACCTGCAACAGGGACATGTCCCTCATTGACTGGGACATGATGTCGAGGCCCTCAGCCATGGTCATCACCACTGCCTTGACCTCATGGTTCTGACATTATGCTCCAGGCTTTTCACTGTGGTCACAACCCTCGCAGTGTTGGCCTCGGTGCTACGCATTGCTGGCACCATCTCCTGCGCCCATAGCCTTTGGGACTCCTCCAGTCGGCTATGCACCTACCGGTGTGTCGTTGACATCCCCTCCTGAATCTCACAGCCGCGCCCCAGCTTCTGCATTAGCTCCAGAATAACCCTGCCCAGAAGTTCAGCATCTGACTGGGACTCAGCTGAGTCCTAGGATACAGAAGACTTCTGACTGCTGACTCTCTTGGATGTTCCTGCCTCCACCTGATGTGCACCAGCATCTGTGTGGTGCTCACCAGAATGTGCCCCAGAAGCTTGTCCACTGGTGTCATCCACCGCGGTGTGTGTCTTTGCTCTGGTGGAGGGTGGGCTGACAGCTGTGACGCCTCTATGGTGGTCTCCTTAGAGCTCTTCTCTTGGGTGACGGGGGGGGGGGGGGGACCACCCGGATGGCCTGGCCCCATCAGGTGGAAATCCTGCAAGAGAAGGGGCATGTGGTCAGTGGGAGGGAAGGATCATTTTGTCTGACATGAACAATTCATTTGAGGCAGGTCATCTGGGTGAAGGGGCAGGTCAAGCTCGCTGTTGGTGTCTGCTCTATCCTCAGCCATCTCCATGATCTTCAGGGCACATTCCTTATAGAGGGTGAAGACTCTGATGTCTGTAACTCCGCTGCCTGTCTGGGCCCTTTCACGCCTATTATGGGCTATCTTCTACTGCGGCAACAGAGAGGGGGCATTGTGAGTCGCACACTTGCTGCATCGGGGGGGGGGGGTCAATGGCATGCACTGCACCTGGGTATGAGCGGTTGTGCTGGTGGGTGCCAGGATGTGCTGGGGCACGAGCGCAGTGATCTGATATGGGGAGGGTGCTAGGTGCCAGCCGCTGACTTGTTCGGAGGCGGGGGACGCCAAGGTCAGGGGGTGGCATGCGGAACTGATGCCAGGGGGCCTGCATTAACTTACCCTTGCGGAGGTTGTTGGTCTTCTTCCTGCGCTCTACGGCGGTCCTTCTGGCCACGCTGCCTGAACTGACGGCCCCTGCCACTGCCTCCCTGGCGGCATTGGCAGCCTTGCAGCTGGTCTTCCGATCCCCTCAGGGGAACAGGGTATCTCGTCTTGCCTCCATGGCGTCCAGCAGCCTGGCCAGGTTGGCATCCCGAAGCAGGTGGAGCAGGTCTGCCATGCTCGTATGCTGCCTGGGAGTGAGTTCGGAGGGAGCACTTATGAGCAGCTCCCGGTTGTTAGCGGGGATCTGGCAGGTGCGAGTTTAGTGAATCAGCTGGCGGGACAGCCAGTTCCGGCATGAAG
Organism: Scyliorhinus torazame; assembly: GCF_047496885.1. NCBI lineage: Eukaryota > Metazoa > Chordata > Chondrichthyes > Carcharhiniformes > Scyliorhinidae > Scyliorhinus > Scyliorhinus torazame. The sequence goes on from NC_092717.1 coordinate 188,640,235, forward strand.
CCCATGGGGGATCATTTCCGGCACTAAGCACCAATAAATACGAACCACGGCCTTGCTGGCTTGGCTATCGGAAAGCACCCAGGAAGTCACACCTGATACGTCACTGAGAACGTTTTCGATTAATTCATTAAATTCCACCAAAGGCTGAGTGACCTGGGTGGAATCCAAACTGTGCATTAATGATATGGTTATTGCTGCGCAAGTTGGGTTGAAAGCACTGTCGAATTATTGTTTTTAAAAATTTTAAGTACCCAATTAGCTTTTTTTACCAATAAAGAAGCAATTTAGCCTGGCCAGTCCACCTACACTGCTTATCTTTAGGTTGTGGGGGTGAGACCCACGCAGATACAGGGAGAATGTGCAAACTCCACACGGACAGTGACCCGGGATCGAACCTGGGTCCTTGGCGCTGTGAGGCAGCAGTGCTATCCACTGCACCACTGTGCCACTCATTTTGATGATGATTGAGAGTAGGCAGATGGGATGGTAATTGGTCAGGTTGGATTCTTCCTGCTTTTTGTAGACAGGGCATACCTGAACAATTTTACATATCATTGTGTCGATGCTAATGTTGTAGCGACACTGGAACTGCTTGTCCAGAGATGCAGCTAATCCTGCAGCAAAAGTCTTAAGTACTATGAGCAGAATATTGTGAGGACCAGTAACCTTTGTAGTATCCAGCGCCATCAACCGATATGACAAGCGTGAATCGAAATGGCTGAAGATTGACATCTGTGATGCTGGGAATCCCATAAGGAGGCTAAGGTAGATGATCCATGTGGTTCCTTTAGCTGAAGATGATTGATAATGATTCAGCTTTCTCTTTTAGCACTGATATGCTGGGTCCCCTATCATTGGTGGAGTAGATTTTGTAGAGCCTCCCCTCCCTGTTAGTTGTTTAATTGTCCACCACCATTCACGTCTTGGTGTGACGGGACTAATTTAATTTTTTTAAAAATCTTTATTGTCACAAGTAGGCCTACATTAACACTGCAATGAAGTTACGGTGAAAAAACTCCTAGTCGCCACATTCCGGCACCTGTTTGGGTACACAGATGGAGAATTCAGAATGTCCAATTCACATAACAGCATGGGCGGGATTCTCCGACCTCCCGCCGGGTCGGAGAAATGCCGGGGGTCGGCGTGAATCCCGCGCACGCCGGATGCCGAATTCTCCGGCACCCCCAAAAATCCCGCTGACGTGAATCGTGCCACCCGCCTCAGCGAATGGCGAGGACTGGCGCGACGCTATCGGCCCCAGGGCTACCCGAATTCTCTGGCCTGCAATGGGCCGAGCGGCCACCCATTTTAAGCCAGTCCCACCGGCGTAAATTAGAGCTGGTACTTACCGGCGGGACCTGGCTCTGCGGGCGGCCTCCGGGGTCCTCGGGGGGGCGCGGGGAGATCTGGTCCCAGGGAGTGCTCCCATGGTGGCCTGGCCCGCGGTCGGGGCCCACCGATCCACGGGCGGGCCTGTGCCGTGGGGGCACTCTATTATTTTGCACCGGCTGCTGTGCCGGTCCGCCATTGCTGGTGCGGAGACGAACCCCTCTGTGCATGCGCTGGGATGACGCCAGCACACGCTGGGCCGGCCGGCGGAAGCCCTTCGGCGCTGGTTGGCGTGGCGCCAACCCCTTCCGCGCCGGCCGACGTGGCGCAAACCACTCTGGCGCCGGCCTCGCCCCTGAAGGTGCGGAGAATGCCATTGTTGCCCGCCCCGCCGATTTCCGTAGAATCCTGCCGCATGTCTTTCGGGACTTGTTGTAGGAAACCGGAGCACCCGGAGGAATTCTATGCAGACTCCGCACAGACAGTGACCCAAGCTGGGAATCGAACCTGGGACCCTGGCGCTGTAAAGCAACTGTGCTAACCATTGTGTTACCATGCTGCCCTAACTCTGGAGCTTTGATCTGAACCATTTGTTGTGAGATCACTTCGCTCTGTCTATCACTTGTCACTTGCACTGTTTGGCATGCAAGATAGCAGTGCAGTGTTAATGTCACTGGAACTGTAATCCAGAGGCCCAGACTAATGCTGTGGGGATGTGGCTTTGAATCCCACCATGATACCGGTACAGATGTGATAGGCCGAAGGGCCTTTTCTGTGCTGTATGTCATTATGACTCTGGCTGGTGGAATTGAAATTAAATTATTTAATAAAACTCAGTTAACTAACAAAAATCTGGAATCGAAAGCTAACTATGAAGCTACCATCGATTGATGGAAAACTGCATCTGGTTTACTAATATCCTTTGGGGAGAGAAATGTCTTTCCTAGGTCTGGCCCACATGTGACTTCAGATCCACAGCAATTTAATTGACTCTGAGCTGCCTTTTAAAATTCCTTAGCAAACCATTTGAAAAGCCACAGAAAAATCAAGACAGAATATAACTGGACGGCCCACCTGCCCTCAATAAGTCACTGGAAATGAGAAAGGCACATCAAATCCGACAAAGCCTTCCTTACATCTTGGAGCTTTTGCCAAAAATTGGGAGCGCTGCCCCACAAGATTAGTCAAGCAGCGGTGCATTGAATCAAGCCTTACAGACAATGTCCTAAGACACCACCATCACCATCCCAGGCTATGTCCTGTCCCACAGGTAGGACAAACCCAGCAGATATTCGATTGGATTGGATTTGTTTATTGTCACGTGTACCGAGGTACAGTGAAAAGTATTTTTCTGCGAGCAGCTCAACAGATCATTAAAAGTACATGAAGAGAAAAGGAAATAAAAGAAAATACATAATAGGGCAACACAAGGTACACAATGTAACTACGTAAGCACGGCATCGGGTGAAACATACAGGCGGCATCGGGTGAAACATACAGGGGTGTAGTGTTAATGAGGTCAGCCCATAAGGGGGTCATTTAGGAGTCTGGTAACAGTGGGGAAGAAGCTGTTTTTGAGTCTGTTTGTGCGTGTTCTCAGACTTCTGTATCTCCTGCCCGATGGAATAGGTTGGAAGAGTGAGTAAGCCGGGTGGGAGGGGTCTTTGATTATACTGCCCGCTTTCTCCAGGCAGCGGGAGGTGTAGATGGAGTAAATGGATGGGAGGCAGCTTTGTGTGATGGACTATGCTGTGCTCACGACTCTCTGAAGTTTATTGCGGTCCTGGACCAAGCGGTTGCCATTCCAGGCTGTGTTGCAGCCAGATAGGATGCTTTCTATGGAACATCTGTAAACGTTGGTCAGAGTTAATGTGGAGTTATGACAATGTAAGATAATGTAAGAGATATGACAGCACATTGGTGTGGGAATTACCCTGGGAGTCCTCACATTGATTCCGGACCCCAAGAAGTCTCATGGCATCAGGTCAAGTATATGCAAGGAATCCTGTCTATTACCATCATGCTTAACCAACTTGCTGGAGCTTTTTGAAGAGATGGCAGAAATGGTTGTTGAGGGAAATGCTGTTTGTGTGGTGCACATGGACTTCCAAAAGACATTTGATATAGCACCATGCAAAGGAATTGTGAGAAAATTATAGCTCGTGGAAGAAAAGGGACAGTAGCAACATGGATATGATATTAGCTGAGTGACAAAAAAACATAGAGCAGTGGTTAATGGATGTTTTTTGGGCTGGAGGAACGTTTATAGTGGAGTTCCCCAGGGGTCAGTGTTGGGATCCTTGCTTTTCCTGATATATAGCGCTGACCTAAACCTTGTGTACTGGGCATAATTTCAGAATTTGCAGATGATACGAAACTTGAAAGCATTGTGAACTATGATGAAGATAGTGTTGTGGTGAATGTAAATACAGTTAATTCACCAGTTATGTTCTATGTTATTAACCCTGTGGGTTTTATCTGTGGGCCATTGTATGACTTCACCCACAGGGAGAGATGTTGGAGGATGTTGGAGCATGTACGGGCTCAGCCCATGGCTCCGCCCCTTTGAAGGTGTATAACAGTAGCTGGCCTGTGGGACTGTCCTCAGTATGTACCAGTCGCAGGCAGGCAAAGTTGATAGTTAATTAAAACCACTGTTTTACTCCGACACGAGTCCTTGAGTGAATTGATGGTCGCATCAAGTGTAGCACATCAAAAGAACATGGGCGGGATTCTTCCATCAGGCGGCCAAGCGCCGCGCCAGAGTAAAAATGGGAGTGTTTTGCTCCGGCGTCGGTGCCCGTTCCGGGACCCCATTCTGCGGCCAACAGGGGGCTAGGATGGTGCTGGAGTGGCCTACACCGCCCCAGCTGCCGATCCTGGCCTGAACCCGGCACCGCGAGGTCCGCGCATGCGCTGTTGGGCCGGCGCCAACTCGCACATACGCAGTGGCCTTCTTCCCCCTGCCAGCCCCGACGCCAAATGGCGCAGGGCTACAGGAGCCGGCACGGGGGAAGGGAGGCCGGGGGCAGAGAGGCCGGCCCACCGATCGGTGAGCCCCGATCGTGAGCCAGGCCACTACGGAGGGCCCCCCCTGGGTCGGACCCCCCCCTCCCTCCCCACAGGCCATCCCAGGACCCTTCAATGCTGAGGTCCAGCCGGCTCAGAGGATGTTAGAACGACGCTGGCGGGACTCTGCTTTTTCATGACGGCCGCTCGGCCCATCCGGGCCGGTGAATCGGCGTGCTGGCCCAGGCCAGAGAGTCGGCACATACCCCGTCCGGCGCTGTCCCAACCATGCCGGCGCTGATGGCGCCGATTCTACGCACTGCGGGGGGTCGGAGAATTCGGCCCCATAATTTTATTAATTCATGGATGTGGGCATCGCTGGCTAGGCCAGCGTTTATTCCCTATTCCTAATTGCCCGAGTGAAAGTGGTGGCAAGCTGCCTTCTTGAACTGCTGAAGTGATGTTAGGGAGTTCCAGGATTTTGACCCAATGACTGTGAAGGAACGGTGATATATTTCCAAGTCAGCATGTGAGTGACTCAGAGGAGAACTTCCAGGTGGTGATGTTCCCATGCATCTGCTGCCCATGTCCTTCTAGATAGTAGCAGTCGTGGATTGCGAAGGTGCTGCTGAAGGAACCTTGGTGAGTTCCTGCAGTGCATCTTGTAATTGGTACACATTTCTGTTAGAGTGCGTTAGTGGTGGAGAGATTTAATATTTGTGGGAGGGGTACCAATAAAGCGCACTTCTTTGTCCTGGATGGTCTTGAGCTTCTTCAGTATTTTTGGACAAGTTGATGGAATGAACCAACAGATGGCAGATGAAATTCAATGTGGGGAAATATTAAGTAATTTATTTTGGTAGGAAGAACATGGAAAGATAATATGAAATAAAGAGTAAAATTAAAAGGGTGTTTCGGAGCAGAGGGACCTGTGTGTATATGTGCATAAATCATTGAAGTGGCAGGACAGGTTGAGAGAGCAGTTAATAATGCTTACAGTATCCAAGACATTATTAACAGGAGAATAGAATATCAGGGCAAGGAGGTTATGTTAAACTTGTATTAAACACTAGTTAGGTCTCCTGGGGCAGCACGGTAGCACAGTGGGTAGCACTATTGCTTCACTGCTCCAGGGTCCCAGGTTCGATTCCTGGCTTGGGTCACTGTCTGTGTGGAGCCTGCATGTTCCCCCCGTTTCTGCGTGAGTTCCCTCCGAGTGCTCCGGTTTCCTCCCACAAGTGCCAAAAGACGTGCTGTTAGGCAATTTGGACATTCTGAATTCTCCTTGTGTACCCGAACAGGCGCCGGAATGTGGCGACTAGGGGCTTTTCACAGTAACTTCATTGCAGTGTTAATGTAAGCCTACTTGTGACAATAAAGATTATTATTATTGAGCCTAGTTCTGGATGCTGCACATTGGGAAGGATAGGAAGGCATTGGAGAGAACGCAGAAATAATTCATGAGAACGGTTTCAGAGACAAGGAACTTCAGTTATGAACAGAGATTGTAGAAGTTAGGACTGTTTTCCTTGGAAACAAGAATGCTGAGAGGAGATGTGATGGAGGTAATCAAAATAATGAGCGGCCTGGACAGCATAGATATGGAGAAACTGTTCTCACTCATGGGAGGATTGAGAATAAGAGGGCACAGAGACAATGGGCGGGATTCTCCGATCCCATGCCGGGTGGGGGGGGGGCCACGAATTCCGCGACGCCGCTCCGACGTTGGGCCGCCGATTCTCCTCGGCCAAATTCGGCCGAGTCCCGCCAGCGCCGTTTGCGTGTGGTCCTACCCGACGGGACCTCAGCGTTCTGGCTGCGGGGGCCGTCCTGGTAAGGGGAAGGGGGGATCCGACTCCGGAGGGGGGTCCTCCACGGTGGCCAGGCCCGCTATCGGGGACTACCGATCGACGGGCGGGCTAATTCCGGGGGGACCTATGTTCTTCCGCGTCGAGCCCCTGTAGGGCTCCGCCATGTTGCCCGGGGGCTGGCGCGGATCCGTGCTGCCCGTGCTGGTGCCCGTATCACAGCTTGAGCTGCGTGAAGCGCTCCAGTGCCGTGCTGGCCCCCTGTACGGCGCAGGATCGCTGCTCCGAGCAGCCAGATGACACTGTCGTAAAACGCTCCGCCGTTTATGACGGTGTCAACACTTAGCACCATTATCCGAGAATCCCGCCCAATGTAATTGGCAAAAGAAATAAAATAGATGTGAGGAGAAGCTTTTTCACACAGTGAGCAGCTAAGGTCTGGAATGCACTGAGAGTGTGAAGGAGGCATGCCCAAATGTAGAATTCAAAATTAGATTGTTATCGTAAAAGAAAGAATGTGAAAGGTTACGGGGAGAAGGCGGGTGAATAACAGGAGGTGAATTGCACCATGCGGAGGGCCAGTGCAGGCATGTGCTGTTTCGTCAACATTTTTACTTAATGGCTAAATTGAATTAAGACACTGACAAAAATTTGCCAGTTGCCATTTGTGAATTTTCTGCCTGGCTGTCACAGAATGTTTCTGGTTATTGTAGTTCACTGAAAAAAATGTAAAAAAACTATAACTCACAGGATACTTCTCTGCTGCACACGCCTGGAATTGCCAGCAGAAGCCAGAAACCTCCAGCACGCAGGTCTTGTGTGAAATTTCCACCTCTTGAGACTGAAGAAAAACCAAAGCCTCAGGCTCCAGACAAATGGGCACGCCTTGCTCAAAGAACAAGCTTCTCAATGAGGCACTCAAATCCATTGTGCAGGGTCAGAAAACTATCCCCTAAATGGCCAATTTAACTGGTAAGCGACTGATGCATTTTTCTCATACTCTGCTTTTCTTTTTGTGTGTGTTATTTTTACATTGGCCCAAGTAAAATTTCAGCCATGAAATGATTGTCTGAGTGATTTAACTGGCTTACGTTTGAGAGTCACTAAGCCCGGAATTTTACAGCCAGGTATTGGCCCCAGCCCCCCCCCCCCCACCCCCCAGTTGGGGACAAGCCCGCATCCGCATGGCTGGGAAGACCGGGCCTGAATTTATTGCCAGCTGGCTGTTAATTTGCTCATGTCATAGCTTTTGTCCCCATCCGGGAGGAATTCCTGCCTCCAAGAGCCATCAGCCAATCTGATGGCAGGCAGCTTTCCAGTCTGCTGGGACTGCAGTCTGTCTACACGAGGAGAACTGATGGAAGCCAGACCCTGAGATAGGGGGGGCAGCGGCGAGGGGGGTGTGTCATAATATACACCAGTATATCATGGTGCAGACACACACACACACACTGATGGACGTGCAGTGGGACCAATCAGCATACACAACACCGCAGCCAATCGCCAGTGAGAGCACACGCACTATAAAGACAGGGGACAGGAGAGTTCCCACTCATTCTAGTAGAAGCCAGCTCGGAGCACAGAGCTCACAGCCTGCAACACAGACATTCACCATGTGCTGAGTGCATCACATGATTAGGACTAGGCAAGGGTCAACAGTTAAAGCTGGTATTGCATTTACCCACAGTTCAAGTATGTTAATATAGTTAACCAATAATAAAATAGAGTTGCACCACTTCAAGTGTTGGTGACCTGTTTGTGATCCAGAACACCCAACACATCATGATACCAGGAGTGAACTGGTTCAGTCCAGATAGCCATCCCTCAGCGTACAGTGACACCAGCAATGATACCCAGGCAAGATGTTCAAGATCCGGGTTCCTCAGCAGCTCCAATGCCACGGCGATATCCGTGAAAACTGGCAGGCATTCCGGCAAAAGTTTGAAATCTTCCTGCTGGCTGCCGAACTAGAAGACCTGGCCGATCCTGAAAAAAACAGAGCTTCTCACCATCGCCGGTGCCAGGGCAGAAGAAATCTTTTAAAAGTTCAAGTTTTCCAAGGGGCAAAATAAGAGCCACTTCCAGGCAGTCCTGGACAAATTTGTCAAATACTGTGAGGAAAACACACTCCAACCAGCAAGAAAAGGTAAGAGAAGCGCCAGTACTCACCTCGAAGCCAAAATTCCGGAGCAGAGAACGATTATGGTCGGCGGCCATCTTTCTAAAAGGACTGCACTTGCGCAGTTGTGCGACGGCGCGCATGCGCAATCATGAAAACGGCCATCAGTAAAGGAACCGCGATCTGCATATGTGCAAAAGCCTCCTACGTGCTACGTCACGCCCATTTAAAGGGGAAACATCCCAAATCAAAGAAAAGATCTTTTAAAGCTGTAAAACAACCTTCCTTCACCTGGAATGACAGCACAATGCCTCAAATTGAACCAGGAAATGAAATAAACCTCCGAAGAATCCTGCAACAAGCAGTTACCTACCCCCAAACCGAGTCCGATTCCGACTTCCCGCAGACCAGTGACACCGAGGACCCGAGGGAGCCTTTTTGAGTCGCTGTTATAACAAAGAACAGGCTGTCCCTGAATCAAAACCACCAGCCGCTGTTGGTGCACAGATTTGATCCAGACGACGAGTGGTGTGCCACCCTGACGGTCAACCGATCCCAGATACGATTCCGCCTGGACACTGATGCTTCCGCTAATCTCCTAGCGTGGTCAGCCTTTCAGACCCTTGGGGTTAAACCAACCATTCTTCCGTCGACCTGCCAACTAGTGGACTACAATGGCAACGTCATTCCTGCTACCGGTTCATGCCAACTCGAAGTGACGCACAACTCGCGAAAAGCCATCCTTCCCTTCGAGATCGTGGGCTCCTCGAAGGACTCTCTGCTCGGCGCACAGGCGTGCAAACTCCTAAACCTCGTTCAACGAGTACACTCTCTCTCTCCAGAGGACACGTCTGCCTTCCAGGATGCGGACTTCAGGGAGCAACTCAATGCCATCATCGACCAGCACCGTGATGTTTTCGAAGGCATGGGTACGCTTCCATACACTTACAAAATCTTGCTCAACAAGACGCCACGCCTGTGGTTCATGCACCTCCCATGAGTCCTAGCACCCCTCAAGGACCGCCTCAAGCAGCAGCTGCTGGACCTCCAGGACCAAGGATGCTCTCCAGAGTGATGGAACCAACCGACTGGGTCAGTTCCATGGTGTGCGTAAAGAAGCCCTCCGGCGAGCTCCGGATCTGCATTGACCCAAAGGATCTGAATCGCAACATAATGAGGGAGCATTACCCTATCCCCAAGCGCAAGGAGATCACGTGCGAGATGGCTCGGGCCAGCATTTTCACCAAACTTGATGCCTCGAAAGAATTCTGGCAAATTCAACTAGACAGGTCCAGCAGAAAGCTGTGTCCTTTAATACCCCGTTTGGCAGATACTGCTACAACAGGATGCAGTTTGGGATCATATCGGCATCAGAAGTATTCCACTGGATCATGGAGCAAATGATGGAGGGCATTGAGACTGTGCGCGTCTATGTTGACGACATCATCATTTGGTCCACCACCCATGATCACCCATTTTCAAACGAATACGGGACCAAGGTCTTCACCTCAACAGAGCCAAATGTTCCTTCGGCCAGACGGAACTCAAGTTCCAAGGGGACCACATCTCCCGGTTGGGTGTGCGGCCGGATGCGGACAAGGTGGCAGCCATCACGGCCATGCAGAAGCCAGTGGATAAGAAGGCGGTCCTCCGATTTTTGGGCATGGTCAACTTCCTGGGAAGTTCATCCCCAACCTCGCCTCCCATACCATAGCTCTCCGGAACCTGGTCAGGAAGACAACAGACTTCCAACAAAGAACAAGAACAAAGAAAAGTACAGCACAGGAACAGGCCCTTTGGCCCTCCAAGCCCGTGCCGACCATGCTGCCCGACTAAACTACAATCTTCGACACTTCCTGGGTCCGTATCCCTCTATTCCCATCCAATTCATGGATTTGCCAAGATGCCCCTTAAATGTCACTACCGACCCTGCTTCCACCACCTCCTCCGGTAGCGAGTTCCAGGCACCCACTACCCTCTGTGTAAAAAAACTTGCCTCGTACATTTACCTTGCCCCTCGCACCTTTAACCTATGCCCCCCAGTAATTGACCTCTCTACCCTGGGGAAAACCTCTGACTATCCACTCTGTCTATGCCTCTCATAATTTTGTAGACCTCGATCAGGTCGCCCCACAACCTCCGTCGTTCCAGTGAGAACAAACCGAGTTTATTCAACTGCTCCTCATAGCTAATGCCCTCCATACCAGGCAACATTCTGATAAATCTCTTCTGCACCCTCTCTAAAGCCTCCACATCCTTCTGGTAGTGTGGCGACCAGAATTGAACACTATACTCCAAGTGTGGCCTAACTAAGGTTCTATACAGCTGCAACATGACTTGCCAATTCTTATACTCAATGCCCCGGCCAATGAAGGCAAGCATGCTGTATGCCTTCTTGCCTACCTTCCCTACCTGTGTTGCCCCTTTCAGTGACCTGTGGACCTGTACACCTAGATCTCTCTGGGTACTCTTGAGGGTTCTACCATTCACTGTATATTTCCTACCTGCATTAGACCTTCCAAAATGCATTACCTCACATTTGTCCAGATTAAACTCAATCTGCCATCTCTCCGCCCAAGTCTCCAAACAATCTAAATCCTGCTGTATCCTCTGACAGTCCTCCTCGCTATCCGCAATTCCACCAGCCTTTGTGTCGTCTGCAAACTTACTAATCAGACCAGTTACATTTTCCTCCAAATCATTTATATATACTACAAACAGCAAAGGTCCCAACACTGATCCCTGCGGAACACCACTAGTCACAGCCCTCCAATTAGAAAAGCATCCTTCCATTGCTACTCTCTGCCTTTTATGACCTAGCCAGGTCTGTATCCAACTTGCCCGCTCACCCCTGATCCCGTGTGACTTCACCTTTTGTACTAGTCTACCATGAGGGACCTTGTCAAAGGCCTTACTGAAGTCCATATAGACAACATCCACTGCCCTACCTGCATCAATCATCTTTGTGACCTCCTCGATAAACTCTATCAAGTTAGTGAGACACGACCTCCCCTTCACAAAACTATGCTGCCTCTCACTAGTATGTCCATTTGCTTCCAAATGGGAGTAGATCCTGTCTCGAAGAATTCTCTCCAGTAATTTCCCTACCACTGAAGTAAGGCTCACCGGCCTGTAGTTCCCTGGATTATCCTTGCTACCCTTCTTAAACAGAGGAACAACATTGGCTATTCTCCAGTCCTCCGGGACATCACCTGAAGACAGTGAGGATCCAAAGATTTCAGTCAAGGCCTCAGCAATTTCCTCTCCAGCCTCCTTCAGTATTCTGGGGTAGATCCCATCAGGCCCTGGGGACTTATCTACCTTAATATTTTTCAAGACGCCCAACACCTCGTCTTTTTGGATCTCAATGTGACCCAGGCTATCTACACACCCTTCTCCAGACTCAACATCTACCAATTCCTTCTCTTTGGTGAATACTGGTGCAAAGTATTCATTTAGTACCTCGCCCATTTCCTCTGGCTCCACACATAGATTCCCTTGCCTATCCTTCAGTGGGCCAACCCTTTCCCTGGCTACCCTCTTGGTTTTTATGTACATGTAAAAAGCCTTGGGATTTTCCTTAACCCTATTTGCCAATGACTTTTCGTGACCCCTTCTAGCCTTCCTGACTCCTTGCTTAAGTTCCTTCCTACTTTCCTTATATTCCACGCAGGCTTCGTCTGTTCCCAGCCTTTAAGCCCTGACAAATGCCTCCTTTTTCTTTTTGACGAGGCCTACAATATCACTCGTTATCCAAGGTTCCCGAAAATTGCCGTATTTATCCTTCTTCCTCACAGGAACATGCCGGTCCTGAATTCCTTTCAACTGACACTTGAAAGCCTCCCACATGTCAGCTGTTGATTTACCCTCAAATATCCGCCCCCAATCTAGGTTCTTCAGTTCCCGCCTAATATTGTTATAATTAGCCTTCCCCCAATTTAGCACATTCACCCTAGGACCACTCTTATCCTTGTCCACCAGCACTTTAAAACTTACTGAATTGTGGTCACTGTTCCCGAAATGCTCCCCTACTGAAACTTCTACCACCTGGCTGGGCTCATTCCCCAATACCAGGTCCAGTACAGCCCCTTCTCTAGTTGGACTGTCTACAGATTGTTTTAAGAAGCCCTCCTGGATGCTCCTTACAAACTCTGCCCCGTCTAAGCCCCTGACACTAAGTGAGTCCCAGTCAATATTGGGGAAGTTGAAGTCTCCCATCACCACAACCCTGTTGTTTTTACTCTTTTCCAAAATCTGTCTACCTATCTGCTCCTCTATCTCCTGCTAGCTATTGGGAGGCCTGTAGTAAACCCCCAACATTGTGACTGTACCCTTCTTATTCCTGATCTCTACCTATATCATAGATTATCATAGAATTTACAGTGCAGAAGGAGGCCATTCGGCCCATCAGGTCTGCACCGGCTCTTGGAAAGAGCACCCTATCCAAGGTCAACACCTCCACCCTATCCCCATAACCCAGTAACCCCACCCAACACTAAGGATAATGTTGGACACTAAGGTCAATTTTATAATGGCCAATCCACCTAACCTGCACATCTTTGGACTGTGGGAGGAAACCGGAGCACCCGGAGGAAACCCACGCACCCACGGGGAGGATGTGCAGACTCTGCACAGACAGTGACCCAAGCCGGAATCGAACCTGGGACCCTGGAGCTGTGAAGCAATTGTGCTATCCACAATGCTACCATGCTGCCCCACTGCCCCAATATAGCCTCACTGCCCTCTGAGGTGTCCTCCCGTAGTACAGCTGTGATATTCTCCCGAACCTGTCGCGCAACTCCGCCACCCCTTTTACATCCCCCTCTATCCCGCCTGAAACATCTAAATCCTGGAATGTTTAGCTGCCAATCCTGCCCTTCCCTCAACCAGGTCTATGTAATGGCAACAACATCATAGTTCCAAGTACTAATCCAAGCTCTAGGTTCATCTGCTTTACCCGTAATACTTCTTGCATTAAAACATATGCACTTCAGGCCACCAGACCCGCTGTATTCAGCAACTTCACCCTGTCTGCTCTGCCTCAGAGCCATACTGTCCCTATTCCCTAGTTCTCCCTCAATGTTCTCACCTTCTGACCTATTGCTCCCATGCCCACCCCCCGCCATACTAGTTTAATCCCTCCCGTGTGACACTAGCAAACCTCGCGGCCAGGTAATTTATGCCTCTCCAGTTTAGATGCAACCCGTCCTTGTTATATAGGTCACACCTGCCCCGGAAGAGCTCCCAGTGGTCCAGATAACGGAAACCCTCCCTCCTACACCGGCTGTTTAGCCACGTGTTTAGCTGCTCTATCTTCCTATTTCTAGCCTCACTGGCACGTGGCACAGGGAGTAATCCAGAGATTACAACCCTAGAGGTCCTGTCTTTTAACTTTCTGCCTAGCTCCCTGAACTCCTGTTGCAGGACTTCATGCCCCTTCCTGCCTAAGTCGTTAGCACCAATATGTACAACGACCTCTGCCTGTTTGCCCTCCCCCTTCAGGATGCCCTCTACCCGTTCGGAGACATCCTGGACCCTGGCACCAGGGAGGCAACGTACCATCCTGGAGTCTCTTTCACATTCACAGAAGCGCCTATCTGTGCCCCTGACTATAGACTCCCCTCTGACTATTGCTCTTCTGCGCTTTGACCCTCCCTTCTGAACATCAGAGCCAGCCGTGGTGCCACTGCTATGGCTGCAGCTGTTTTCCCCTGATAGGCTATCCCCCCCGACAGTATCCAAAGGGGTATGCCTGTTCGAGAGGGGGACAACCACAGGGGATTCCTGCACTGACTGCCTGCCCTTTCTGGTGGTCACCCATTTCTCTACCTGCACCTTGGGTGTGACCACATTTATATAACTGCTATCTATGACAGCACGGTAGTATTGTGGTTAGCACAATTGCTTCACAGCTCCAGGGTCCCAGGTTCGATTCCCGGCTTGGGTCACTGTCTGTGCGGAGTGTGCACGTTCTCCCCGTGTGTGCGTGGGCTTCCTCCGGGTGCTCCGGTTTCGTCCCACAGTCCAAAGATGTGCAAGTTAGGTGGATTGGCTATGCTAAATTGCCCCTAGTGTCCAAAATTGCCCTTAGTGTTGGGTGGGGTTACTGGGTTATGGGGATAGGGTGGAGGTGTGGGCTTGGGTAGGGTTCTCTTTCCAAGAGCCGGTGCAGACTCGATGGGCCGAATGGCCTCCTTCTGCACTGTAAATTCTATGAAATGATGCTTTCCGCCACCTGCATGCTCCTAAGTGCACCATGCGGTCTGTGAGGAGCTCCAGTTGGGTGCACTTTCTGCAGATGAAGCTATCCGGGAAGCTGGAAGCCTCCCGGACCTGCCACATCTCACAGTCAGAGCACTGCACCCCTCTAACTGACATTGCGTCAATTAATTAGTAAATTAAAGTTAAAAGTTTTTTTTAAAAGTTACTGTTAACTATATGTTTCCCAGCACTAGATTTCTACTATAAATGTGAAAGCTAAACACAGTACACTCCGATCTCTGGCTTAGATACCCCTCTAAATTATAATTAAGTAATTATGTTTAATTAGTTTACCAATGCTTAATTTCTTAAATTTAGTGTAGATTCCCAACCAGCCAATCAGGTCACAGCTTTTCTGCGCTGTCACTTCAATTTCATCCCCCCCCCCCCACACAATTTGAAAAGATAATAAAAGTAAAAATGGGTAAAAATCACTTACTTACCTTCTGAGAGGCTCAGATGCTCTCAGGTTCTCTCCCTGCTGATTAAAAGTTACAGGCCAGAAGAAAGAGAGAGAACAAAACAGTAGGGACAAAGCACCTTCTCCCAATCTGCACCGAATTACCTCACTGCACCAAATTACCAAGTTTCAAATTCCCACTCTGGATGTGTCTCACTCACTCAGGCTGTGTCTCTTTGACCTGCGCAACGCTTACTGAGTGCGCTTTCTGTCTGTCTTTTATACAGACGTCAGGATGACTCACACTACTTAAACTTCAAAGAGAAGATTACAATGTGTACCTTTGTGTCCCTAAACAGGCCTCAGGTGACTGCCAGATAACTGCCTCTCAGCAATTAGGGTGGGGGCAGCTTCAGCCAATCAGCCAATGGCTTCCTGCCCACGAGCGCAAATGGGAGGAGCTTAAGACCAAGCTTACCACGGCCCCAGTATTGGCATTTTTTGATCCCACGAAGGAAACAAAAATTTCAACGGATGCCAGTCAATCCGGCATTGGGACGGTGCTCCTGCAACGTGATGAGACCTCATCATGGGCCCCCGTTGCATATGCGTCACGTGCCATGACCCCCACGGAACAGCGCTACGCGCAGATCGAAAAGGAGTGCCTGGGCCTGTTGACTGGGGTCGACAAATTTCATGATTACATGTACGGCCTCCCCCAATTCACTGTCGAGACCGACCATCGCCCGCTGGTCAACATTATACAAAAAGACCTGAATGATAGAACCTCTCGCCTCCAGCGCATTCTGCTTAAACTCCGGCGGTATGATTTCCAGCTCCTGTACACCCCGGGCAAGGACCTGATCTTAGACGACGCTCTCTCCAAGGCAGTCAACACCCTGTGTGACCCAGAGGGGTTTGTCTGCCAGGTTGACGCCCATGTGGCCTTCACGGCCTCCAATCTGCCGGCCACGGATGAACGCCTTATCCACATTCGCCGCGAGACTGCGGCTGACCCCCTACTACAGCGTGTCATGCGCCACATGATGGACGGGTGGCTCAAAGGCCAATGCCCGCAGTTCTACAATATCAGAGACGATCTGGCAGTAGTCGATGGTGTCCTCCTGAAGCTGGACCGCATCGTGATCCCGCACAGCATGCGCCAGCTCGTTTTGGAACAGCTACACAAGGGCCATCTTGGCGTGGAGAAGTGCCGACGGAGGGCCCGTGAGGCTGTGTACTGGCCCGGCATCAATGAGGACATCGCCAACACAGTGCTCAACTGCCCCACCTGTCAGCGGTTCCAGCCAGCCCAGCCAGGTGAGACCCTACAGCCCCATGAGTTGGTCATGTCCCCTTGGTCTAAGGTAGGCGTTGACCTGTTCCATGCTCTCGGCAGGGACTATGTTCTGATTGTAGACTATTTTTCGAACTACCCGGAGGTCGTACGCCTGCACAACATCACATCATCGGCGGTCATCCGTGCCTGCAAGGAGACCCTTGCTCATCACGACATCCCACTCACTGTGATGTCGGACAATGGCCCCTGCTTCGCGAGCCAGGAATGGTCCAACTTTGCCAGCAGGTCCAACTTTGTGCATGTGACATCCAGTCCCCTGCACCCCCAATCCAATGGCAAAGCGGAAAAGGGCGTCCACATCGTCAAACGGCTCCTCTGTAAGGCTGCCGATGCAGGATCCGACTTCTACCTCGCCTTGCTGGCCTATCGTTCGGCCCCACTCTGCATGGGCCTGTCACCAGCCCAGCTGCTCATGGGTCGCACCCTCAGGACCACGGTGCCGTCCATTCACGTCCCAGACCTCGACCACGTTCCGGTCCTTCAGCGGATGCAACATTCTCGTGCACAACACAAGGCGGCGCATGACGCTCGGGCGACTGATCTCCCTGCTCTGGCACCTGATGACAACGTCCACATCCATCTTCCGGATATGGTCTGCAACTGCTGTGGTTCTTCGGCAGGTGGCTCCCCGCTCTTTCCTGGTTCATCTGCCAGATGGTTCCATTCGCCGCCGCAATCGGCATGCCCTTCGTCTCGTTCCACGCTCGCTACGTGATCCTCCACCGGTGCCACGTCCTCCTGTTGTCCCCAACCTGGACTATGTGGAGATTCCGAATACTCTGCATCCTCCTCACTCTGCCGTGGCCCAGCCCGTTCCTCAGCCGGTGGCTCCTGACCCACCCTTGAGGCGGTCAACCAG
The DNA here is from genome assembly GCF_047496885.1 of Scyliorhinus torazame. Classification (NCBI taxonomy): domain Eukaryota; kingdom Metazoa; phylum Chordata; class Chondrichthyes; order Carcharhiniformes; family Scyliorhinidae; genus Scyliorhinus; species Scyliorhinus torazame. Next base: position 188,657,380 of record NC_092717.1, read on the forward strand.
AATTAGTCGCCCACCTCAGAGACTTGACTTATGAGTTTTATTATGTTGGACTCTTTGATCTGTTATCCTGTTTCATCGTTCCAGTAGTTTGTATATCATTTTCATTTTGTTGTTGGTGTGACACCCTATTTCTCGGCACCAGGCACCTTCCCGTGTAAATAGATTAGCCTCATGTACATAGACATGTAAATAACACGCACACACATAGTCACTACACAATATTTATTGTCACGCAGGCACATATTCTTTATATAAAAGGGGGGATGTCATAATATACACCAGTATATCATGGTGCAGACACACACACACATACTGATGGACATGCAGTGGGACCAATCAGCATACACAACACTGCAGCCAATCACCAGTGAGAGCACATGCACTATAAAGACAGGGGACAGGAGAGTTCCTGCTCATTCTAGTAGCAGCCAGCTTGGAGCACAGAGCTCACAGCCTGCAACACAGACATTCACCATGTGCTGAGTGCATCACCTGGTTAGGACTCGGCAAGGGTCAACAGTTAAAGCTGGTATTGCATTTACCCACAGTTCAAGTATGTTAATATAGTTAACCTTATAATAAAATAGAGTTGCACCACTTCAAGTGTTGGTGACCTGTTTGTGATCCAGAACACCCAACACATCAGGGTGGATGTGTCCGATCGGGTGACCAGGATGGGAGAAAAAATGGGGGTTTTCCCCTGGTTGGCTGAACTTGTTCTTTCACTAAACAATTTCTCCTTCCATTTGTTGCACTTCCCCCAAATAAAAAGTGTTGCAATGGGTACACGAATGGGTCCTGTTTTTTCCTGTCTTTTTGTGGGGTATGTTCAACATTCCTTGGTCCAGTCCAACTCAGAGCCTCTCCCCCAACTCTTTATCTGGTCCAAGGATGACTGTATTAATGCCGTTTCCTTCACTCACCAAGAACTCAAAAACGTTATCAATTTTATTCCAGTTTCCATCCTTCTCTCACTTTCATATGGTCTATTCCTTACCTTCAGTTTCTTCTCTGTTTCTGTTTCTGGGAATAGGTTGTCAATAAATAGTCATTGTAATCCTACCGGCTCTCACAATTAGCTCAACTGCACTTCCTCACACCCTGCACCTTGTAAGGACTCAATTAGATTCCCCTAATTTCCCTGTCTCCTTTGCATCTATTCTGATGATCCTACCTTCCACAAGAGCTCTTCCTTTTTCCACATTTGAGGAATTATTCCCCTCCAACACTCAACCTTGTCTGACTTATTTCCCACACTTCAGCCCTCACTCGTCCCCCTCCTTCCCAGAATCATGATACGGTCCTCCTTGTCCTTACTTTCCACCCCACCAGCCTCCACATCCAAAGGGTTATCCTCTGCCCCCTCCAGCGTGATGCCACCACCACCAAACATCTCCCCCTCCCCTGTCAGCAACCAAAGGGACTGTTCCCTCCAGGATATCCTGCTTCACTCTTCAGAAACTTGGAAAATATCAAACTTGGACTGACAAGAAGCAAGTAACATTCGCATCACACAAGTGTCAAGCAATGACCATGCCAATGCCTTTCCACGGCACCTTTCCAAGCAATCGCATGAACTTGCCTTACCGGCTCTCTCATCACCACCCAAAGCTCGAAACACTCCTTCCAGGTGAAGCATTAATTTCCTTGTGCAGCTTTCAATTTAGAATACTGTATTCACTGCCAATGATACAACTGAGGTACCCTCAATAACGACGCTTAGAGATTAAACTGTAAAGAAGGCTTTATTAGACTAAGAACTATGTTAGAGCTGAGACAAGTGCTGACTGCTACACAGCCCATGAGGCAGCCCTTTACATATGGTTCACAGATGGGCGGAGCCAGAGGCGGAGTCCCCAGGGTTCCAAGCCCGGTCTTAAAGGGGACATCATCTTACATGATGATAAGGCAGTAACCGTTCATCACAACAACGCTGCTCTACCTTGGGGATGCAGATTGGATGAGTGCTTTGCAGTACACCTTTGCTCAGTCAGAAGGCATGACTCCAAACCTCTAGTGGCTTGTCATTTTAATTCACCACCTTGCTCGAACACTTACATTTCTATCCTTGGCCTGCTGCAGTGTTCCAGTGAAGCTAAACGCAAAGTAATCTCCCAATTAGACACTTCTGTAATCAACATTGAATTCAACAATTTCAGATCATGAATTCTGTCCCCTATTTTGTTTCTGCGTTTTTGCCATGTGCTGATCTGAATCGTGTTTATCATGTGTTTGCTTTTCGACAGAGTTGTTCATTATTTTGTCATTCACACCCACTCTGGACAAATCCGTTCTTTCTTTACTACAGTAATTACCGCTCCCTATGCCTTTTGCTCCATGACATCTTGGTTATTTAACCTCCCCTGTCCTGTATCCAATCCTAGACCTACCCTTTTGTTCTTTCTCCCTGTTCCCACTTTCTAAGGCATAAAACTGGTCACATTTTGACTTTCCTTCAGTTCTGAATATGTCGTATTCATCCTGAAACTTTGGACGTGATTCAAATGGGACAAAAACAGAGCCCCAGTTTGGATGCGTTTAGCAGAGTGTTTCTTGGCGCGGAAGAGCCTGCTATGCAACGGCACTTTGCCGGATTTTTTTGGCCTCAGCGGGAACACCCTCGAGACCACACTTACATAATGTCCTGCACTTTTGAATTGAGCTCACCAGTGCAGGAAGACTTCTCACCAGTCGAGGCACCATTTTTCAACTCGGTCCCGATCTTTCGACCCCCCCCAGCCCTCAGCAACCCAATCCTGTCTCCGGACCCCGCTCCCCACTGCTCCCAACTTACTTCTTATGGGGTTCTCGAGCCCCCTCTCACCCCACATCTTATGGGCAAGGCATCCCAGGCCAAAGTCCTGACATCTGATCACTTTGGCACTACCAGCCTGGCACCATGGCAGTGCTCCTGCCAGCCTGATAGAGCCACCTTGGCTCCCTGGGTGGCAGGAGCCAAGGTGCCAGATTGGCAGTGTCAAGGTGCCTAGGTGCCAGTGGGAGTGCCAGGGTACCATCCTGCCTAGAGCCTGGCCATCCAAGGATTGCTAATGGCTTAGGAGATCCCAAAAGGTGCCGTTACACCTGTCCACGTTTGTGTGGACCGTGCTAAATGACACCCTGGCGAGGTCTCCCAGGCGCAGTCATTAGGTCCCGGGCACTGGGAGAATTTGGCACAGACAGATTTAAATAAGCCTAATAGCTCACTTAAATATGCTCTTCCGGATCTCGCCCAGTGAGGGCGGGGTCCAGATCGTGACACCTCATGAGATTCTGTTGAATATCGTGAGATGTTTTGAGCATTTCGTGAGATGCAATAACCTTACCGCGACACCAAGTGAGTAAATCGCAACTGTAAACTCTGTTTCTCATCTCCACACACGCTGCCAGACCTGCTAAGTATTTCCAGAACCTTCTGTTTTTATTGGGGGTCACCTTTGTGTGGGGGGGGGGGGGAGGGGGGGCTCCATTGAGCACAGGCACAACCAGGAAGAATTCATTGACCGAACCGACAGCCAGGATCCCCACATGATGTAGGCATCTACCAACCACTGGTAAAATATCAGCAACAATGTGTGGAGGTTCTTCAGTGGTGTCAATTGACCTAAGGATGGGCGTGCAGGCAAATCTGCCTGATATCTATCAACCACTGGTAAGATTACACAGTGCCTCCAACATGCCACTTGCTTTTACACCCCCCATCTATCACTGATTGTTCGAAAAACACAGTCACACAGTGGTTAGCACTGTTGCTTCACAGCAACAGGGACCCGGTTCAATACCCGGCTTGGGTCAGTGTCTGTGCGGAGTCTGCATGTTCCCCCCGTTTCTGCGTGAGTTTCCTCCGGATGCTCCGGTTTCCTCCCACAAGTCCCGAAAGACGTGCTTGTTAGGTGAATTAGACATTCTGAATTCTCCCTCTGTGTACCCGAACAGGCGCCGGAGTGTGGCGACTAGGGGATTTTTACAGTAACTTAATTGCAGTGTTAATGTAAGCCGACTTGTGACACTAATAAAGATTATTATTATTATTATTTAAAATCTATCTGGTTCACTAATGTCCTTTAAAGATGGAAATGTGTCATCTTTCCCAGTTATATATTCCCTGTTATGGTGGACTTCACTGATGTAACATCTTCGACTCGTAGAAAATATCCCCCCCCCCCCCCCCCCCGCCCCCCCCCCCCCCGCCCCCCCCCCCCTCCCCCCCCCAACGACGGTGTGTTGTCATGTCGGCGGGGTTTACAACAGGGTTTTAAATATGAGGAACTACAGAACCTGCCGGGAGCACAGAGGTGATGACAGCCCCCAGGGGAGAGAGAACGCCCTGGCATTGCCTCCTTTGGAGTGACCTTGAGCCGAAGTTGCTGGTGCAGCAATCTCATTCAGAGCCGACCCCACCAGCGAGACATCGTGGGACCCACCTCCTCGCTTTGCTTTGACAACAGACGTGATTTAATGAAATGTTTCTCAGTGTGGTAGTGAGCAGGAACTGCCGCCAGCTTCCTGACGCTCGAACTGGCGAGGCAGTCACAGACATCAAACGCTAATTTGTCCACTTATCGAGGCCCACCGGCTTCACGCTGCAAATGATGGTCCCGCCGGCTGATTTGCCAGGACTGCACCCGCCAGCTCCCCACCAATAAGGGGGAGCAGCACTGAAACCGATCCCGCAGAGCAAACCCCATACAGCCCGCAGCCATGCCACCGAGGAGACCAGCCCCACGATTTGGGGATGCCGACCTGGTCAGATTGTTGGACGTAGTGGAGTCCAGGAGGGATGCCTTGTTCCCCTGAGGGACTCGGAGGGTCAGCTACAGAGCAGTCAGTTTCGCCTCGGAGGAGGTGACAGCGGCTGTCAGCTCAGGGAGTGTCACCAGGAGGACCGACACCCAGTGCTGTAAGAAGATCAACAACACCCGGGCCGCAAGGGTGGGTTGGCACTGGCCCCGGCCAATGCCCTAGCATTGGCCCTGGCACCCCTAGAGGAAGCCCGCCAAGAGCATTGAAGGGCATGGGACACTGTAATCAGCAGGCTGCCTCCACCTCCGATGTGCATCCTGGGGACACACAGATGCAGCGCTGCAGCACGGAAGGCTAAACAGGTCAAGGATCACTGAGAGTGCACTGGGGGGGGGAGGAGAGTAGTGTTAGGTTAAGGGGGGAAGGGGTAGGGTGGGGTGAGGTGGGAGAGGGGGTGGGGGGGGGGGATTTAGGAAGGGTCGGAAAGGGGGGGTTGGCACCACCGTCGAGGGGCCATTGGGGACACATATGTACAACATTTAAAAATGTTGCACTTGAGAAATATGATGCCTCTGACACTTTCCTCCGCAACGCAGGCCAGCCAGCAATCCCCTACCCCATTTCCCCAGGCATGGTGGTCTTGGATTCTAATCCCCACCCCACCCAGGCACACCATGTGCAGGTGAGTAAGCACTCAGCAGGCAGGAGCTTCCTGCAGTGTTCAGGCACAGTGTTCAAGTGTCATAGTGTCCCGACCGAAACCGCCTCCCATACGTGCCCCCCCCCCCCCCGCTGAACACCAGGGCAGCAACCCCATGCCCCAGGGCTCATTGCTTGAGGGTGAAGATGGCTACTCACCTCCTTGGGTCCCCACAACAGCCATTCCGCCAGCTTCACACTTTTAAGATGGTGTACTAATCGGCGCCCGCGTGACCACTTGTTGGGGAAGCGGTTAGATCATGTGAGGCCATTAGACAGGGAGACGTTCCCATTAATTATGTGGAGATTGGCTTAAAGTGGTGATTATTGGTTTCTCACCACGAGGGATCCTGATTTTGCCAACGGGATTGGACCAGTTAGATCGCAAACTGATAGGCGCCCGGCGTGGGTCTCGATTTTGGACTCACCCGCAATCTAACGGCCACGTCGCACTTTTGCTCAAGCGTGACGCGGCCGTAAAATCATGTCCAAAAATGTGGTAGGTAAATCCGACAGTGCAGCCGGCGGGCGACACCTGGCATTTCCTGCCTGAGTTGACGCTTAGGCAAAAGAATGTGAGAATTCCGCTCCCTCTCTTTGACTGTGCCTTCGGATCCCCATCACATCTCAGTTGGCTGGACAGCTAGTTCGTGATGCAGAGTGAAGCCAACAGCGCGGGTTTAATTCCTGTACCGGCTGAGGTTATCCATGAAGACGCTGTCTTCTCAACCTTGCCCCTCGTCTCAAGTTAAATCTCTACCAGCCAGCTCTAAAGGGGAAAGCAGCCTCTGGTCATTAGAATGTTGGTGACTTTACTAATATAAAGTTCACATGTGCAAATAAGCCTTAACTGAATGGCGGAACAGGTTAAAGAGGCTGAATGGCCGACTCCTGTCCCTATGTGTCATTTTTCTGTTTTCACATACTTGGGAAAAAATAAGCAATAAATTGAGGAAAGAATTGAACAAGATAGCTATGACAGGTCACTGTGATATTGTCTCAGAGGAGATGTAATGTCTATGAAAAAAGAGAATGCAAGGCTGAACAACATTCTTTAGAACATGTGTTTTCAGTGAAGGTTGGGTTGTACCAGTTCTTTCAGTGAGATTAAGAAGATTAGTGTTTTTCTGTTCTAATCATTTTTAGTTAACCCAATCCTCGACTTTAATTTTCTTTTTCCATTTTCTTTTTACAGAAGGAGAGACTTTGAAGTGTGATCAGAGGCACCAGCGAAACTACAATCCAGGGCTTAAATTCAGAACCACATTTGAATACTTTTGGATGGCACGTGATTAGTTTACTGCATACTCAAAATAGGCCAAAAGCCTACTCAAGGGAGTATCGAGGGACATGGGGAACCAAAACTATTTGTAAACGTATTGTTGTTCTCCACAGATCTTACTCCATAAAGAAACTAACTTAGAAATAAATATTTGAAGAGGGACCATAGGATTTACAGGAAGTAGTGTTGAAATATATGTCCATCTGAATTGGCCATATGTTGAAATAAGTATGTGGAGCCTGGTATTGGAAGATTGAAATAGAAATAGGAATTTCAACAACAAAATAGCTGTTTGACCCAAAGAGTCCAGTTTGGTTCATACGCCATAGGCCTATCCCACTTGCCTGCCTTATTCCCAGTTTTTTTAGTTACCCTTCTTTCAACCACTTTTCCAGCCTTTTATTAAGTGAATGCTGTATTTGTAGCTCAAAGATTATGGGTTAAAAACTCATGAAGGTCAATTTTCAAGTGTGAGATTGACATTGGATATCTGCCCATTCCCACTGAGACAGGCAGGATGCAAACTCAGCACCACCTCCTCATTTAAGTGTAGCATTAAGCTGAGCAAGGCCTGTACTGTTGACTGGCCGAGTGCTCAGCACGGGTCCTAGTTGTGTGCAGATAGCCTGCTCCTCTTGAAGGCAGCCTGTTCATCTTAAAAGGGAATTGCGCTGCTTATATAGGAGCTGCAGCTACTGGCTATCTGTACACACTGCCTGCAAGTAGGAGTTGCACAAATGGAGCAATCAAGAAAACCATAAGACCATAACACAAAGAAGCAGAATTAGGCCACTCAGCCCATCGAGTCTGCTCTGCCATTCAATCAAGGAGATATTTTTCTCATCCCCACTCTCTTGCCTTCTCCCCATAACCCTTGATCCCCATATTAATCAAGAACCTATCTGTCTCTTAAAGACTTAAAGACACTCAGTGATTTGGCCTCCTCAGCCTTCTGCAGCAAAGGATACCACAGATTCACCACCCTCTGGCTGAAGAAATTCCTCCTCATCTCTGTTTTAAAGGATCGTCCCTTTAGTTTGAGATTGTGCCCTCGGGTTCTCGTTTTTCCTGCCAGTGGAAACATTCTCTCCACATCTACTCTATCCAGGCTTCACAGTATCCTGTAAGTTTCAATAAGATCCCCCCTCATCCTTCTAAACTCCAACGAGTACAGACCCAGAGTCCTCAACCGTCCCTCATATGACAAGCTCTTCATTCTAGGGATAATTTTTGTGAATCTCCTCTGGACCCTTTCCAAGGCCTTAGATACGGGGCCCGAAACTGTTCACAATACTCCAAATGGGGTCTGGTCAGAGCTTTATGCAGCCTCAGAAGTAGATTCTTGCTCTTATATTGTAGCCCTCTCGACATAAATGCTAACGTTGCATTTGCCTTTCCAACTGCCAACTGAACCTGCAAGTTAACCTTAAGAGAATCTTGAACAAGGACTCCTGAGTCCCTTTGTGCTCCTCATTTCCTAAGCATTTCCCCATTTAGAAAATAGTCTATGCCTCCATCCCTCCTTCCAAAGTGCAAAACCTCACACTTTTCCACATTGTATTCCATTTGCCACTTCATTGCCCACTCTCCCAGCCTGTCCAAGTCCTTCTGCAGCCCCCTGCTTCCTCAATACTGCCTGTCCCTCTGCATATCTTTGGATCATCTGTAAACTCAGCAACAGTGCCCTCAGTTCCTTCTTCAAAATCGTTAATGTATATTGTGAATAGTTGTGGTCCCAGCACCGACCCCTGAGGCACACTACTAGTCACCGGCTGCCATCCTGAAAAGGACCTCTTTATCCCCGCTCTCTGCTTTCTACCAGTCAACCAATCATCTATCCATGTCTGTATCTTACCCTTAACACCATGGGCTCTTAACTAATTTAACAGCCCCTATGCGGCACCTTGGAAACCTAACTAAATCACGTCCACTGGTGCTCCTTTGTCTAACTTCCTTGTTACCTCCTCAAATAACAGATTTGTCAGACATGATCTCCCGTGCTGACTCAGTCCTATTTTACTATGCACTTCCAAGTCCTCTGCAATCTCACCTTTAATGATGGACTCTAAAACATTATGAATGACTGAAGTCAGGCGAAACCGGCCTATAATTTCCCATCTTCTGCCTCCCTCCCTTCTTAAACAGGGGTGTTACTTTAGACATTTTCCAGTCCTCTGGGACCATCCCTGCCTCCAGTGATTCCTGAAAGATCACCACCAATGCCTCCACAATCTCCGCAGCTATCTCCTTTAGCACCCTGGGGTGTAGTCCATCCGGTCCAGGTGACTTATCCACGTTCAGACCTTTTAGTTTCCCCAGAACCTTCTCCTTAGTGATGGCCACTATACTTACCTCTGCCCCCTGAGAAAAGAGAATGCTTCTTGGTTCTCACTGTTGCAGTATTGGAGGCCTCAGTGCTTGAGGACGGCAGGAAGAGAGAGGTCAAGTTTCCATGGAGGGCTAGGTGGATCATTCTCTGAAGAAAATTAGATTAGATGTTCAGGAAAGTCAATGTCTGGAGTCTGATCTGAACATCCAGCAGCATTGCTGCAAGAGGTTCAATGACATCACCCGTGTGGTCGAGATCAGTATCTGCACAAGATATGTCCTATCCGTCACACCACCGATCTCTCACCCTGCTCAAGGCAACGTTCGCTCATTAGCAGTCTCTAACGCTCGGAACTCAGGCCTCACATCCTAATACTCCACATGTCCCTCATGACTGCTATGTCTACATATCACCAGCTATTCAACTGTGGCAGGCATATCACCCATGCTCATGTGCAACACAATCACGGACATTCTTTCCTCTGTCTTGAGAATAAGGTGGTCCATCACGGCCTGGATCAGAACAGAAACAGTGAGGGGAAAGGCCTTCTAATCATGTGGCCAGTGTTGACACTGCCTGTGGCATCAATGGAACTGTGAACATTGAGGTTGACAGGACAGTTCCCTAAGAAGCCTTATGTCCGTTGTCAACTTTCAGCTTTCCCTCACACTGCTACATGGCCTAATGTGCAATCTGCTTTTCACCCCGCCTCATTTCCTTTATTCCAGTCTTCATCAGATTTTCAGCTTTTAGATACCCAAGAGCTCCCGGCCCACTAACCACAAGCAGCAACCATCGGCACAACAGTACAGCATTGACAAAGAAACATCACCACTTGATTAGACAATTCCAGTGACCAATTCAGGTACTGACATTTTGTGACCATTAGAGTACTGCAGAATGGGAATCTGCGTACAGTGAGCAGTGAGACACCAGACATGAGTGGGCTGCAGCCAGGAGGTGGGGAGAGGGGGGGGGGGGGGGGGGGGTGGGGGGAGGGGGTGGGAGTGGGGGGTTGGGGGGCGGTATGGTTCATGGTCATTGGAGGGCGAGGTTGTAGACAAGTTCTGATACAGAGGGCTCAGATGAGAAATTTGGTGGCATACAGATATTTGATGAAAATGTGCATTATTATGAAAGCAAAACACTATGAATGCTGGAGATCTAAAATTAAAAACATGAATCATAGAATTCCTCCAATACAGAAGGAGGCCATTCACCCCTTCGAGTCTGCACTGACCCTCTGAAAGAACACCCTACCTACCATAGCCCACTCCCCCACCCTATAACCCCATAACGTGGATGGAGTGGGCCGAGGTAGGGTGCTCTTTCAGAGGATCGATGCAGACTCGATGGGCTGAATGGCCTCCTTCTGCGCTGTATTGTTCTATTTTTCTATGGAAGTGTCTTAATGGAAAAAATAATAAAACATTAACTGTGTTTCTCGCTCCACAGATTCTGCCAGACCTGCTGAACTTTTCCAGCACTTCCTGTTTCCATTTCCATACTCAAATGTACTTGGAGACAAGCAGACTGACCAGACAAAACCTGTTTTACGGTCAAGACGCATGGAGGAAACCAACGATTCACCCTGCAAAAGGTGAGGTGGATTGAAGTCATGGGGATTTGGCAGAGATTTCATGGGCACGAACCTGCGTGTCTCTCAGGATCTGCTCCCAACACTGCCACTCCATCAGTGCACTTGCTGTTACCCCTCAGTCAACCAGCCAGCTGAGGCTTACACTGCCAATTCTGAGGTGGTGCAGTCCAAAACCGTGCCCTTGAGGTTCAGGTTTCTTGCTGGTATCCTCAAGGTCATCTGCAGCTTCCCCTCAGCAGTGAGGTAGTGCAGGTGCAGGATCAGTTGTACAGGAAAGGGCATCTGCGAGACTTGCAATCCACGAATGCTCAAAAGTGAATAGTTAATTTTTGATTGTATTGTTGGGTGTGTTGTTTGATAAAGCTGCCTTGGTAAGGATTTTGTTTGTGGTTTCTGTTTCAGGATTCTGGACAAGACCACACTATCGTGGGCCAAGATGAATGGGAAGGTGGGATATAGTGTTGCAATGGTGGTGATGGGAGGCTGAGGGAACCAGGGTCTGAGTCGGTGCTCATGGACAGCCTGCTCAGAGTTAAAGAATCCAGGATGCCTCCTCACCGCCTCCTCCTCTTCTGCTCTGTCTGTGTGTGAAGGCAGCAACACTCTCTGCCAAATACAGCCACCCACTGCAATGCCTCCACACCACTGCCACATGCTTGTCAATAGCAGGAGTTGTTCAAGATGGTCTCACCCTGATGGTTGGCCTCTTAAATAGTCTAGAGAAGCAACCATATTTGCTCTCTGAACTTGTGCTGTCCAAGTTTTGGATGAGTGCATCGAATCAGCCAGATTGGCTGTTTCACATCGCCACCTGGCCATTTGGAAGCTTCCAGTGCATGGACCATACTCCATGCAAACACCCTCCCCAGCATGGAACGCTGTGTGGATTACCTTGGAATCAGATCTGGAACCACTGTGTGCCCCAACTCAGAGGGCCTCTGGTTCCCTTGGCTCCAGCAATACTCTGGAGCCAAATATTTTGGCCAATAAATTCAAATCCAACCATGACAATTCAACAAATGTAAAAATTGCTGGGTTGGGAGCTGAGAAATAACCACACTGGCTGGCTTTTTGGATTAAAATCCCAACTAGTTCATTATTGTCCTTTAGAGAAGGGACCCCATTTCACTTACTTGGTCGGTTTAGGTATGCCCAAAGTCTCACGCGATTGAATTCTGCCGCCTCAAGGACAATAGTTTTGCACAATAAATGCAGCCTTGCCAAGTGTCTCGCACATCAACAAAATCTGTAAGAAATCAAGGTTGAAAACAAGTACTGACAGTAAGGACTGGTAATGAGCCATTTGGCTCAGCACAGAGCGAGACTCAACCTACAACCTTATGTTTTCTTACCTCAGGCTGGACAGCAGTCAATGATGCAGCAGTCAAGGGCTGAGGTGAATGGAGGAGTAGCAAGGGATTCCTATTTCTGATCGCTAGCAAATGACTCCCTGCTGAAGCTTCTGTGTATGTGGTTGTTCAGTGAGGGCAGGGTGGCGAGGTGAAGGGGGGGGGGAGGAAGGTGGTGGCAGGTGCAGTCGTAATGCCCTTGGTGGAAGTGCCAACACACCCATAGGGAGTGGACAACCTGGCAGTGTCCAAAAATCGTACTCCAGTGAAATTCAGCGTTTTTGTGGGAAAAGATGAAAGAAAAAAAAGGGAGAGAAAATATTCGGCCACAAAGAAAATATTAAAAATGTTCATTTAAATTTATTTACCGTTGTCAAGCAGAGCATTCCCATGTCTGAAACAGGCCAACAGCAGTCCAAAGAACACATCAATAATCAAGTGCAGCCTCTCCAGCTGAGGTTGAAAATATCCCATTAACATTACATATGAATTAGCTGGCATGAAAGAAGGAAATAAGAGAAAGCCTTTGACTGCACAAAGGATAGGTTTGAGGCAGACAGAGATTAGTTGGCAAGCTTTGTAATAAACTGTCTGAAAATTTAGTGGGGCCTTTCACATTAATTTCACGAATCCTGTAAAACATGCACAAAATAGGCTGAGATAGCTTTGTAAGTAGAGCACTCCCCCAATGGCTGGGTGGAAAATTGCACCATATGGCATGGCGCTGGGTCACACAAATCAGGGAAGTCCCAGCCGATCTCTGATCGCTGGCCTCCAAAGCATCGGTAAAGGCTGGAGCCTTTAGCATATGGGAAAGGTAAACAGATATAGGAATCAATATTTGAATAAGCTTTATTCAAAGAACAAGAAACATTTGACCTGTCAAGCCTGTAGTGATATCATGGTTGTGTTGTAATTCACCGACTGACCACTAGAAGTCTCATTAGTATATAAGTGAATGTTAGAGTCATGTGACCTCAGACTGACTAGGGAACTGGAAGAGAGAGGTTGCTTGTGCATGATCATACTGTTATTCATCTGTTGTTTTGTATACAGTATACCCGCAGTTAATGTTAATGAAGTGTTTATAGCTTTAGCTACAAGTAGTCTTTTCGTATAAATCAGGCCAACTATCAAGAACATTACATGATACCAGGATTGGATGGTATCCAACACTGAGAAAAAACTATTAGCCTGCCACAAGATCCACAGAGATTTGAAGATTTTTGCAGACTGCAAGAATTAACATTGAGTCATTGAAGCCCCCAATGAGTTTCAGATTTCATGGTAATGTGGACTGCAACTGATGTGTGTTTAAACAACAATTTACTACTACTAATACTAATCGCTTATTGTCACAAGTAGGCTTCAATAAAGTTACTGTGAAAAGCCCCTAGTCGCCACATTCCGGCGCCTGTTTGGGGAGGCCGGTACGGGAATTGAACCCGCGCTGCTGGCCTTGTTCTGCATTACAAACCAGCTGTTTAGCCCTCTGTGCTAAACCAGCCCCTCTGCTTAATCTGTTTCTTACTGCAGTAAATTTAGGAGATCAATCAGATTTGCGTAAGGTATCAAAGCTCCTAACAGCGGCAGGGCCCAAAGAAATTGTTGTGTTTTCTACGTTTAAATTTTCAAACAATGAACATAGTAAAAATTTTAACAAAGTAATTCAAAGATTTGATGCACATTGCAACCCCCCCCCCCCCAATCCTAGAAAGAATGAAATCTATGAGCGCTATGTGTTTAGATCACATTTACAGAATACAGATGGGCCCATAGATCATTTCAGCACATATTTAAAGTTAAAAGCTAAAACCTGTAATTTTTCTGCGATGGAATCTTCCATGATTCGGGACTAAATTGTGTTTGGTGTGAATGAAAATAAGCTGAGGGAATGGTTGCTGAGGGAATCGGAGCTGTCTTTGGAACAAACAGTTAAGATTTGTCAGGCTCACGAGCTAGCAGCACAACATTCTAAAATGTTTCTCAGTAATGGCGGCGTCTTCTTGGAGGAAAACATTCCGGTTGGTGCCCTTTTTCCAAAAAGGCAGGAAACTTCTGAAAAAAGGCAGGAAAGTTCATGCAGCTCCTCACCCACCACCAAACAGGTTGAAGATCAGGAAGACGTATTTCTGTGTAAAAGATGTGGTCAAAGGCACAAATTAAGGCAGTGTCCAGCGTTTGGCAAGTTTTGTTCCAGATGCAAAGGAAAAAATCACTTTGCTCAGAATTGTTATTCTAATCTCACCCTCAGATATGTCAGCACAGCGGAAGACACAGCCTCCATTGATGAAACATCATTGTTTGTTGGAGTAATAACAGAAGAAGAATTTTTGGAGACTTAAAAAAAATGCAAACTGATGGTCCATTTAAAATAAATGCTGTCGATGAGGACAAATGGCTGCTACCACTTGAAGTGAACGGTACAGTGGTCCAATTGAAGTTAGACACTGGTGCCTAAGCCAATTTAATCAGCGTGACTGATTTAAAAAATCTAAAAATTCAGCCGATTAGAAGAAATCACAAAATATCTCTGAGAGATTATAATGTTTCAAGCATTAAATGTTATGGTGCTTGTGACTTGAGTGTGGTGGTGAAGAACACAGTTTATTCCATCCCTTTCTGTATTGTATCTGAGGGCTTGGATTCATTATTAGGTCATCAGTCCTGTGAAGAATTAAGTCTAATGCAGTTGGTATATAACACCCAGAAAGTATTGGATCAACACTCCAACAATTCTGAGAACATTATCATCAAATTCAGCGATGTGTTCACAGATTGGATTGGATTGGATTGGATTTGTTTATTGTCACGTGTACCGAGGTACAGTGAAAAGTATTTTTCAGCGAGCAGCTCAACAGATCATTAAGTACATGAGAAGAAAAGGGAATAGAAGAAAATACATAATAGGGCAACACAACATATACAATGTAACTACAAAAGCACTGGCATCGGATGAAGCATACAGGTTGTAGTGTTAATGAAATCAGTCCATAAGAGGGTCATTTAGGAGTCTGGTGACAGTGGGGAAGAAGCTGTTTTTGAGTCTGTTCGTGCGTGTTCTCAGACTTCTGTATCTCCTGCCCGATGGAAGAAGTTGGAAGAGTGAGTAAGCCGGGTGGGAGGGATCTTTGATTATACTGTCCGCTTTCCCCAGGCAGCGGGAGGTGTAGATGGAGTCAATGGATGGGAGGCAGGTTTGTGTGATGGACTGGGCGGTGTTCACGGCTTTCTGAAGTTTCTTGCGGTCCTGGGCCGAGCAGTTGCCATACCACGCTGTGATGCAGCCTGATAGGATGCTTTCTATGGTGCATCTGTAAAAGTTGGTAAGAGTCAATGTGGACATGCCGAATTTCCTTAGTTTCCTGAGGAAGTATAGACGCTGTTGTGCTTTCTTGGTGGTAGCGTCGACGTGGGTGGACCAGGACAGATTTTTGGAGATGTGCACCCCTAGGAATTTGAAACTGCTAACCATCTCCCTCTCGGCCCCATTGATGCTGACAGGGGTGTGTACAGTACTTTGCTCCCTGAAGTCAATTACCAGCTCTTTAGTTTTGTTGGCATTGAAGGAGAGATTGTTGTCGCTGCACCACTCCACTAAGTTCTCTATCTCCCTCCTGTATTCGGACTCATCGTTATTCAAGATCCGGCCCATTATGGTCGTATCGTCAGCAAACTTGTAGATGGAGTTGGAACCAAGTTTTGCCACGCAGTCGTGTGTGTACAGGGAGTAGAGTAGGGGGCTAAGTACACGGGGCGCCGGTGTTGAGGACTATTGTGGAGGAGGTGTTGTTGTTCATTCTTGCTGATTGTGGTCTGTTGGTCAGAAAATCAAGGATCCAGTTGCAGAGTGGGGAGACTGAACAGGTAGACGAGGGTAGAGCAGTTGATGTGGTGTATATGGATTTCAGCAAAGCGTTTGATAAGGTTCCCCACGGTAGGCTATTGCAAAAAATACGGAGGCTGGGGATTGAGGGTGATTTAGAGATGTGGATCAGAAATTGGCTAGCTGAAAGAAGACAGAGGGTGGTGGTTGATGGGAAATGTTCAGAATGGAGTACAGTCACAAGTGGAGTACCACAAGGATCTGTTCTGGGGCCGTTGCTGTTTGTCATTTTTATCAATGACCTAGAGGAAGGCGCAGAAGGGTGGGTGAGTAAATTTGCAGACGATACTAAAGTCGGTGGTGTTGTCGATAGTGTGGAAGGATGTAGCAGGTTACAGAGGGATATAGATAAGCTGCAGAGCTGGGCTGAGAGGTGGCAAATGGAGTTTAATGTAGAGAAGTGTGAGGTGATTCACTTTGGAAGGAATAACAGGAATGCGGAATATTTGGCTAATGGTAAAGTTCTTGAAAGTGTGGCTGAGCAGAGGGATCTAGGTGTCCATGTACATAGATCCCTGAAAGTTGCCACCCAGGTTGATAGGGTTGTGAAGAAGGCCTATGGAGTGTTGGCCTTTATTGGTAGAGGGATTGAGTTCCGGAGTCGGGAGGTCATGTTGCAGCTGTACAGAACTCTGGTCCGGCTGCATTTGGAGTATTGCGTACAGTTCTGGTCACCGCATTATAGGAAGGACGTGGAGGCTTTGGAGCGGGTGCAGAGGAGATTTACCAGGATGTTGCCTGGTATGGAGGGAAAATCTTATGAGGAAAGGCTGACGGACTTGAGGTTGTTTTCGTTGGAGAGAAGAAGGTTAAGAGGAGACTTAATAGAGGCATACAAAATGATCAGGGGGTTGGATAGGGTGGACAGTGAGAGCCTTCTCCCGCGGATGGATATGGCTGGCACGAGGGGACATAACTTTAAACTGAGGGGTAATAGATATAGGACAGAGGTCAGAGGTAGGTTCTTTACGCAAAGAGTAGTGAGGCCGTGGAATGCCCTACCTGCTACAGTAGTGAACTCGCCAACATTGAGGGCATTTAAAAGTTTATTGGATAAACATATGGATGATAATGGCATAGTGTAGGTTAGATGGCTTTTGTTTTGGTGCAACATCGTGGGCCGAAGGGCCTGTACTGCGCTGTATTGTTCTATGTTCTAAGTCCTAGGTTTTGGAGCTTTGATATGAGCTTGGCTGGGATTATGGTGTTGAAGGCGGAGCTGTAGTCAATAAAAAGGAGTCTAATGTAGGAGTCCTTGTTTTCGAGATGCTCTAGGGATGAGTGTAGGGCCAGGGAAATGGTGTCTGATGTGGACCGGTTGCAGCGGTAAGCAAATTGCAGTGGGTCAAGGCGTTCTGGGAGTATGGAGGTGATGCGCTTCATGATCAACCTCTCGAAGCACTTAATTACGACTGAAGTCAGGGCCACTGGTCGGTAGTCATTGAGGCACGTTGCCTGGTTCTTCTTTGGTACCGGTATGATGGTGGTCTTCTTGAAGCAGGTGGGGACCTCGGAGTGGAGTAGGGACAGGTTAAAGATGTCCGTGAATACCTCTGCCAGCTGGTCCGCGCAGGCTCTGAGTGCACGACCAGGGATCCCGTCTGGGCCCGTCGCCTTCTGAGGGTTCACTTTCAGGAAGGCCAATCTGACTTCGGAAGCTGTGATGGTGGGTCTGGGTGACTTATGGGCTGCTGGGGCACTCGCCAGCGGATTGTTGGTTACCTGCTCGAACCGAGCATAGAATGCACTGAGTTCATCGGGGAGTGGTGTGCTGCTGTCAGAGATACTGTTCGGCTTCGCTTTGTAGCCCGTTATGTTGTTTAGTCCTTGCCACAACCGCCGAGAGTCTGTCTGTGACTCTAGCTTGGTTTGATATTCTCTCTTGGCATTCCGGATGGCTTTGCGGAGGTCGTACCTGGATTTCTTGTATAGGTCAGGGTCGTCTGCCTTGAACGCCTCAGATCTGTCCTTCAGTAGGGAGTCAATCTCACGATTGAGCCATGGTTTTCGGCTGGGGAACGCATGTACTGCTTTCTTTGGCACGCAGTCGTCCACACATTTGCTGATGAAGTCGGTGACGGTGGTGGCATACTCATTTAAGTTGGTCGCTGAGTTCTTAAATATGGACCAGTCCACTGTCTCTAAGCAGTCACGTAAGAGCTCTTCTGTCTCCTCGGACCAGCACTGCACAACCTTCTTAGCTGGATTCTCCCGCTTGAGTTTCTGTTTGTATGCCGGGAGAAGGAGCACCGTTTTATGGTCTGATTTCCCAAAGTGCGGTCGGGGGATGGAACGGTAGGCCCCCTTAATTTTTGAGTAGCAGTGGCCAAGAGTGTTGTCGCCCCTGGTGGGACAGGAGATGTGCTGGTGGAATTTTGGCAGTACACTCTTGTGGTTGGCCTTGTTGAAGTGTGCATTTTGGTGCACAACCATTCACCTACAAGATACAACTCAAAGAGGATGCAAAATCTGTGATACATGCACCAAGAAGAGTACCTGCACCTCTTTGGGATCACCTCAAAAAGGAGCTGGACAGAATGACAAAATTCAAAGTAATCAGAAAGATCGAAGAACCTACCGATTGGGTGAATTCCATAGTATGTGTAAAGAAAAAGAATGGTGATATTCGCTTCCGTATGGTTCCCAAAGATCTCAACGAGAATATCAAAAGAGAACATTACCAAATACCAAGCATGAGGAAATCATATCTGAGATGACTGGTGCACAATTCTTCACAAAACTGGATGCATCTCAAGGACTCTGACAGCTAAAGCTAGAGGAACAAAGTACAAAGTTCAGCACTTTTAATAATTTGGACGGTATTGCTTTTTGAAAATGCCATTTGGCATAATTTCAGCATCAGAAATATTTCACCGTGCCATGAAGCACATAATTGAAGACATCAAAGGTGTATGTGTGTACGTGGATGATATCATCGTTTGGGGTTCAAACATAGATGAACATGATATGAGGTTTCTTAAAGTTCTAACGAGTGTCAGGAGAAATGGGCTGAAGTTCAACAAGCAAAAGTGTCAATTTGGAGTAACTGAGGTCACATTCTGAAGTGACAGGTTCTCACTGCATGGCATTGAACCTGACAAAGACAAAATATAAGCAATTCTCAACATGCCAAAACTACACAACAAGAAAACCATCTTAAGAGTAATGGGTTTGATCAATTTTATAGGGGAATCCATTCCAAATTTGTCAGCATAACAACACATCTATGTGATCTCCTGCATAAGACAATGGATTTCACTTGGGGTGAGCAACATGAGCAAGAGTGGAAGAAGCTCAAGACGTCACCAACCACTACGTCATTTCTCACATTTATTAACCCATCTAAGCAGATTAAAGTGTCAACAGACACGTCGAAAGATGGTTTAAGAACAGTTCTTCTGCAACTCGAGCATGACGATTGGAAACCAGTCGCATATCATGGTCCATGACAACAGAGCAGAGGTACGCTCAAATCGAAAAAGAATGCCTAGGTTTAGTTGTAGGCTTGGAGAAATTCCACGGCTATGTTTATGGGCTTCCAACTTTCACAGTTGAGACAAATCATTGTCCTTTGGTTAACATCATCGGGAAGAATCTCAATCAAATGTCTTCGTGCATTCAGGGGTTGATGATGATGTTACAACGCTATGACTTCAATCTTATCTACAAGCCAGGCAAATATTTGTTCTTAGCAGATGCATTATCAAGAGCATTGATACAAAATATTAGTAGTGAAATTGCTGAAGGTGCAGATCTGCATGTCAATCTTATTTCCACACTACTACCAGTATCAGATACAAAGTTACGTGGATCCAGGAAGAGACCAGGAAGGATCAAACTCTTCAAGAAGTGATGAGGAACATCAACTCACACTGGCCCAGAGGTCAATGTATGGAGTTCTACAATATAAGATCTGAACTCAGTATCATTAATGGAGTGGTACTTAATTTGAACACTATAGTTATACCTCAATCTCTTCGCAAGGATGTACTTAAGAGGATGCATGAAGGACATCTCGGGACTGAGAAGGGTAAACGGAGAGCTCATGACTCTGTTTACTAGCCAGGTATAAACCAGAATATTGGCAGGATGGTCAGTTGTTGTGACACATACGAGACGCATCGTTGCAAGCAAACAAGAGAACCTATGCAAATATCTGATTTACCTACAGCACCATAGCAGAAAGTAGCTGTGGATCTCTTTCACTTATGATAGCATAACGGCAAGCAGTGTAATACTGCATACCAAGTACATTTTTGCTAGAAATGGAATTCTTCAAGTCGTCATGAGTGACAACAGTCCTTGTTTTAGCTGTAAAGTGTGGCAACACTTCACAGTCATGTATGATTTCAATCACGTCAAGTCATGTCTGTTGTACCCACAGGCCAATGGCAAAGCCGAGAAAGGTGTATATATTGTCAAGAAATTATTGAAGAAGGCAATTGACAGAAAATCTCATCTATATCTCGCACTATTGAGTTACAGAGCGCCACCGTTGTCACATGGTAGATCGCCAGCAGTGTTACTCATGAATAGAAGGTTGCGTAGCACACTTCCATACTTGGAAAATAAGAAGGAGAATGTAGTGGTACTGCAGCAAATGCAAAACATTAAAGCAAAACAAAAGCAGTTCTATGACGGAGTGTCTGGAACTTTACCACCTCTGAGTAGTGATGACAGTGTGAGAGTAGAAGATTCAGGCAATTGGTCAAAAAAAACATTGTTCTTGAAGAAGTAGCACCTCGTTCCTACAAGGTACAGAGAGGATGGGTTGGGTTTAAGAGGAAATCGTCACACACACTTGAAAACCAGAGAAGACTTTCACAACAACATGATGGATGGCGAATCCACGGAAGAATCAATGTCAGCTGCAGTGTCAGATAGTTCAGCAGTTCCTGAGCATGAGAATGTCATGGAGAACATTGAATCTACACGTTCTGAGCAGCAAGGTCAAACTTTGAGAAGATAAACCAGAGTCAGAATAAAACCTGACCGACTCAATTTGTAGATTTGGACTATTTGTACATGCTATGTTTTACTGTTCTTGTGTGTGTATATATATATACTTGTTAACCAGTTTTAAAAATTTTAAAGAAAAAATTAATACTGTTAGACTCACAGACTAATGATATCACATGTCAATATACTAATGATAATGTATTAATTTATTCCTTCAAAGGAAAGGGGAAGTAGTGATATCCCCTTTTTTGTAATTCACCGACTGACGACTAGGAGTCTCATCAGTATACAAGTGAATGTTGGAGTCAGGTGACCTCAGACTGACTAGGTAGCTGGGCGAGAGGTTTCTTGTGCATGTTCATACTATTATTCGTCTGTTGTTTTGTATATATTTGACCCACAGTTAATGTTAACAAATCATTTATAGCTTTCACTACAAGTGTTCTTGCAATATAAATCAGGCCATCCAACAAGAACATTACAAAGCCCACTGTTTTTACATCCCAGGTACAATCTGTCCTATAATGGGCCTCTATCAATTTACATAATCTCCAGAGAGAAACTGTTGTCAAATACTCTGGGACTCTGAACAAAGATAGATAAGCCCAACAATTATATAACCCTGGAAATGACAGCACAGAGGAGGCCATTCGGCCCTCAACTCACCTGGAGCTGTCCACTTTCTGATTTTTCTTTATCTTCTGATACTTCCATGCCCATTATCCAAACTTGGAAGCTGTAGCCCATTGGTTGTCTTGGAAGTCTTTGGAAACAGTAGAATTTTAGCTGTCAAGAGGGTTGAGTTTGTTGGCAGGAGGTTGAAGAATTTCTGGCTTCAGGCCAGAAATGATATGGGGAACCCACCAGGGCCAACAAGCCAATAGCAGAGCGGGGGTCACAGAACAATGAAACTGGCAGGCTGGAAATCATTTTAAAAACCAAAGTTGCATATCAGCTGACCAGCTGAAGGGATTCTAACTGGGGCCCAAATTGATTCTGCAAAGCAAGTGTTACTCTATGCCCTGCTGATTTTTAAGCTGGTTTGAGAGCAATATGTTTCTTGTTGTTTAATGGGGGAATTGAGCAGTAGTGTTAAGGCGTAATTGTAAGCTGGTCTCTTTGGTTGTGAAGTTAAAGAATTTAATATTGTATTCATAACAAAGTTTTTTTTAAAATTCCAAAACTCTATTTTTTCATGCAGTCACCCCTGCGAATCATTCTTTCCACGCAGTCTTACAACATAAACTAAAATATTGGAGTCTCGGTCCAGTAACCTAACCACTGTTGGGGTCTGGCCTGGTATTGTAATACTGCTTTATAGGTGATTTCCAATTTTCTGAACCATATTTCACCTACCTTGGATTTTACTCACACTGATCTGCGCTTCCTTGCCTTCACTGCAGCATGGAAGCAACTTATGCAACTATAGCATGATCTGTGATGTCGAACACAGCAGACAGACCGATACCAGTAACATTGGGAGCCACACCAACAGCCACATCCCCAGCAACACCAGAAGCAGCTAAAAATCAGTAGCAGCTGCCTTATGTTGCTCAATGACAGAGTGCATGGACACAGAGTTCCAGGTCAGAGAAGGCAAAACCCCCAAAACAGGGTATTCAGACTGAGCAATGGCTTCCTCAGTAACAAGGCCTACAGAGGCTCAGGCTTTCACAACAGGTTACTGCTGACCTTACCAGAGGGCCAGGTGGGCTTGCATTTTCAATGGCCATCAAGTTCATCACGGCTCTGAATTTCTTTGCCTCCAGTTCTTTCCGGTGATCTGCGAATGATCTTTCCAGAATTTCATAATCTGCTAACCACAAATTAATCTCCCAGGTCTCCAAAGCCTTTTTTTCTGAGGGTGCGACTAATCTTCACTTGGATACAGATGAGGACAGACACGGAGGACGGATGGTTTTGCTGCAGTCTGGGTTCTCGCAGCTACAGGGAGCATTGACTGTGCACATGTGGCACTCTCAGATAAGCCTCGGGTGTTCATAGTGTACAAAGCATTTCACTCCATCATGTTCAATTCATTTGTAACCACTGGAAGGATTTCATGCATATCCTTGCACAATATCCAGAAAACTATCATGATTCATTTAAACTGTGGCAGTTACAGTTCCTACAGGTTTTCATTCCGCCACACAGCATCAGTGGGTGGCTCTGAGAGGCAAGAGTTATCTTCAGAGAATAGCTCCTGTAAGGAAACTTACCGCCGTGGAAGAGGAAAGACACAACTGGAGTGACCTGACTAACCTTGAAAATATAAGCTATTGAGTTGCTGAAGATGCAGTTCAGGTGCCTCAGCAGATCTGTAGGTACCGTTCAGTATGTTGTATCAGGGTTTCTAGAATAGTTGTGGTCATGCTGCAGAGAGGTATGGAGCTACAGATAGAGGAAGGTGAAAACTGATCGGTCATGTCCTCCTCTGGGGATATGGCCATGGTGAGGGCAGCCACTCAACAGGCTGCCACAGAAGCCAGCAAAGACCAAAATTGGATATCAGCTGACTCGCACCTGCTTGCTGCGTTTGTTCTGGTCCCGGCACACTTCAGCTAATATGAGTACATGATGCCAACAGGAAGTGCCATCCACCTGTAGACTCTGTACTCTTGCCACCCCCCCTCCACCCCCCCAATTCGTGCAATCAACACAATTCGTTCCAAACGTCAAAAATCCAACCATCATACTTGCATCCTTCCCTCCTCCCACCAGTCATACTCCCCATGCAAGTCACCTGAAGACTACGGCCCAAGGTGAATTCAGGATACAACAAAGTAAAGGTCAGGAGACTAAATAATTGAAATAAAATCTTTCATCCATTGCATTTTCATTCACATTGTTGCCCCTTTTCAGAGACGTGAGATGCTCTTGGTTGGTGTCCTCTGGGTTTGGAGCCCTTGATGGCTCCTCCAAAGACTACCCCACTGTATCTGTGGACAGGAGACATCATGTGGTGCACTACCTGATGTGTGGGTTGTGGAGGTCGAGGGACTAAGAGCGGCAGCACCTTGAGGAGAGTCCCAATCGCAATGTGCCACTTCTCCATGTTTCCCCTCAGGGCCTACCTACTCTTCCCTGAGAGCCAAAAGTTGCATTCCAGTGAAACATTGAGCCACACAAGTTGAGGCCATTCTCCATTTTCTGTTTTCTTTTAAGGCTTTTTTGTAGTTAGGGCAGCATGATCGGCACAGGCTTGGAGGGCCGAAGGGCCCGTTCCTGTGCTGTACTTTTCTTTGTTCTTTGTTCTTTGTTTGTCCATCCTCGGTAAAGTGATAAACTAAGCGTGCAGGTTGAGCGCGCATCAGTCTTCTGCCTGCTGCATCTTGATGTTCTTTGTAGGAGTCAATACGTTTTACAAAATGGACATCAGCACAGGTAAGGTGAAGTTTCTTGCACATCCGACAGGACTACTGTCCCTGTCTCCAGTGGTGGCTTCTGTTTACCATGTGACAATCTATCTATTTTTAAGGCAAGACCCACTGAGGGATGTGTGTCTGTGCTGGTGAAGGGTATGAATGAAGCATTAGATGGTACATCGTCAGTGTGCCAATCTTTTTTCAGGACTTCCCAGCCTCCTCCCGCTGCTGTTCCTCCATCACCCTTGAAAGGCCTGTGGGAGATGAAAGACATGATTTGGATTTCCTGGAGTCATTCCAATCCCTTCCAAAGGGTCCTTTTAAATAGAAATCTTTCATTGTTAGAAGGTAGTTCATCGTCACGCACGCATACTGCGATTGCTTAGAAAGCCAAGAAACTGGGCTTTAATGCCGTGACTGATTTAAAGAGCTGTGGCCAACAATGCTGAGGAGGAACTGGGTGCAATGTTGGAAATATTTCAATGACCTTTAAAGATCTTAAAAATAGACCCAGATGGCATGTCCCCTGGTCACCAGAGTCCAAAAGAATGGAACATCCTGAGGAGTTTTGGAGTCTTTCTGATCATGAAAGAGATGTGTGCTTAGCAGCCTCGGGAACTCATAAACATAGGCCTCAATGCTGATGATGTTGGACAGTAGGCTGGAGTGAAGACTGCATCATCTTATGTGACAGAAAAGCTGCAAAAGGGATAGAGACATTGTCCGAAGTGCATCTTTCTTCACCTCGCAGGCAAGCATGTGTTAAATATCAAGAAAAATGAGAGAGTCCTTGTGGGGACAAAGTCCTGCCATCACATTGAGGATACCACCCATTGTGTTCTGTGGTACTACCACCGTGCAAAAAGGAATGCACTTCAAACAGATCGAGAAACTCAAGCCTGGGCATCCATGAGGCTCAGTGGTCCATCTGCAGCAGCACATACCTGGCACAAAGGAAGATGATTGTGGTGGTTGGAGGTCAATCATCTCCGCTCCAGGGCATCTCTGCAGGAGTTCCTCAGGGTAGTGTCCTAGGCCCAACTATCTTTGGCTCCTTCATCAATAACCTCCCTTCCATCATAAGGTCAGAAGTAAGGATGTTTGCAGGAGACTGCACAATATTCAGCACCATTCGTGATTCTTCTCCTCAGATACTGTAGCAGTCCATGTCCAAATACAGCAAGACCTGGACATATCCAGGCTTGGGCTGACAAGTGGCAAGTAATATTTGTGCCACACAAGTGGCAGGCAATGACCACCTCCAACAAGGGAGGATCTAACTATCATCCCTTGATATTCAATGGCATTACGATCACAGAATCCTGCACTATCGATATCCTAGAGGTTACCATTGACCAGTAATTGAATTGGACTAGCCATATAAATATTGTGGCTGTCATGATATGCAGCCATGCACATAATGAGATACAGACAGGCAGCTAATGAACACAGAGAACAGGACATAACCAATCAGCAGGCAGAACACTTGGGGGTGGTTTCACACTATAAAAGGCACGAGGCACTCACACTCTGCCTCTTTCCACTGGGAACATCTACAGAGTTAGTCAGGGTGTATATATCACATAACACCTCCAGCACGTGGCTAAGAGCTAGTCTGGTTCAGTCAGACAGAGTAATCACACTTAGGTTAGCAGAGAGTCAAGCTCACAGAGAATTGTGCTAACTGTGTAACAGGTTCAATAAATCAAATTGAACTAACTTCAAGGTCTGGAGTATCTTTCAAGTAAAGCTGCATCCAGTTGCAGCCCGTGGTATCTCAGTGTGCTTAACACGACAGTGGCTACAAGCGAAGGACAAAGGTTAGGAATCCTGCAGCTTGTAACTCACCTCCTGACTCCCCCCAAAGCCTAACTACCATCTGCAAGGTACAAGTCAGGAGTATAATAGAATACTCTCCACTTGCCTGTACGAGTGCAGCTCTAACAACATTCAAGAAGCTCAACACCATCCAGGACAAAGCAGCCCACTTGATTAGTAACCCATCCAAAAACATTCACTCTCTCCATCACTGATGCACAGTGGCAGCTGTCTGTACCATCTGCAAGGTGCACTGCAGGAGCTCACGAGGGTTCCTTAGGCAGTACCTTCCTAACGCACAACCGCTAATATCGAGAAGGACAAAATCAGCAGATACTTGGAAACACCACCACCGGCAGGTTCCCCTCCAAGTCACTCACCACCCTGGCTTGGAAATATATCTCTGTTCCTTCACTGTTGCTGGGTCAAAATCCTGGAATTCCCGTAACAGCATTGGAGGTCACCTACACCTCAGGGATTGCAGCAGTTTAAGAAGACAGCTCACCACCACCGTCTGAAGGGCAACTAAGGATGGGCAATAAATGCTGGCCCAGCCAGTGATGCCCACATCCCACAAAATGGTGTTTGCACACTCTACCCGTGTCTGCGTGGGTTTCCTCTCCAACACCTCCTTGCCTTATCCATATCCTTGCAATTCTTTCCTGCTCAAGTGTATATATACAATTGGCAGGATTCCGCACCCCCCCCCCCCCCCCCCCCCCCCGCACCCCCCAAACCCATGGACGTGTTTTCCCATTGTTCTGATTCTCCCCGCGGCGGGGAGGTGCCGTTGGCAGGACCGGAAGATCCCACCGGCCGGAACCAGCGGAGAACTTTGGCTAATTTCATGTTACGATTCAATGTGCTTCCCTTTCAGACATTACCTTCCAATTCAGAACAGCGCTACTAAATTTCCCTTTAACCTTTGAAAGGAGAACAATCCCTTTGTTTTCCTTCTCTCCTGAAAACATGGACTGTTTGCTGCAGTACAGTTCCATGGGTAGCCACCGGATACCTCAGCAAGTGTCCATTCTCGTGTCTGGTCGTGAAGGGAAAATCAGATGGGAATTCCATTTCTAATGACTTATGTGTACTGGATGTGTTCACGTGTGGGCAGGGTCAGGTTCAGCTGTATTTCTCACGCCATGTTACCCATTTCCAGTAAATCATGACAAATGGCAATCAAAAGTCCAACTTTGTTTGATTTCCTCCTCGGCCGAATGTTTAACCCTCTGTCCTGCTCCTTTTTTGAGTTTTATTAAGGCTGCATAGACAGAAATAGACATAGAATTTACAGTGCAGAATGAGTCTATTCGGTCCATCGAGTCTGTCCCGATCCTTGGAATGAACACCCCACACCTCCACCCTATCCCCGTAACCCAGTAATCCCACCTAACCGATTTGGACACGAAGGGCAATTTATCACGGCCAATCCACCTAAGCTGCACGGCTTTGGACTGTGGGAGGAAACCGGAGCACCCGGAGGAAACCCATGTAAACACGGAGAGAACGTGCAGACTCCACACAGACAGTGACCCAAGCCGGGAATCGAACCTGGGACCCTGGACCTGTGAAGCAACTGTGCTAACCACTGTGCTACCATGCTGCA